>NW_027397066.1:27730657-27973075 GCF_003265705.2 Callorhinus ursinus | reverse complement strand
GGAGCAGTGTGCAGTATGCAGAAGGTCTGATCAAGGTGAGATGGCCGAGATTGCATGATTTTCTCAAGTGGAAGGCAGTGGCCTACTAAAATCTTAGAACAGCAAGGAGACAGAAGAGAAATCCCTCTAACGTATCCTCTAAAGGGTCCAAGGGATGCTGCTGAAAATGCTGATGCAAGGCCTTCTCAGGCCTATGGCCTGTAAGGTCAAGGCAATGTTCACTGCAGGCTAGGCACTGGGCAGGAGGGATGAGACCAATTCTTGTGAGGAATGCTGGTCTTTTGTTGCAAGATGGCAACCGCTGAAGACTGGTGCAAGGCAGAAAAGCTGACAGACATTCCTACAAGCCATCTGGGTCTTCACTGAGTCCAAAGAGAAAAGCTGAGAGAGATTTCATTTTATTTCTACTGTTTTTCCCCACTTTGGATTTTAGTCAAACATTTTGAAGGTGGAATTGGGACTTCTTCAGCAGAGCTTGGGCCATGAGCATGAGAAAGATTCTAGATATCCCCCTTGTGATTCCCAGCCATGATGCCATATTGTAGAGTTGCTGAGGAATTCTATTTTCTCTCTTTTGCTCTACTCCCAGGTTTTGGAGCTTCGGAGAGTCTCTCTCCTTGTTATCCTGACCAGCCCACAGCAGCCATTCCCCTGACCCAGATAAAAGCATCAAGTACTTCAGAGAGACTGTGTAATGTGTCTTCTAGGCATTGACTGGACAGAAATGTCCATAAAACTGGTTATAGCATCTGTATTCATAACACACTGAAACTGTAAATATCTAAATACCCAACCACAGCAGAATGGGATAAACAAATCATGGCATGTTCACACCATGAAATATGACTCAGTAATAAAAAAAGAAACAAACTGATAATACACACCACCACATGGATAAACTTCAAAAACATCACGTTGAACAGAAGCTAGAGACAAAGAATACATCATACAATAGGTAGCATTTATGTTAAGTGCAAGAAAAAGGAAAACTAAACTATGATAATAGAAATCAAAATAGTGATCATGCTGATGGTGAGGGGTCAGAGGGTGAATGGAAAAGACATAAGGAAAAATTTTAGAATGAGGGGAAAACTTCTATATTGCTTGAATGGTATTTACCTGGATGTGCCGTTGTCAAAATTTATCAAACTGAATATTTATGATCTCTGCATTTTATAATATATTATGACTCCCAACAGGACCTCAAAGCTGACATCATAAACAATAGTCGTGAAAACAAACATTCTGATTTGAAAATATCAGGCTTTGATGATAGAAGGAATGGTTCTTTAGAATCAGAGGTCTTTCAGAGTAATATGGCATAGAGTTCATAATGCCCAAATTATTTGGCAAGGCTTAAAGACCTAACTTCCAGGCAATCTAGATCAATGAGGAATTAAATTAGACATGAGGAGGATTAGGCATTAGAGGAGGATTGATGTGAAGGGAAAACACATGCAGACAAGCAGAGAAAGCATTAATGGATGGCCTAGAATATGCTAAGAATGCACTAGAGTATGAAAGAAGCTCAAGTTATATACTTGGGCATATATTCACAACTCACATCTATTGCTCTCAAGTCATTTACAGAGAACAGATTCTGGCCCTATCCCAGAATGACTAAGCAGATGAGGATTTATTATAAGATATTAATAAGCTTTCAAAATGTTTGAGATGGCTAAGAAACAGACCATAGGCTGAGCTTTTAGTAATGACTTCCAAAGCCCACAACATACATCAGGGCCCCTGTGGGAGCCATGCTTCTGCCACAGTCAGGAAAGTGCCTGCCCAATCAGAAAGCTCCTGCAATACTGGCCAGATCCAGGGCCTGCTATCTCTGTTTATTCTCTGAAGAAGCTAATGTTTCTGAGAAGTGAAATTGACTTGACAAATCGAATCACATCTAGATACTTTGAGAGAATCTGGAAAACTGTTCTTGTTTTGTTTTTAACGTTTTAGCCTCTGCAATATAAGAAAGCGCACAATAAGCAGTTTGAAATAAATGTAGAACAAACCCACCCAAATATATCATCACTCACAACTTTTCATACTTAAACTTTCAAACAACAATACCAAAAGCACAAAAATTTTCCTATATAACACAATATGCTCATCCTCTCTTAAAAGAAAGGAACAAAACTCTCAAGTACTGCATATATATTTTTCTGGGTGATGTTTACACCTCTTTGATTACAATCTTTCTTGATATTGTGTAATTTATGAAATAAATTATCATTTTCATTGCCATAAGCATCTTCTGTAAAAGAATAGAAAAGGAGGAGAGATAAAGAGAAATTCAATAATATTTATAAATATATAGAAATAAAATTGGAAAAAATTAAGTAAACCAATCCTTATTTTTACAACTGAACACTAGTTCATAGTCAAAGTTTATAACCTGACCCTCAGAGATGGTGATAATGTGGAGTGTGGAATTCAGTAGCCCTTAAAATTAAATTTCACATTTGATTTTGGAATTTTGATTTTGTGATTCTAATAAATAATATATAATTTTAGAGCTCACATGGAATTTCTCTGGTTCTTTGACAATGAATCAAGCTGAGGTTAAAATTCCTAAGCTTGTTATATCTTTCTGTAGATGCTCCATTGCACTAAAGAAATTCCAACAATCTTCGTAGTCACTATCATTGCCACATATTAAAGCACAACAGCCAATGGACTTCCAAGGGACTTGATTTAGTTTTCACAATCAACCACAGGTGATATCTTGACTAACTGTTATGCTATTGCATGTCACAGATTACTAGTATCTTGTTTCCTTTTGGTGAGAGTCTCCCCCAAATGCTCAAGTCCAAGAATATGAATAAACCAATTCCCAAATTCTCTCTTTTCAGGTCTATCACCCAGGATCACCCTACTTCCTCATTAGTTAGAGTCCAATCAAGACAGATACCACATACTAAGTTGAACAGGGAAAGTTTATAAACTCTCTTAGGGAATTAGCTACTATAGGGAAAAAAACTCTAAATAATCCAGGAATAGCATATGGAGCGAGCAGCTCCATACTTTAGGGCTAAGGCAGAGTATCTAAAGAAGGAACAGATCTGGAAAACTTCCCTACCTTCCCAGAACTGAGAGGCACACCTCCTTGCAGAAAGTTTAATTACGGCTTGCCAAAGTATGGAGAAGTTCTTTTAGATGCTACACAGTGGAACTAGTTTGGAAGGTTCTCTTTAGGGTTCTGGCAGAAACTACCAATAGGGAAGTGCCATGTAGTTTGGGCAGCTGTACTGCTCACCAGCACATAATGCTGGCTGCTCTGCCCTCTTGGAGCATGCCTGCAGAAGGACACTGGAACCATGAAGATAAGACCCTTTCATCCAGTGTCACTCCAACACCCTTTATTGACACTTTAAGATCCTGTCAACTAGCAAAAATAAATGTTTAGAGATACAAGTCCCTTATTAAGAGACCAGACATTGAAGGATGAACTTGGAGCTGAGAGGCAATATATTGATAGTTGGACACTAAGTAGAAAATTACAATGTCAGATATGCACCAAGAATGTCAGCCATGGTTGGGAAGAATAACTGCCCCTTTCAAAGCACTAATGTTTGCATCAAGCAAGTACTTGATATCATGAATATAGAGCTTTTTTGTGTCATTAATTACAGAAAGATACAAACAGAATAGAAATCCTTATATTTCCTGATTTCGTTTGAAAAAAAAAAGTTCACCAATGCAATCCTCCAAATTAAAATGTAAGAATTTTTATTTTGGAGATTCCTTAATAACAAAGTAGCAGTAGAAGAAAAGAGGCAGGAAATTTACAGTGCTGTTATTATTTTTTCTCCCTATCTATAATAAATCGATATGGTTCTTTTTGTAGATATGGAATATAACCAGATGTCTCCTACCCTTTTTTGAAAATTCCAGAGAAATTGAATATTCTCAAATGAAAATATTACATCTTACTGTAGAATTAATAAAAAATGATAGAGTTTTTAGTTCCCCTTATCAAAGAAGCATGAATGAAGTCTGGGAAAATAGGGATGAGTTTGAATTATCACATTCTAAACATTTGAATTAATATAGAGAGGTACCCTGTGCCCTCAGTTCAACATACCTTGAACTGTTTCAAAAATATTACTTTCTCAGTATTGAGTTAAAGAATGAATATTATGAGAAATCTATCTATGGTTGATGTGGAAATGCCTTAACTGCCTTCATATAACCCCGTGGGTTTCTATTCATTGGAAAGAGTGTCCAACATTGCTTCTGGGATCTGTATAATCTTTCAGTGGATGATAATAATCATTAACATTTACTGAGCAAATATTGTGTGCCAGGCACTGTTATTAGAGCTTTCCACATATTAATGCATTTAATACTCACAAGAAGTCAATGAGATAAAAAAACATTATTATCATTTCCATTTTATACATAAGGAAATTTGCCAAAATCTGACTTCCAAAAGTCAATTAGCTAGATAATAACAGAGAAATTCCATTAAATCTGGTTCCAAAAACTGATATTTCTACCACACTCTCTTCATAATAAAAAATAACTGAAAACATGAAGAACTTGGAAATGTACCTCTATTTTCATTACAAATTCTTTCTTCATAATTCTGGAGGATAAGATCAATGACCCTTTAAAGCCCTCAACATCATAAGTTTAGAAGGATAAAGTTCTGCAATCTGCAATGGTATACTTTAGTCATAAGCAAATAATACGCTTTTGTCTATAGGCACCTATTTTCAAGAATAAAATTTTTGCATGTAATAACAGGAAAAATCTGTGATTAGCATTTGAGGCATTGATAAATTCTCTAATTGCAAACTCTTCTTTTAGCCTTTGCAGAATTTTAAATTCCTTTCATTTCCTGCATAAAAAAGAATATTTTCCACAGTCTGAGTCATTTAAAGTGGGATTCCATACACCAATGTTGGAATTTCAGGAAATAAATTTTTAAAAATCTGCTTATTTCACTTTGGATTTTGAAACAGATTGAAAATACATTTCCCCACCACTAGTGGAATTATATAAAATACTAAAATGTGTTTATCTTGAAGACAGATTGACTCTAAATGAGAATACTTACTCAGAGATGCTAAACTGAGAATGCTCTGGTTATTCTCCCAAGCTCACCACAGTGATGATTCACTCCTCCTCTTCCTGGGAGCAACTAAGGGATTGGAGTAAATATGGAACAGTTCCTGCAATATTTCACCTCATAGACTGCATATTTCCTTCCCTCAGTAGAAACATGGTGATCAGGCTATAAGCCTAGGATGGCAAGAAGAGCCAAGTTTCCTTATAGCTAAGAGAGTCAGATTTTGATGTGAGTCTGTAGGAAATTGTCTCATTAATGATGTGCAATACCAAGGATTGGCAATGTCCAATTCAAGGAAAGCAGATAATTGCTGTTTTCAAAAAATGTCTTTGGTCAGTGGGGAAAGGAGAGATTTTAGTGTAAAGTGAACCTAATTATTATTGTGTCCAGAATAACAGAGATGTTTAGTCCAAAAGTGAGATTTGTGTACACTCTACCCAAAGGATAAACCCACCCACATGGCAGTTTACTTGAAGAATATTCAAGTTAGCAAATCCCTACTATCAGTATGCCAAGATTCTCTGCCCTTGGGACCTGATAGCCAGAATCTTGGGACATAAGTATCTCATATGAGTTCAAAACAAATAACAAAGTTGGCTTGAGAATATTGGGGATGAATGAAAATTTCTCTTAGGATTTACTCAAATAGATGTGAGATTTGGAATGTCACTAAGTTCAGGATATACTCCACCTAACTATACTATTAAAATCCAAACCTATCTCCTAGCATCCACAAGGGAACATGGCTGCATATATTGGTACCAATTTCTCCAGTGCAGAAAGGACCATTACAGAAAGGAGTGAAGAAGTCATGCCTATAATGTTATGAAGACAAATGACACAGGTTTTCTCAATATTTCAGTATGCTTAGATTGCCTATTGGATTTCTGTTCCATGTGTGAGGGGGTAAAATATCAAGGATGATGATTGGTCTTGGAATTTATCCTTTTACTGTTTCTTTGCATTGTAACCTGTGCCATTAGATGAGGCAATTTCTTAATCAAATTCTAAGACTTTGGTGTGGAAAAATACTGCTCCTCTTCTTCACATTCACCCTTTTTTTTTAAGACTTTATTTATTTATTTGAAAGAGAGAAACACAGCAAGAGAAGGAACACAAGCAGGGGGAGTGGGAGACGGAGAAGCAGGTTTCCCACTGAGCAGGGAGCCCGATGTGGGGCTCGATCCCAGGACCCCAGGATCATGACCTGAGCTGAAGGCAGATGCTCAATGACTGAGCACCCAGGAGCCCCTTCACACTGACTTTTAATTAATCCTGGGTAACAGGGGTACTTTTAATATAGGAATTGGGAAATTTCAGGAAGAATTTATAAAGTAGAAGTTGATTTTCAGTATACTTAATTTGAAATTTTACTTCCTCTCACCTTCCTTCATGGAAGGTTACTAATTAACTAGCTCCCTTCCAAGAGATCCTTCCCTGGTCATGCTAAATTTTTTACTTGTTTTCTTTGCTCTCAGATATATGTCTTTCTTAATCTCTGCAGGAACATAATGATTACAGACATGGAGGAGAGGTTTGTCTAAAGTATTCAAAGTCTAGGGGTGTCTGGGTGGCTCAATCCATTAAGCATCTGCTTTCAGCTCAGGTCATGATCTCAGGGTCCTGGGATCAAGCCCTGTGTTGGGCTCCCTGTTCAGTAAGGAGTCTGCTTCTCCCTCTCCCTCTGTCCCTCCCCACCACTCATGCTCTCTCACTCTCTCTCTCAAATAAAAAAGAAAATCTTTAAAAAATAAATAAAGTATTCAAAGTCTAAAGCATTCAGTCTGAATTAATGTCTGGGTTCCTTGATTGTGAAAGCATTTAATGCCACGTCTAGTGTAATCATTGCTGAAAAGTTCTAGCACTCGAGATTTTTCTTTCAGTATAGTTATGGTTCTTTCAGGTCATAATTCCTTTTTAATAGGAGAGATTCAAAAAAATAGTAAAAATATATTCTCTTACTAAAGCAAATACATGCAAATCTAGAGATGAGCAATAATTAGGGTGAGATGGTGGGGAAATGCAGTGTAAACCCATTGATAAAGGACATATTGCCTTAGTTAATAATGCTCATCATTACGAACATATTTTAAATGGCCACATGCTATAACACTAATAATAAAAACCAAGTAATGAAATCATTTTAAAAATAGCATTTGTATTTCAGGATCTCAAGCACCTATCTTGATTGCTTATTGTTCTTTTTAAGAATAAGAGTATTGAAAGGCTAACAATGATTAACAGATGGTCAGGAACTAAGTGTCATTTCCAAGCTCAGGGAAATTTAATAATCACATTTTATTACCCAGAATACTTTGGCCTTTATATTTCACATTGTGGATTCAAATGACTTGCCCTCACTTGATAATTCTTTATTACCCTCAGCCCCTGCAGAGGGGGATAGAAAGAGGGGTGTGATTAATGTTTTAGTCAATGAGCTGTCTAATAGCAAAGAGAAGCACAGTAATTGTAAAGCAAACTGTTATTCCTATCTCAGGCTATTCATTATTTATGTACAATATTGGTATATGGTTGACAATCATTACTCAGAATTTAAGTTAAATTTTATAAATAGTGAAAGACAATGAAACCAAGCTATGATATAGTTGTGCATATTGTTTAATACATAACTCATCATATACACATCCCATATTGTGGAATGGTACAAAGAATAAAAAAAGAGAAGAAAGCAGTAAAATATAAATCAAAAACTTGCTAGCAGCAGCTAATTTTCCAAAATTCACATTTGGAAGTCAAAGACTTTTATTTCAAAAATTGAGCAACCAAGTCTTCTACTGCTAGAAAATGGACAAATGGGAATGTTTCTAAAAAGTCATCACATACACACACACTCATCACACAAACCTAGAGACTTTTTATATGAAAATGAAAAAGAAGTGGCAGATTTATGCATTTCTACATAGTGCCTGTTAAACTTTCAAGAACACATTTTGGGAAAAAATCTGCTTCCACAATTAAGAATAGAGATACTGTGAGAATAAAATGTAACACTTTCAAACCATGAGATAAATAACATTGACCAGCTGACTTAACCCAGACTCAAAAAGACTGAAAAGAAGAGCATCTGCTAGGATACCAATTAAAGTCTAAGTTCCAGTCATGAAAATTTTATTAGATAAGCAAGATATGTTTAAGGCCAAGCAATATTTTATATGAAGTCACACCTAGATATTCCAAGTTAATCAAAATATATTGGACTCACTTTTGTGAAACCAAATTTTTACCCAAAAACAAAAGTAAAAGGAGAATCAAATGTATATATGCTTCTAATATATATTTGCCCAAGAAATAAAATGTGTTAAGACTGTGAAGACAAAGGGTGTGATTTCTAAATGTATTTCGATTTTTTACTTTTTTAGTACAAGTATGTTTAGGTAAACAAGTACATCAGGATCAATTTGGGTAATATATTTAAAAAAAGAGATTACTAATCCCCAAACCCAATCATTTTTTTAAAAGATTTTATTTATTTATTTTTCTCAGAGAGAGAGAGGGAGAGAGAGAGCACAAGCAGGGGGAGCTGCAGGCAGAGGGAGATGCAGGCTCCCCACTGAGCAGGGAGCCCAATACAGGACTTAATCCCAGGACCCTGGGATCATGATCTGAGCTGAAGGCAGACCCTTAACTGACTGAGCCACCCAGGCATCCCACCCAAATCAATTCAAATTGAATTATATTTTGGGGGGGATAGGTCATTAATTGTACGTTTTAATAGCTTTCAAGGAAATTCTCATGTTCATCAAATTCTAAGACCACTCTCTGTACTATATAGTCTGTCATCTGATATTATATAATTATAATTAAGTAATACTAATTACTCTTCCTTAGAAGTCAGTATCATACATAGTTGTCATTTGTATTAGATAATTATTGCTACAGTGATAACTGCATAACAAACCATCTCAAGTGTCAGTGGCTTACCAAAACAAAACTATATATTATGTGTTTGCTTATAGGCATACCTGTGACTGGGGCAGATTTGTTTCAAGATATGGGTCAACTGAACTTGGTTCCGATCTTTAGATCAGGTTGAAATGTGTTCCATGTGCGCATTACTGGGGCCCATACTAAAGGGTCAGCAGACCTCTTGTATTTGTTCTGGAAAGCATAGGCACACAATAATAAATGTGCATGCCCACACAACTTGAGTAGCTCTTTTTGCTTCACAAGTTGGTTTTCTTATGTGTTCCATCAGACATCTGCATCTGTTCTAATAATCTAGAATGATCCACCTCCAGATATTTTCCTGCTGCCTGCTTTTTCCCCCCAGTTGTTTGTTTGTTTATTTCAAGTTTTTATTTAAATTCTAGGTAGTTAACATATAGTGTAATATTGGTTTCAGGAGTAGAATTTAGTGATTCATCACTTACATATAATACCCAGTGTTTATCACAAGTGCTCTCCTTAATACCCATCACCCATTTAGCCCATCCCCTGCCCACCTCCTATCCAGCAAAGCTCAGTTTGTTCTCTATAGTTAAGAGTCTCTTATTATTTGCCTCCCTCTCTTTTCCCCCCTTCTCCTATGTTCATTTGTTTTGTTTCTTAAATTCCACGTATGAGTGAAATCATATGGTATTTATCTTTCTCTGACTGACTTATTTCGCTTAGCATAATACTCTCTAGCTCCATTCATATCATTGCAAATGGAAAGATTTTATTCCCTTTGATGACTGAGTAATATTCCATTGTGCATATGCACCTCTTCTTTATCCATTCATCAAATGATGGACATTTGTTGATAATGCTACTGTAAACATCAGGGTGCACGTGCCACTTCAAATCAGTATTATTGTATCATTTTTTAAAATTTAATTTTAATTAGTTAACATACAGTGCAAAATTGTTTTCTGGAGTAAAATTCAGTAATTCATCACTTACATACAACACCCGGTGCTCATCATAACAAGTGCCCTCTTAAATACCCATCACCCATCTAGCCCATTCCCCACCCACCTCCCTCCATCAACCCCCAGTTTGTTCTCTATCACTGAGAGGCTCTTATGGCTTGTTCCACTCGTTCCTTTTTTCCCCCCCTTTTCTCCGCTCCCTTATGTTCATCTCTTTTCTGTTTTAAATTCCACATATGAGTGAAGTCAAATGGTATTTGTCTTTCTTTGACTGACTTATTTCACTTAGCATAATACACTCTAGCTCCATCCATGTCATTGTAAATGGCAAGATTTCAATTTTTTTGATGGCTGAGTAATACTCCATTGTATATTTATACACCATTTCTTCTTTATCTATTCATCAGTTGATAGACATTTGGATTGTCTCCATAGTTTGGCTATTGTTGATAATGCCACTATAAATATCAGAGAGCATGTATCCCTTGGAAACTTATTTTTGTATCCTTTTGGTAAATACCTAGTAGTGAAATTGCTGATCTTAGGGTAATTCTATTTTTAACTTTTTGAGGAATCTCCAAACTGTCCTCCAGAGTGGCTGCACCAGTTTGCATTCCTACCAATAGTGTGAGAGGGTTCCCCTTTCTCCACATCCTCACCACCACCTGTTGTTTCTTGTGTTGTTAATTTTAGCCATTCTGACAGGTGTGAGGTAGTATCTCATCATGGTTTTGATTTATATTTCCCTGATGATGAGTGATGTTGAACATCTTTTCATGTGTCTGTAGACCAACTGGATGTGTTCTTTGGAAAATGTCTATTTATGTCTTCTGCCATTTTTAAAGTGGATGTTTTCTGGGTGTTGATTTTGATAAGTTCTTTATATTTTGGATAGTAACCCTTTATCAGATATCTCATTTTCAAATATCTTCTCCCACTCCATAGGCTGCCTTTTAGTTTTGTTGATTGTTTCCTTAGTTTTGCAAAAGCTTTTTATCTTGATTAAGCCCCAATAGTTTAGTTTTGCTTTTGTTCCCCTAGCCTCAGGGGACCTATCTAGTGAGAAGCTGCTATGGCCAATATCAAAGAGATTACCACCTGTGTGTTCTCCTCTAGGATTTTGATGGTTCCCTGTCTCACATGTAGGTCTTTCATCCATTCTTAATTTTTGTGTCTGGTGTACAAAATGGTCCAGTTTTACTCCTCTACATGTTGCAGTCCAATTTTCCCAACATCATTTGTTGGAGAGACTGTCTTTTTTCCATTGCATATTCTTTCCTGCTTTGTCAAAGATTAGTTGATGATAAAGTTTTGGGTCCATTTCTGGGTTTTCTAGTCAGTTCCATTGATCTATTTGTCTGTTTTTGTGCCATTACCATACTGTCTTGATGACTAAAGCTTTGTAATATAGCTCGAAATGTGGAATCATGATGGCTCCAGTTTTATTTTTCTTTTTCAGGATTGCTTTGGCTATTTGGTGTCTTTTGTGGTTCCATACAAATTTTGGTATTGCTTGTTCTAGCTCCTTAGAAAATGCTGGTCATATTTTGATAGAGATTGTCTTCAATGTGTAGATCACTTTGGGTAGTATAGACATTTTAACCATGTTTGTTCTTCCAGTCCATGAACATGGAATATTTTTTCATTTCTTTGTGTTCTCTTCAATGTCTTTCATAAATGTTTTACAGTTTTCAGAGTATAGTTCTTTTACCCCTTTAGTTAGATTTATTCCTAGGTATCTTACTGTTTTGAGGGCAGTTGCAAATGGGATTGATTCCTTGATTTCTTTTTCTGTTGCTTCATTATGGTGTATAAATGTGCAAAAATTTCTACACATTGATTTTATATCCTGCAACTTTGCTGAATTCATGTATTAGTTCTTGCATTTTGTTTTGGTGGAGTCTTTCAGGTTTTCTACATAGAGTATCATGTCGTCTGCCAAGATTGAAAGTTTGACTTCTTCCTTGCCAATTAGGATGCCTTTTATTTCTTCTTGTTTTCTGATTCCTGAGGTGAAGACTTACAGTACTGTGTTAAATAGTGAGTGTGGACATCCTTGTCTTTTTCCAGACTGTAAGTAAAATGCTCTCAGTTTTTCCCCATTGAGGAAGATATTAGCTGTAGGTCTTTTGTATATGGCCTTTATGATTTTGAGGTATGTTACTTCTATCCCTACTTTGTTGAGGGATTTTATCAAGAAAGGATGCTGTATTTTGTCAAATGCTTTTTCTACATCTATTGAGAGAATCATATTGTTCTTATCCTTTCTTTTATTAATGTGGTGTATCATATTGCTTGCCTTGCAAATATTGAACCACCCCAGAAGCCCAGGAATAAATCCCACTTGATCATGATGAATAATTATTTTATTGTACTGTTGAATTATATTTGGTAGTATTTAATTGAGAATTTTTTCATCCGTGTTCATCGAGGATATTGACTCATAATTCTCCTTTTTAGTGGGGTCTTTGGTTTTGGAATCAAGGTAATGTTGACTTTGTAGAATGAGCTTGGAAGTTTTCCTCCCATCTCTATTTTTTGGAACAGTTTGAGGAGAATAGATATTAACTCTTCTTTAAATGTCTGGTAGAATTCCCCTGGTGATCCATCTGGCCCTGGACTTTTGTTTGTTGAAGATTTTTGATTACTGATTCAATATTTTTGCTGGTTATGGGTCTGTTCAAATTCTCTCTTTCTTCCTGTTTCAGTTTTGGTAATTTATATTTCCTAGGAATTTGTCCATTTCTCCAGGTTACCCAGTTTGTAGGCATATAATTTTTCATAATATTCTCTTATAATTGTTTGTATTTCTGTGGTGTTGTTGTGGTCTCTCCTCTTTCATTAATGATTTTATCTATTTGGGCTCTTTCTCTTTTCTTTTTGGTAAGTATGGCTAGGGGTTTAACAATTTTATTATTTCAAAGAACCAGCTCTTAGTTTTGTTAATCTGTCCTACTGTTTTTGTTTGTTTCTGTATAATTTATTTCTGACCTAATTTTTATTATTTCCCTTCCTCTACTGGCTAAAGCGAAAAGGCATTATTTGTTTTTCCTTTCTAGCTCCTTTAGGTGTAATATTAGGTTGTGTATTTGAGATTTTTCTTGCTTCTTGAGGTAGGCCTGTATTGCAATATGCTTCCCTCTTAGGACTGCTTTTCTGCATCCCAAAGGTTTTGGACTGTCATATTTTCATATTCCTTTGCTTCTATATGTGTTTTTATTTCTTCCTAATTTCCTGGTTAACCCATTCATTCTTCTGTAGGATGGTCTTTAAGCTCTGTATATTTGTTGTCTTTACAAATTTTTTCTTGTGTTGACTTTCAGTTTCATAGTGTTGTGGTATAAAAATATGCATGGTATTATCTCAATCTTTTTGTACTTGTTGCAGGCTGAT
Source organism: Callorhinus ursinus (assembly GCF_003265705.2). NCBI lineage: Eukaryota > Metazoa > Chordata > Mammalia > Carnivora > Otariidae > Callorhinus > Callorhinus ursinus. The sequence continues at coordinate 27,959,734 of NW_027397066.1, read as the reverse complement.
TTGTGCCCCAGTATGTGATCTATTCTGGAGTATGTTCCATGTGCACTCGAAAGAATGTGTATTCTGTTACTTTGGGGATGAAATATTCTGAATGTATCTAAAGTCCATCTGGTCCAAGTGTGTCATTTAAAGCCATTGTTTCCTTGTTGATTTTCTGCTTAGATGATCTGTCTGTTGCTGTAAGTGGGATGTTAAAGTCCCTACTATTATTCTATTATTAACAACAAGTTTATGTTTATTATTAATTAATTTATATATTTGGGTACTCCCAAGTTGGGGCATAAATATTTACAATTGTTAGATCTTCTTGATGGATAAACTCTTTATTTATAATATGATGTCCTTCTTCATCTCTTGTTGCAGTCTTTTTTTTTTTTTTTCCCCTAGTTTGTCTGATATAAGTATGGCTACTCTGGCTTTCTTTTGATATCCAAGAATGTGATAGATGGTTCTCCATATCCTCATTTTCAATCTTCAGTTGTCCTTAGGTCTAAAATGAGTCTGTTTTAGACAGCATATAGATGGGTCTTATTTTTTTATCCATTCAAGAAACCCTATGTTTTTTGATTGGAGCATTTAGTCTATTTACATTCAGATTGATAATTGAAAGATATGAATTTAGTTCCATTGTGTTACCTGTAGAGTTGGTGTTTCTGGTGGTGTTCTCTGGTCCTTTCTAGTCTTTGTTGCTTGTGGTTTATTTTTCCTCTTCTCAAAGGGTCCCCCATAAAATTTCTTGCAGGGCTGGTTTAGTGGTCACAAATTCCTTTAATTTTTGTTTGTCTGGGAAATTCAATTCTGAATGATAGCTTTGATGGAAAAAGAATTATTGGCTGCATATTTTTCCCCCTCAGCACGTTGAATATTTCCTGCCTTTTCTTCTGGTTTGCCACATTTCTGTGGACAGATCTGCTGCAAATCTGATCTGTCCTCTCTTGTAGGTTAAGGACTTTTTTTTCCCCTTGCTCTTTTCAGGATTCTTTCCTTGTCTGTGTACTTTGTAAATTTGGCTATGATATGCCTTGGTGACAGTTGGCTTTTGTTGAATTTAATGAGAGTTCTCTGTGTTTCTTGGATTTTGATGTCTATGTTCTCCCCCCGATTAGGGAAGTTTTCATCTATAATTTGTTTGAATAAACCTTCAGCCCCCTTTTTCCTCTCTTCCTCTTCTGGGACTCCTATGATATGAATGTTATTATGTTTTAATAAGTCACCAAGTTCCCTAAGTCTTCTTTCATGGTCCATTACCCTTCTGGCCCTCTTTTTGGCTTCATTATTTTCCATTTTATCTTCTATATCACTGATTCGCTCCTCTGTTTCATTCAGCCTTATTTTTATGGCCTCCACTTGGGATTGCATTTCAGTTATAGCATTTTTGAATTTCAGCCTGACTAGACTTTAGTTCTTTTATCTCTGCAGTAAGGGATTCCCTAGTGTCTTCTACACTTTTTTCAAGCCCAGCTGGTATCCTTACAATCATTGTTTTATTTTTTTATATTTTATTTTTTTAAAGATTTTGTTTATTTATTTGACAGAGAGAGACACCGCGAGAGAGGGAACACTAGCAGGGGGAGTGGGAGAGGGAGAAGCAGGCTTCCTGCCAAGCAGGGAGCCCGATGTGGGGCTTGATCCCAGGACCCTGGGATCATGACCTGAGCCGAAGGCAGACGCTTAACGACTGAGCCACCCAGGCACCACATAATCATTGTTTTAAATTCCAGTTCAGACATCTTACTTATATCTGTATTGATTAAATCCCTGGCTGTGAATTCTACTTCCTGTTCTTTCTTTTGGGGTGAATTTCTCCATCATTTTGTCCAGAAAAGACAGGAAGAAAGAAAACACACACACATACACACACACACACACAAATGAAAATAAAAAACAGAAAATAAAAAACTAGATCCTTGGTGTGTTTTGGTCTGCTTGTTAGAATCTATATCCTAATAATAATAATAATAATAATAATAATAATAATAAATTAAAATGAAATGAAAGTAAACAAAAGTAAATATATACATAAAGTATACATAAAATAAAAAATAACAATAATAAAGAAAGAAAAAAGGGAATTAAAAAATACAAAGATAAGTGAAAGATAACAAAAAATATAAAGAATAAAAATAAAAGGCAGCTAGATTCTATTTTCTCCCAGAGCTGAAGCTTTGCAGCACTCTATGGTCAGTAAACTTGGTGTGAGTGAGTTGTTCATGCTGGTCTTCTGGGGGAGGGGCCTGTTGTGCTGATTCTCAGGTGGACTTGCCCTAGTGTGAGTGTACCTCCAGGGTGCAGGGGTGCTTGATGTAAATGTCTCTAGCATCCACAAGTGGCCCTGATGGACCGGATGAATGTAGTGACATCCTGCTCTCAAGCCCTGCAGCTGAAAGTTCACACCCCCCATTCCTCAGTGAGCCCTCACAGAAGAGCAATCAATCACCTTATTTGTGTTCCCTGTTTCCATCTGAACCCTGTATTCACACTGCCTGTGTCCAAGCGTTTTTATCTCAAGCACATGACTGAGTTTTAAAATTCCAAGTTTTAGGGACTCCCACTGTGTGGACCCTGACTGTTCCTCCTCCAGGGGAGGGTCTTGCCATGCTTTTGCCATTTGCCAGGCTGTCCCTGGAAAGCAGTCACATGACCATGCAGTGGTTTGCAATTTATGGCAAGACAGAGCAGGAAGCTGGCACCAACACTTGCTTTTTGTCAGCTGGCTTCCACACTCCTATGCCTGGGAATAGTATAGTTCTTAGGTACAACCCATTCTTTTTGGGACCCAGGGGATCCTGAGACCATGGTGTCACACATAGGATTTTGCCTTGCTTTGCTACCTGAGCATCCCCCACTGTAGCAGACTTCTAAAAGTTCAGATTTTGCACCTTGTTGCTTATAATGCTTTGCAGTAGCCTCCAAAATCAGCCTGCCTCTCTGCCACCATATTAACTGCTAAAGCTCCCCAAATTCAATTCTCCACACCTCCTACCTTCCAAAAGGTGGTAGCTTTTCTACTTGTAGACTTGCAGTTTTTGTTCTCTCAGAGCTGATTGATTTGTTGGGTGTTTAGATAATTTGATAACTATCTAGCTATGTTTGAGGGATCAGACAAACTTAGGGTCCCCCTAATCCTCTGCCATCTTACCTCCTCTCCTGAATCAGTATTTTTATATCTTTTGGGTAAATACCTAGTAGTGCAATTGCTGGGTCATATGGTAGGTCTCTTTTTAACTTTTTGAGGACACTCCATACTATTTTCCAGAGCACTGTCACCAGTTTGCATTCCTGCCAACAGTGCAAGAGGGTTCCCCTTTCTCCATATCCCTACTAACATCTGTTGTTTCCTGTATTGTTAATTTTAGCCATTCTGACAGGTGTGAAATGAATATCTCATTGTAGTTTTGATTTGTATTTCCCTGATAATGAGTGATGTTGAGGACCTTTTCATGTATCTATTTGCCATTTGTATGTCTTCTGTCTCCCCCAGTTCTTAAATTAAATGTCATCTCCTCAGAGACACCTTCCTTGACTATCTCCACTCTTCCAATCCACTCTTTACTATATCCTCCAATTTTATTTTCTTCGTATGGCATAATTATCTAAATTTTTCCAATTCATTGTTTTATTTTAAAGCTAAGATTATTTTGTTGAGGTATAATTTACATAAGTTAAAATGTGCAAATCTCAAGGGTATACACTTAATTTTGAGAAATATAAAAACACATGTAACAATCACAAAGAACAAGATAAATATTTCCATAGTCCCAGAAAATTCTTTGTACCTTTTCCTAGCAATTTAACCCACTGGAAACATCTAAGCATCTGATTTCTGTCACCATAGATTTGTTTTGTCTACCCTTCACCTTTATATAATTGGAATCACACAGTAACTATTATTGTGTAATTGGTTTTTTCTCGATATAAGGCTTTGGACAAAATATTTAAAGGACAGATATTTATAGAACAGTTTTAATTTTTCCCATTAATTTTTAATATCACTGCACAGTTTCAGCTTGTAAAATCAGGACTATCTTTAATTCTTTTCACAGCACACTACACCACCCCCAATTCTGTGCTATTGTTTTCATATATTTTACTTCTATGTATATTATATACATGAGAGTGCATTGTTATTATTTTAAAAATATTTAACACTATTTTAAATAAAATTTACTATTTGGGATTCTCTTTTTTTTTCTTGAGATTTCAGCTTCCCCCTTGATCATTTCTCTTTAACCTTTAAGCCTATTTTTCTATACCTTTTAAAAATTTAAGTAGTGCTTCAATTCTTATTTATCAAAAGTGTATATTTATTTCTACTGAAATTTTGAAGGAGATTTTCATTGAATATGGATTTCTATTTTGACTTTTCTTTTGGCACTTTAAGAATGCTGTTTATTATTGTCTTCTGGTTTCCACTGTTTTAGATAAGGTGGGAGTTATTATTCATAATATTTTCCTTTGAATACATAAGAAATTTTTTTAAGATTTTATTTACTTATTTGACAGAGAGAGAGATAGTGAGAGCAGGAGCAAAAGCAGGGGCAGTGGGAGAGGGAGAAGCAGGCTTCCCGCCGAGCAGGGAGCTCAATGCAGGGCTCGATCCCAGGACCCTGGGATCATGACCTGAGCCGAAAGCAGACACTTAACAACTGAGCCACCCAGGTGCCCCTATATAAGAATTTTTTAAAGAAGTTTCTTAGAATATTTTTTCTTTGTCTTAATTTTTTAGCAATTTATTTTGTGCCTGGGTTGTGATATCCATATTTATTCTTTTTGGACTGTAATGAGCCTCTTGGATCTCTGGGTTTATGTCTTTATTAATTTGGAAAAAGAAAGATAAATGACCATTATCTCTTCATATTTATTTTGATCCATTCAGAATATTTCCTCTGTTCATTTTTCACAGTCCACTGTCCAGTGCCTAAAAATAGTTGCTCTGAATATTTTTCTTAATATTACAAACATTTATGTATATGGGGTGTATCTGATACCAACTATTCCATCATGGCCAGAAATAGTGTTTATTATGTTTTAATGGGTTTATTTTCCCTTTATCCTACCAGAGGAAAGAGTTGATCTATCTTATTTTTATCTGTTTTCTTGGCATCAACATATTCATAGAAGAAAAAATTATAAGCTATTATTTGAAGACATTGTGTCATGCTCCTTTCATCAGATGACTCAATGTATTATGAGTATAGGTGTTGGAAAATATATCAAAATTCTCTAAATCCCAGGATTGGAATTCTGTTAGTATACACTGATAGAAATATGATCTTTAAAATCCAATTCTCACTTAAGTTATTGTTTCTTTTATGTTGTTTATATAAGAACAAATAATTCAATGTAAATTTATATTAATTTATTTTTTCCTTATTTCTAATTTTTAATACAAAGGACATATTTTCCAATAGTCTAACCTTATTTGTTTACACAGTTAATTTCATTATATTCATTCATATACACAGTAAAATTAACTCCAATGAATTATAAAATTTTTGTTATATAGCACTTATGATTTTAAATTGAAGGTCTTTTTATATGGATTTAAGCTACTTTTTTGTTTGCTTTCTAAGTCTTAGAAAGACACTTTATTAATTTATTGCAAATTAAATTAAGAACTGTATATAACATTATAATTTGTTTTTGAAATGAAAATTTGAGAAAATGTTACTAAAACTATAATTATCAAGTTTCTCTCTGTTGAGAAGATAACAATTAAAGGTCTTTTTCTAGATGTGTATTAATAAAATAAATATATAAAATACATGTTTTAAATTTCTCCATATGACATGCAAAACTGCCAGTTTCCTTAACAATCACTATTCCCTTCATTATTAAAATTTTGAAGCACTTCAAATTTTTCCATATTTATTTTGATGTATTTGTTCATTCTCAAGTTTCAAGTAACTTTACATTTGTTGTTCTGATTATAGAACTATTGTATTATTGAAAACAAATAAATATTAATTGGTTCAGAAAAGATGAGAGAAGAGAAAAATACCATTTTTTCCTCACACATCTTATTGGCCTATAGTATCCTTTTTTTCCTTATTTTTTTTGTTTTTTGTGTGTTTTTTTTTAAAGATTTTATTTATTTATTTGACGGAGAGAGAGACAGTGAGAGCGGGAACACAAGCAGGGGGAGTGGGAGAGGGAGAAGCAGGCTTCCCGCCAAGAAGGGAACCTGATGCAGGACTTGATCCCAGGACCCCGAGATCATGACCCAAGCCAAAGTCAGTCGCTTAACCAACTGAGCCACCCAGGTGCCCCTCCTTATTTTTTTGGAAGTTTTGATATCAGAGTTAAAATAACTTGATAAGTAGAAAAGCTGCCTTCCTTTTCTGTTCTAAAACTGTTCAAAACACCAGAAAAATATCTCCTCTTGTTGGTTTGAAAATACTTATCTGCCTATAAATGGTCTCTTTTGTTATCTTTTAAGTATATCCGTAATAGTGTAAAAATATCTTCTATTTTTTCTTCAGAGGAGTCAACTCAACTCAACCGTGACTTACTTATACATAATAGGTGCTCAGTAATAAATTAATATAATAAATTAGGAGTCTAATCAATAGTCAGCTCAGTAAAATCCATTAATTCATTATTCTCATCTTTACAATAGAGCCAGAAACACATTCTTAGCATTTTGTCTTATTAATACACATATGTCAATCATTTTTTGAAATATATTCTGTAATTCAGACTTTTCATCATTTTAACACTACAGGAGTTCCCATTTCTCTTCCCCTACTCACAGCTTTCTTGGAAACATTACTAAGCCTTTACAGTAAATAAATGTGGTAATATCTATTTTGGACTTTCAGAATGTAATCACCACAGCTGTGTTTTATTTTTGAGAGGGTTTCATTTTTCGGCTTATGAAATTGTAGGGAAGATGATGAGATAAGTAGAAAGCAAGTAAAAGCTCCAACTTAAGGATGGGAAACATTTTGCTCCTGCTCCCTAAAGATAATGATAAAGAAAATTTGTTTTACTCCTGATGGAATGAAATTTTAAGATAGAAACTGTAACAAAGGTATTCATTGATAACCTCCTTAATTCATATTGCTGACTTGACATTATTGAAATTATTTCAGTAACCATCCCCTAACTATGATATTCAGGGATTTATGGATCTTTGGATATAGATAGATGATATAGATATAGATAGATATAGATATAGAACTTTTTAGCAAATTTGTGATTTGGGGACAATACATTATGACTTGTATGTAACTCAAAATTAATAAGTCAAAATGCTATGGAATGTATAGATTAAATAATTAAGCACAGATAATTTATGGTTGCTGTTATCCAGAAGCAAAATAAACTATGTACTAGGAAGTATATATTTATAAAAATGTTATCACATCTACCTTGCACCTTTCAAATCTAGTTTATTTTTATTATTGAATCTCTTAGCCATATTTTCTCCTGTCAAAGTCTTTGGGACACAATTATTTATGTTTAATTTTTAATTTATCAAACTAGTCATAAAAATATTTTTGATTTTGTATGATCTTTTGGAAACTTGTCATTCCCTAATCAAGAGGTAGAGCATACATCCCTTCCTCTTGAACCTGGGCTGCTTGCTCATTGTGATTATCCTAATAAGAGTCTGGCCGAAGTGAAGGTATATAACTTCCAAGGGTAGGTTATTAAAGTCAAGTGGGTTCCCACCTGTCTATCTCTCTTTCTTGGGATAATTGCCCTTGGAATATACCCATCATACCCAAAGAAGTCCAAACTATGTGGATTGGAACCAAGGCCCTAGGTCTTCAGCTCCATTTTAGATCCCATCCAATGGCCAACACCACCTTGCTAGTCCTGTGGGCAAGCCATCTTGGAAGTAGATCTTCCAATTCTCAGTCAAGTTGTCTCAGCTGACACTGCATGGAATAGACAAGTCTTCCCCCATGTTGTGTTCAAATTGCAGATTTGCAAACAAAATAATTAACTGTTGTTTCAAGCTACTAAGCATTGAGGTGGTTTGGTTTTCAACAAAAATTAACCAGAATAACTGAAATGTGAAAAGTAATAGTTGCTAACTTTCAGCAAGATATGCAAATAAAGTCACAAACTCAAAAGATGTTTTGAATCCCATCATCAGTTCATTAAATCTCAGCAAAGTCTTCAAGAATCTACTCATCATTTTCATGAACAGTCAACCGCCTATCCGACTGAGATGTAAAAAAAAATGTGAGATATGTGAGACACTTCATATCAAGTTTGAAGTATCAAACTCTGTAAGTCAACACAAAAATTTTGACTTCACTTCAAATTTGGATAAATGGAAATGACAATGTTTAACTTTACCTGAGATCTATGCTCCTGTAAAACAGGTATGGTCACCAAAGCTGCTACTTCCCAATCTTTTTTTCTCTACAATCATTGTTATCACAAAGAACCACCCTTCCCATATAACTTTGATAAGACATTCTCGAATAACCCCATTGTTTACTCATGACAAGACCAGACACAGACCCTCCAAATACTCACTCTGCACCTCATCAAAGATTAATTGAATTGTTTGACTCCACTAACTGATCTAGACAGAATTCTTTCAGTGGAACTTGAACAACACTTCCTCAAAGGTGCCCTCCTGAGAATCTCCTGACAGTTGAAAATATATTCTCTGATCAGCTGTCCAATCACACAACTCCCGCTTCTCCACATCCAGTTCTTTCTAGCTTTGTTTACACCTCCTCAAAAAATAAAAGTCTTTTTCTGCCTTACTTTTGATGCTCCTGCAGATCCTTTGTAAGCTGGAACTTTCTTCTACTGCATCAGTCCTTTTCCTCTATTACAATAATCTTTTTGAATAAATTCTCTCATACCCACATCTGGATTTGCTTTTTCTTGATAGAACCAATAGTGATAATTTGAGAATCCTCTATTCTTACATCAAGAAACATCAAAAAATTATCAATTCTATCTGATACTACATTCTACCTGGTTCTATCTAATATCTACACCTTCACTAGACTGTAATCTTCTTAAAGGCAGAAAAGATGTTTTTAATTTCTGTAACTGAATTTTGTGATGACTAAATTCAAATGGAACAATTCTTTTGAGATTAAGGAAAGAAAAATACAAAAGATAAATGTGGCAGGTCTCTAAATTTTCTCAGCTCCACTGATCTGGAATGATCCTGCCCATGCTGAAAACTGCTTTGTATATTCAATAGATTTGTCCTGAAAAACAAAAACAAAAACAAAAACTTGAAAACAAGGTAACATTGTATACCGGGAATAATCTGTGAGTAGCTAAATACCCTAATCAGAAAAAGAGATTTAATGCCTTGAATGATTTTTGTGGGGTATTTGAAATCTGCCAAAACACAATGTACTCCTCTGAAGGAGGAAGGGACATATGCTCTACCTCTTGATTAGGGAAGGACAAGTTTCCAAAAGATCATATAAAATCAGTTTTTAATTTAAAAAAAGTCCACTGACAGGTGAGTTGGGGATGTGTAAGTTGCTATTCAAAAGGAGGCAGGTCAGCGTAGGAGAAGTGGCATTACCTACAATCAACTGAATGCAGAATTTGAGCCTAGGACCTGGAGCCAATACTTGCCAGATGTTTGAAATCAGAAAAGTACTAAATTCACTAATCATTTCATGAAACATTTATTTTTTATGATCAGAAATATACATATTAATTTCAAATAAATTCAAACACAACTCAATGTATACAGTGGAATGCTGAGAATGTTTACCAGTTTTCTGAGAAAAAAGAAGAAAAATTTAAAAGGCCCACACAACCCTGATTTTTAATGTTTTCCAATTTCTGTGAAGTAAATACTCTTATCATTGCTAGTTTTAAAATACCAACTAGAGTTCAATTGAACTATCATGCCACTCAATATATATATATCTGTGTGTATGTGACATACCTAAGTCCACTCCCTCACATATATATTCAGTATATATATTCTGGATTCTGGGTTCATGTTCAATATATGTGTAAGTTTTATATATACTGAAAAGTAATTAAAAAAGAAAAGTCTATCTAGAGTTGAAAATACAGTGACACATCTTGGATAAAAGATTAGGCATGACATTAGGATGCAGAACCTCAAGGAACTAATAACCTTTAAGAAAACTTAGAAAACAACCAATACAAAAAGTTTTATAATTGCCATATTTCTTTAATGCTTATCTATCATCTATCTATAATACTGAAAATACCTTGAATATTCTATTTTCTTACATTTCTAAATACCTAGATGAATTAGTTTGATCTTTTGCTCAAATGTCTCACAAATTCTATGTTCTATATAAATCCATTGTTGTTTTGGCCTAGATTAGTGTAGTAAATTTAACTGCCTTTAATGGCAACATAATCAGACAGTGATAAAAAATGGCCCTTTTGCATTGCCTTCCAGAAAAATACATGCAGAGCTTACAAAACCGGGCAACAGGTTGTGGCCAATAGAGCTTTACTGCATGTAATTAAATCAGCATTGCCATTACTATAGCCAAGTGCTTTGGAAAACTGAGTGGACCTTTTTTTTTTTTAGATAAATCTTTGGAAAGAATATGGTAATCAGTACTATAATAAAACATATTCATCCAGATGATTGATTTTAAATAGATTTACAAAGGATGGCTATAATTCCATTGCATAAAACCTGAGCAGATGTATAGAGTTAATGTGGCTCATGAAAAATTTACACTTACCATGCAAGAAACAAGGAAATGCTTTCTTCTACTCCGTGTCTTCAAATAAATTAGGAAAATATGATTACATCTTTTTGGTCTCTTTCAATCTAAGTATACTTTTAAAGGGCTAAGAATTGAAATCAGTCTTCACAAGAAAGATGAAAAAAGGTGATCTGAAATAAAATAACAATTTGAATCACTAAGGCACAGGGAGAAAGTAAAAGTAAACAGTTTTTCAGAAACTACTTTTTAGAAGAAATGATCACTGAATATACTCAATGATTGGCAAAGAAACTGTCTCTGCAAGATTCCTTGGTTTGCATATTTATATTTTAAAGAATGGAATGGGGCAGGTCATGATATAGTCCTACTAGTATGTAGCTCTTATAGTGTCATTTTATTTCATTTTTTAAAGTTTTTATTTAAATTCTAGTTAGTTAACATACAGTTTAATACTAGTTTCAGGTGTACAACATAGTGGTTCAACACTTCCATACAACACCTGGTGCTCATCACAACAAGTGCCCTCCTTAATCCCATCCCCCACTCACCTCCTCTCTGGTTACCATCAGTTTGTTCTCTGTAGCTAAGAGTCTGTTTCTTGGTTTGCCTCTCTCTTTTTATTCCCCTTTGCTTCTTAGTTTTGTTTTTTAAATTCCACATATGAGTGAAATTATATGCTATTTGCCATATATATATATAATGTATAATATATACATTAATATAACATCTTCTTCATCCATTTATCAGTCCATGGACATTCAGGCTCTTTCCATAATTTCACTATTATTGATAATGCTGCTATAAACAAGGGGCATATGTATCCCTTTGAATTAGTATTTTTGTATTCTTTGGGTAAATACTTATTAGTGCAATTGCTAAATCATAGGGTAGTTCTATTTTTAACTTTCTGAGAAAACTCCATACTGTTTTTCAGAGTGGCTGCATGAGTTTTCATTCCCACTAACAGCGCAAGAGGGTTCCCCTTTCTCTGCATTCTCGCCAACACGTGTTGTTTCTTGTATTGTTGATTTTAGCCATTCTGACAGGTGTGAGGTGATATCTCCTTGTAGTTTTGATTTGTATTTCCATGATAATGAGTGATGTTGAGCAACTTTTTATGTGTCTTTTGGCCATCTTGATGTCTTCTTTGGAAAAATGTCTCCAGATTCTTTTAAAAACTGTGTCACCAAAAAGCAGAAACAATCAAATGGAAAAGAAAAGAAAACAAAACAAAACAAAAAACATTTGAGTGCCTCTGCAAAGGCTTCTCTTTTTTTTTTTTTAACCTGATATTATGAGAATGTCCCAGTATCAAGTTGGTTACATAAAAAGGGTACCTGCTTCCATATAGGTATTAATTCCTGAAAAATAATTTTTGAATCAGTAGGACTTGACAGTTCTTTTTTTTAATATTCTATTTGAGAGAGAGAGAGAAAAAAAATGAACAGGGAGAGAGACAGAGGGAGAGAGAGAGAAGCAGACTCCTGGCTGAGCAGGAAGCGCAGACATGGGGCTCAATCCCAGGATCTAGAGATCATGACCTGAGCCGAAGGCAGATTCTTAAGCAACTGAGCCATCCAGGTGCCCCAAGACTTGACCATTCTTGAGATATTTCACTGTCTGCCTCCCCCATACTTTATTTATTTAATATTCTTTGATTTCTACCAGAAAGTCATGTTTTTCCTTCCATTCAAGTGGCCACAGTTATGAGTTCTGAACCTATTTGGGGGTAGGGCCCTCAGTAAGCCATGTCAGAATCATCTGAATGGTTTAATAATCTGTTGGCCTCCTTGGAAATCCCTAGATCAACTATTTCAGACTTAATTGGATTAGACATGGAAATCTCCTATTTTAACAAGAGGTATATACATATACCTCTAACCTAGAGGAAATTTGAAGTAACCTGTCTAGTGATTATTACAAATTTGTGGGGATGCCTCATTAACCTTCTTCCACAAACCAACTTTAATACTAGCAAAAAAAAAATTAATTACTACAAAATATGCCATAGATGGAAGATTGTATTTTCACCTCACTTTAACTTGGATGTAATTAATGCTTAGTTTTTTTCTCATTGAAATGTTTAATGCAAATTGGTCATTTGCTAGAATGTAGCATAAGAAAACTGGTGAACGTCTTAAGTTTCAGAATTCCTAGGTTTTAAACTAGATTGGGCACTAAGTAACATTTTCACCTTGGCAATTTGCTTAAATTTTATCTTTTAAAAAATAATTTTGGATATATAAATCATACACTAATGTTATCCTCTTTAAAAAGAAAACTTCAAATATTATATATGAAGCTCAATTTCCCTTTGACAACCACCCACGATTTTATTTTCTTCCCAGAATTAGCCACTTTGGTTTATATCTATCCAGATAAATATATGTAGGTAGATAGATGATAGATAGATATTAATACAAATAAAGATACATATGCAAATATACAAATGCATAATTGCATTGTATGCTTTACAGAGAGGATGTTACTCTACACTTTGCTTATAATTTGATGTTTTCATTGAATCCTGTATCTTCTAAATTTTTCTATTTTAGTCCATTTAAAGCATACTTATATTCTTTAACTGCCGTATAATATTCTATAACATGGATATCATAGAAGTTATTTGTTCAGGGATGCCTGGGTGGCTCAGTCTTTAAACATCTGCCTTCAGCTCAGTCACGATCCCAGAGTCCTGGTATTGAGCCCCGCGTCGGGCTCCCTGCTCGGCAGGAAGCCTGCTTTTCCCTCTCCCACTCCCCCTGCTTGTGTTTCCTCTCTCACTGTGTCTCTCTCAGTCAAATAAATAAAATTAAAAAAAAAGAAGTTATTTGTTCATTTCATTTCTGACAGCATTTAGGATCTCTATATTTTGCTTTGTTTTGTTTTTATTTTTGTTGTTATTATTAATATAGCTACTGTTTCATATAATGTTCTTATATGAACTTCCTTGTTCACATATATAAGTGCTTCTCCAAATTATACATCACAATCTGTAAGTAATTCCAATAATGGGTCAAAAAATATATGCATTTCATTTTTTCCCAACTTTATTGAGATTATAATTGATATATAACATAGTGTAAGTTTATGTTATGCAACATGTTGATTAGATACATTTATATATTGCAAAATGATTACCACTCTACCATTAGTTAACACCTTCATAACCTCACATAATTACCAGTAAGTGGTGAGAATATTTAAGATGTACTCTTTTGGCAACATTCAAGAATATAATATAGTACTGTTAAGTGTAGTCACCATGTTGTACATTAAATGTTCAGAACTTATTCATCTTATAAGTGGAAGCTTGTACACTTTGACCAATATCTCCTCACTTCCCTCACCTCCAAGCCCCTGGCAATCATCATCCTATATTTTAATGAGTTTAGCTTTAGATTTTTTTTTTCTAGATTTTTCTCTCTCTGACTCATTTCACTTAGAACAATGCCTTCGAGTTCCAACCATGTTGTCCAAAATGGTGGGATTTCCTTCTTTCTCATGACTGAATAATATACTCCATTATATACCACATCTTTATTCATCCATTGATGGACACTTAGGTTGTTTCCATATCTTGGCTATTGTGAATAATGCTGCGATTAACATGGGTGTGTAAATATTTCTTTGATACCCTATTTTCATCTCCTTTGGATATATACCCAGAAGTGGGATTATTGTATCATATAGTAGTTCTATTTTTACTTTTTGAGATAACTTCATATTATTTTTTATAGTGGCTACACCAATTTATGTTCCCAGCAATAGTGCACTAGGATTCCCTTTTCTCCACACTCTCGCCAACACTTCTTATTTCTTGCCTTCTTAATGATAGCCATTCTAATATGTGTGAGGAGACATTTCATTGTGTTTTGAATTTGCATTTTCCTGATGATTAGTGGTATTGAACATCTTCATCTTTTCATGTACCTGCTGGCTATTCAGATATCGTCTTTGGAAAAATGTCTATTCAGTTACTCTGGCCATTTTTAAAAATAAGGCTGTTTGAATTTTTTGTTATTGAGTTGTATGGGTCCTTTATATATTTTGGATATTAACCCCTTACCCAACAATTGATTTACAAATATTTTCTCCTATTCCACTGGTTACCTTTTCATTTTGTTGATTATTTCTTTTGCTAAAGAAGCCTTTTAATTTCAGGTAGCTCCACTTACCTATTTTTGCTTTTGTCACTTCTAATTTTTGTGTCATATCCAAAAAATTGTTGCCAGGACCAATGTCAAGGAGCCTATGGTTTCTTTTAGGAATTTTATGGTTTCAGGTCTTATGATTAAATCCTCAATATATTTAAAGTTAATTTTTGTGAGTGATGTAAGATAGGGGTCTGATTTTATTCTTTTAAATGTAATTATCCAATTTCTCTAATGCCATTTATTGAAGAGAATATACTTTCCCCATTGAATATTCTTGATTTTCTTGTCAAATATTAGTTAACAATATAAGGAGTGGGTTACTTCTGGGCTCTCTATTCTGTTCCATTGCTCTCCCTGTCTATGTTTTCATTACTACAACTATGTATTTTTATTTGAAATCAGGGCATGTAATGCCCCTAGCTTTGTTCTTCCTCATGACTGCTTTGTTTATTCCAGGTGTTTTGTGGTTCTATTCAAGTCTTAGGATTGTTCTTTCTAGTTCTATTAAAAAATGCCTTTGGAATTTTGATAGTTTATAGATAGCTTCAGGTACTATGGAATAACAATATTAATATATTTTAACAATATTAGATCCTCCAACTCATGAACACATGGTATCTTTCCACTTATTTGTGTCTTGTCACTTTCTTGCATTAAAATCTTATTATTTCCAGTGTACAAGACTTTCATGTCCTTAGTTAAATTTACTTCTAAGTATTGTATTATTTTTGCTGCTATTGTGAATGGGACTGTTTCCTTTATTTCTTTTTCAGAGACTTTGTCTTTAGTGTATAGAAATACGGCTGTTTTTTATATGTTGATTTTGTGTCCTGTAATTTTACTGAATTCATTGAATAGTTCTAATGGTAGTTTGATGGACTCTTTATGATTTTTTAATAAATACTATTATATAGGATCTGCAAACAAAGACTTTACTTCTTCCTAGATAAAAGAGTCAAATTTTCTTCCAGTGTTACTTTAAACTAATTAAGCTCCCAGAATCTTAACTGTATAACTATGTCACTCAGCTTGTTCTTAACTGGATCAGCAGCGAAAATTATTCCAAAACAATCACATAATTCTTAGAAATTTCACTGATAGCTTCTGAACATTTTGTAGGATTAATTTCTGATTCACTGGCATGTATATGACTTACTATGTCAAGTTGTGTACCTGCTCCTTCATAGTAAGCACTATGTCATCAATTCAGTGGCTCAATATGGTATCTTTTGAATTTAGGCTAAATTATGATGGAGAGTTAAGAAAGTTCACATATGTCTAAGGTAACTTGTTAAAGGTATAAGCTATCTGGACCCAATGAAAACAAAATTATTTAGGTGTTTTTAGTCTAGCTAAGTGTAGGGGAAAAATCATTTCCCTGCTCACTATCTGCTTTCCAGTTGTCATAACCTGAATTGAATGATAAAACAAAGATACCACATTTGAAATAACAGCAAACTATTCTTACTGTATTTATTCCTCTATCTGTTATTTATTTGCATTGTTCAAGTTAGAGAATGAAAGGTGGATGCAATCACCTTCACAGCATTATTTAATATTTCAAGTGTGACATTAACCTAGCCATGCCATTGTTTTTCTTCTTGCAAGCCTCACTCAAAATTCAATTTCTTAAAATTCAGTTTGTTGTTGTTGAGTTTAAGTCATGTATTTGACCACTGGCAAACTGAGGAGGTAAGAGCAGGAATCTGTCCCATTTTCTAACATAGTTGGAGGCAAACCCCTATATATATCATCCCAAAAGGAAAAATGATGTATTATCAAAAAGAAGAATGGAGGTTTTTGACCATGAAATCAACAATGTCAAATACCAAATTCTTATTTTCATGGTATTCTCTTTGCTTCAATGTTTGTGAAATCTTGATTATATATCTATTGTTGTACTTAAATCCCATGTTATATCATCAAGCAGATGTGCACTTTGAAGACTAATAAAAAAGAAGGGATGTATAGTTAAAACTTGTTTTCTTATCCATTTTTACTGAGATGGAGAAGTAATGGATTTAAATCCAATCATTTGGAGAATAAAACTTTTTTGAAGAATCATTTCTCATCAAATTTTGACCTATAGCTACTGAAGTTCTGACCTATCTATAAGTAAAGGTAGCAATGATGTGCTGTCACCTTAGAAGCTAGAGTGATGAAATTTGCTACCTCTAAAGCCAGCAGGAAAACAACTTTTTTTTTTTTTTTTTAATTAGAGCACCAACTCATCTTCACCCAGTGGATGGCAAGAATGTTACCACTCGGTGAATAGTCGCTATCCTTCATATGCATATTGGTCTTATATTCTCGTATCCATTTTACACATCTGCATTTTTATACCAAATTAAATAAAGTATGTTTAGTAATGTATTTCTGAAGAATAAAATTTCATGTCAGCATTCATTTTCTTCCTTTCCTTCAAACACTGGAAGTTATTTATTAGAATATACTGAAAATATTCTTGAGATCAAGAAAACTATACCAATTATAATTGCTGCAAAAAATTAAGCGTATTGAAGGCACTTAATGTATTTTCATAATAATAGCCTTCCTTAAATAAGCATTTGAGTCTGATTTGAACAAAAAGCTCTTACTTGTTTCCATGTAAATATATATATATATAGCTATTATAAAATAAAATATACTTTTTATTACATAAACAATATATTGTGGAAAATTATGAAATTGAAATAAGCCAAAATTTAAAAAAATACCCGCAACCATGAGTAAGATTCTAAATATTTAACATCCTGTAGTGTATGGATCCTGTCAATTATAATGGACATTGTAAATAACATTATGACCTGGCTAGAGTCAGCCATGCCCAAAATATCCTCCTGGCATAGCTATCTTTAAACTTTGGGAGCAAATCTCATGAGACCCATGGGTCTTGGGTAATTTTGCATCTTATACTCTTTTAGAATATGTTAAAAGCCCTCAAATTTGTTTCTTTTTTCTTATACAGAGAGGTTCTCTGGGATGCAAAACAACAAATAATTATAATAAAAAATGTAACAGCTTTTCCTTCATGTAAATAATGCAGAATAATAAATAACATAGTGTGTTATTAATATTTCTATCATAATATGCCATAATATATGGAACTATTTAACCATTCTCCAATTCCTAAAATTTTAATTTTTAAAAAAATTTTTGGTCTTATAAATATATAGTTTTATGAACATTGTTGTAAAGTCATAGTCAGACTTGTATACATATTTTCACAGGAACATTTCACCAGAGTAGATGTGCTTTGTCAAAGAATTTAGTTCTCCATCGTGAATTATATTAGTTGCATCTATATCACAACACATGATGCTTTAATATCTTTTGTAGTATTATTTCCAAATGTCCTTCCAGTGATAACACCATTTTCCCCATCATTACCAAAAAAAAAAAAAAAGTCATTTCTCCAAACCCTTGCTTCATTAGTGATATTATTGGTGCCCTGCATGGACTCTTATCAGAAACAGACTGTCAGATGCACACATTACTCAGCTGCTAAGAATGTTAGTGCTAAAGGCTCAGGCTCAGAACCACCACCTCTTCTGGAAAATTGATGCAGCCAAACAGGAACCATCTCACCCAGATTATGATTACCCTCTTCCTGGGACAGTCAGGCTAATGACTTACTGAACTGAAGGTGTGGTAGAAAATTTAGTTGTCACTCTTTAAGTTGAGGCTAACTCTGTAGTGCAGTTTGTGCGACAGAACTTTTCATGAAATCAGACTGAAGCTAGTCTCCTATTAAGATCACTTATTTCTTTAGAGTTTTTTCTCTTGTTCTGCCCTGCTTTTTCCATTCCCTTCTTTTTTTATTATTAATTTTATTTTATCATGTTATGTTAGTCACCATACATCAGTTTTTGATGTAGTGTTCCATGATTCATTGTGTGCATGTAACACCCAGTGTTCCATGTAATACGTGCCCTCCTTAATACCCATGCCTTCTTATAAGAGAATTTCCTCAACAGATCACTTCCTCCAAGAACTCCTGTCTTAAGCTCTGCTTCTAGGGAACTTAACCTCAGATATATGGGGCCATGATGATTCTAAGATGCAGACTTTAAAAATGGGATTCAAAAATGGTCTTTGAGTGGCCATATAGCAATGAAGACCCCATTATTGATGGTAGGTTGATTACTGATAGTTCTTGAAAAGTTGTAATGGTGGGACTTAAAAGATTTTTACTTGTGGTGAGTGGAGATGGGAAGCAGGGAAAATGATGTATAATGTGGAATATCATTGTTAACATTTGAGATTTAAAAAGAAATCATAACAAAAAGGACTGTGAAATTAGATGGCTATTATTAAGTAACATTAATGGATGAAGCAATCTATTAATTAAGAAAATGCAAGAGCCAGGGAGCCTCTTAGACAACATTCATCTTCCACAGATGGAACTGAAGACCTAAGTATTAAATGTAGTGAGCACTTCAAATGAGGCTGAAATCTCAGAGGAAGACAATCTCTTAGGCCAAAGTCAGGACACTCATAAGAGTCATGATTTTAGTTTGATTTATTTTTTTTTTAATTTGGCTTATCTCAGTTTCATAATTTTTCCACAATGTAGTGTTATGTGATAAAAAGTTTCCTTTATTTTTATTTATTTTTATTACTTTATTTTTATTTTTAATTTAAATTCAATTAATTGATATATAGTGTATTATTAGTTTCAGAGGTAGAGTTCAGTGATTCATCAATTATATATAACACCCAGTGCTCATTACATCATGTGCCCTCCTTAATGCCCATCACCCAGTTACCCCATTCCCCCACGCCCTTCCCCTCTAGAAACCCTCAGTTTGTTTCCTATGATTACGAGTCTCATGGTTTGTCTCCCTCTATGATTTCATCTTCCTTTATTTTTCCCTCCCTTCCCCTATGCTCCTCTGCTTTTTTCTTAAATTCCATATATGAGTGAAATCATATAAGTGTCTTTCTCTGACTAACTTATTTGTAGCTGCAATACATGTCTTTATATTAAAATAAGGAGGAAGCTCTTTTCTCAAATCAGAATCATATGTTAAACACTTAAAGAAATCTTCATAAAACAAAGTCCTAATTCTACTTAACATGATAGAACTATCTTGCATAAAACCAAAATTGTACTAACCCTTCTTTAGTAAAAGAGATAAAGTCCATGAAAGATGGTTGGTTACGCTACTGGATATCCTGTGACTTTAAAACTATGATGCAAAATTAACTAAAATACTATATAGAAAGTAAGTGCATCTCGTATTACATGATCAGGGAAAAATAGAGGAAAGAAAATAAATATTTGCTATATACACATGTGCAAGTGCACAAACATACTTAGATTAAAAATAGAAATAATCATGACATCATGGTTCTTATTTCTGTAACTGGTCACATGATCATAGATGATATTTATAACTTCATTTTTCCCCTATCCATTCTGTATTACCTCTGTCTTCAACAAGCACCTCAGCTGGTCATTGTTCCTTACCAGTATTCATTTCTTTTTTTTTTTTTAAGATTTTATTTATTTGAGAGATAGAATGAGATAGAGAGAGAGCATGAGAGGGGGGAGGGTCAGAGGGAGAAACAGACTCCCTGCTGAACAGGGAGCCCGATGTGGGACTCGATCCCAGGACTCCAGGATCATGACCTGAGCCAAAGGCAGTCGCCTAACCAACTGAGCCACCCAGGCGCCCACCAGTCTTCATTTCTGGAGGGCCTGGGCTGTTGGTAGTTTTGCCTAGATAGGGTTGTTTTAGTTTTCCATTGACCTTAATCACAGGGTATGGTAATACTCAGAGACACTTTAAGGGATCTTCTGTATTCTACAAATACTCTTCCTTACCTCCACTGGGGAGTAATAATCCAATTATCCTCAGTAGTCAGGATCAATCACCCCAGCCAACATTGCAATGCCTTTCTTTGCCTGTTGATTCAGTGGCACGAGGACTTTTAAGTGTCCAAGTAGCAACCTTAACTTACAGTTCAGTAGAATCATTGTTGTAACTCCTGTTGTAAGCATTCCTCCCTCTGGAACTAAGACATCTAGGCCAGGATAACATAAGATCATGCAAACAGGAAGCAAACATTTTGCTTGTGAGTGGTGTCGTTCTAATCTCTATTCCTTGATTCCTGTGCCTATGAATCCTGGCTACTGGAGAAACACCATATATTGGACACTTATTTAGAACATATGCAGCTTTCTAGAAAATCTTGCACCAGCCATGCAAAGTATTACCACCCAACTGGCTCTGTAACTAAGCCTCCAAAAGGTCATTCTACTGTTCTATCAAAAGAGCTGCTTCAGGATGGTGGGGAAAATGATAAGACCAGGGAAAATTCTATAAGCAAGGACCCATTGTTGTACTTCTTTTAACTGTGGGGTTCCTTGATCAGAAGCAATGTTGTATGAAATACCATGACTATGGATAAGGCATTCTTTAAGTCCATGGTTAGTAGTTTGGCAGAAGCATTGCATTCAGGGAAAGAAAACCCATAGAAAGTGTAAGAGTCTATTCCAGTAAGAACAAATGCTACCCTTTCCATGATGGAAGCAATTCAATGTAATTTATCTGCCACCAGGTAGCTGGCTGAACATCCAGGGAGTGGTGCCATATTGGGAGCTCAGTATTGGTCTCTGATACTGGCAGATTGGGCACTCAGCAGTGGCAGTAGCCAGGAGTCCATGCTGCTGTACCCATGCATAATGTCTTTCTTTGCCACCATGGTCACTTTGCTCATGAACCCATTTGGCAATGACAGGGGTGGCTGGAGAAAGATGAGTAACTATCCACAAAACAGGACATCCTATCTACTTGATTATTAAAATTTTCCACTCTTGAGGCTATCCTTTCATTGACATTCTTGTGGGACAGAAATTCCTTCATGTTTTTATCCATTCAGAGAGGTTTCACCATATACTTCTCGCCAAAACTTCACTGTTACCAATTTTCCAATCATGTTCCTTCCAGGTCCCTGACCATCCAGCCAAACCATTAGCCAGAGCCCATTAATCAGCATATAATCACATGTCTGGCTATTTCACCTTCCAAGCAAAGTGAATAATCAGATGCACTGCTAAAACTTCTATCACTGGGAAGATTTTCTTTCACCACTTTCCTTCAAGGATGTTCCAGAGAGGGGCTATAATGCATCTGTCCACTTTCAGTTGGTGCGTGCATATCATGCAGAATCTGTGTAAACTAGGCTTGAATCTTCTCTTCCACCACCAGTTGATCACATAGAACACCCCATGAGGCCACAGGTACAAGCTGGGAATAGAAAGCAATGTGGCAGGAGCAGGGACCATAAGCATTTGGGCCACTTCTTTACTTAACTTATTTGTGCCTTAAGGGCCTATTTGGGCCCAAACAAGGATATACCACCTCCGTCGGCTAATGGAGCATTGCTGTGTATGCCCAAATTTATGGCTTTATGGGTTAGATAACACTCAGTTCATGGTTGAAAGCTCAGGTTGCATGGCAACTTGATGCCCCATGATTAAGTATTGGTCCATTCAGTCCCTACTAAGGCATAGTAGCCAGCCAAGAGCTATTTCTCAAAAGAAAAGTAGTTATCTGTGGAGGACAGAAAGGCTTTACTTATGCTGTGATTTACAAACAGGGTCTGCGAAAGACTGCAAAGAGGATTTCT
Organism: Callorhinus ursinus; assembly: GCF_003265705.2. Classification (NCBI taxonomy): domain Eukaryota; kingdom Metazoa; phylum Chordata; class Mammalia; order Carnivora; family Otariidae; genus Callorhinus; species Callorhinus ursinus. The sequence goes on along the minus strand of NW_027397066.1, from coordinate 27,937,275 downwards.
GTCTGCAACTGTCACTTCAAGCATCATTGCATTTGCCAGATCATATGGCTTAAGCAGCAGAGGAGCTAATACAGCAGCCTGGACCTATTGCAGAGCCTTCTCTTGTTCATGGTCCCACCCAAATTTAGCAGCTTTTCAAGTCGTCTGGTAAATAGACCTGAGTAACACACTCAAATGAAGAACATGATGCCTCCAAAATCCAAAGAGGTGCCCATTAGGTGTTGTAACTCTTTTTTTGTTTGCAGAAGGGCCAGATGCAACAACTTTTCCTTCACTTTTGAAAGGATATCTCAAAATGAAATGACCCACATTACTCGACCCTTAGAAATATCACTGAGGACAGCCCCGAAATTTTACTCAGATCTATTTCCCACGCTCTGGCATATAAATGTTTTACCAATAAGTCTAGAGTGGTTACTACTTATTGCTCATTTGATCCAATTATGATAATGTCAGAAATATTATAAACCAGTGTGATTTCTTTGTGGAAGAGAAAGGCAATCAAGGTCTCTGCAAACTGAATGATGACATAGGGCTAAAGAGTTGATAATACCCCTAAGATAGAACAGTGAGGGTATATTCTTGGCTTTGCTACTTCTGGTGGATCTTATTGACAGGAATGGATAAAAAGGTATTTCCCAGATGAATTAGCTGCATACAAGGTATGGGGGAATGTGTTAATTCACTCAACAATAAGACCATATCTCTTATAACAACTGCAATTGGAATTACCAATTGTTAAAAATGTACAGTTATTTTCCAAAATCAGCCATCTTCTATAAAGGCCAAACAGGTGAGTTCAGTGAAGGTGTGGTAGGAGTCACCACCGCTGCATCCTTCAATGTCACTCGTGTTGACATTAATCTTTGAAATCCATTCTGAAATGTGGTATTGTTTCTGGAAATAGGTTCAGGAGACCATTGAACCTACTGTGAGAGGGACCTGAGCAAAAACTCCATTGATCACCTAGCCTCCATAAGCCCCTACCTTCATTGTGGACCACAGTGACATTTTGGGTCTCCCAGAATTAGTGTCAGGTCAGAACCAGTATCCAGTAGTGCCTGAAAAGTCTGATTATTTCCTTTACCTCAATGTACAATTACTCAAGTAAAAGGCCAGGGGTCTTCCTTTGGGGAAGGCTAGGAGAAAGAAAAATAACATAAAATATTGGAGGTGTACTATAGTCTTTCTTCAAGAGAAACCAGCCTTCCCTTAATTTAAGGGGTTCTGAATCTGTAAATTGGCTCAAGTCTAGAAATTGATTGAAGGGTCATGACTCTGTTTTTATGATTCAAGTTAGACTTTTGTTCACTTTACCTAGAATTTTTCTGCTTATAGATTGGGTAAAAATTTGGTAGAATTTATCTAATTTACCTCTAGGTACACCATGAACAAATAGCAATGCTATGTTATACGTCTGTGGGAGTCAGACTATTCTGATTGCTGCTTTGACTCCACTGACCATCACAGTAACCATGCACACCTTGTCTTTGGTAGTTGAGTACCCCCACTTTGGCCCCTGTCACCCTCAGATCCAATTATTTGTATTGCATTTAGATTTCCCCATTTGTGGGCTGCTATTCCCCCTATAAAGTCTGGCCAGCAGAGAAGTACAATCATGCAGCTCTTCAAGAATGACTGGACAGCATTCAAATAATGTATATCTCACAGGACTGGTGAAAGGTATGTCATCTAGAATTTCTCAGTGCTGGTGAGTAGGTCTTAAATGACAAATCCACTCTAATATTCTGGTCTCCCTAAGCCTTTGAATACTTTTCTTTAGACTAAACCATGGCAGATTTGGCATTCCAATTTCTTCTCTGCAGGCCAGGTTTTGGTCCATGTTTCAGCTAGCCAAACAAATTTGAGCTCTTTCTAACTCCCCAAGCTGTAACATTAAATGCAAAATCTCTGCTTAGCAAGCCCAAATCAATAAATTTGGCCTGATCTAACTTATGTTCCTTTTACTTTTATTTCTTATCCTTGGTATCCATTCCCACACGTTTTCCAGATTTCTGTTTGCATAAATAAGTTCTTTTTTTTTTCTAATCGAAATTCTTTATTTTTTTAATTTAATTTGATTTTATTATGTTATGTTAGTCACCATACAATACATCATTAGTTTTTGATGTAGTGATCCACAATTCATTGTTTTCGTATAACACCCAGTGCTCCATGCAGTGCATGCCCTTCTTAATACCCATCACCGGGCTAACCCATCCCCCTATCTCCCTCCCCTCTAAAACCCTCAGTTTGTTTCACAGAGTCCATTGTCTCATGGTTCATCTCCCCCTCCGATTTTCCCCCCTTCATTTTTCCCTTCCTTCTCCTAATGTCCTCCCTGCTATTCCTGATGTTCCACAAATAAGTGAAACCATATGATAATTGACTTTCTCTGCTTGACTTATTTCACTTAGCATAATCTCCTCCAGTCCCATCCATGTTAATGTAAAAGTTGGGTATTCATCCTTTCTGATGACTGAGTAATATTCCATTGTCTATATGGACCACATCTTCTTTATCCATTCATCTGTTGAAGGGCATCTCAGCTCTTTCCACAGTTTGGCTGTTGTGGACATTGCTGCTATGAACATTGGGGTGCATATGGCCCTTCTTTTCACTACATCTGTGTCTTTGGGGTAAATACCCAGTAGAGAAATTGCTGTGTCATAGGGTAGCTCTATTTTTAATTTTTTAAGGAACCTCCACACTGTTTTCCAAAGTGGCTGTACCAACTTGCATTCTCACCAACAGTGCAAGAGGGTTCTCCACATTTGTTGTTTCTTGCCTTGTCAATTTTTGCCATTCTAAATGGTAGAAAAGTGGAATCTCAATGTGGTTTTGATTTGAATTTCCCTGATGGGTAATGATGATGAACATTTTTTTCATGTGTCTGTTAGCCATTTGTATGTCTTCTTTGGAGAAGTGTCTGTTTATGTCTTCTGCCCATTTTTTGACTTACTGTTTTTTGGGTGTTGAGTTTGAGAAGTACTTTATAGATCTTGGAAATCAGCACTTTATCTGTAGTGTCATTTGCAAATATCTTCTCCCATTCTGTGGGTTGCCTCTTTGTTTTGTTGACTCTGCTGTGCAGAAGTTTTTATCTTGAAGTCCCAAAAATTCATTTTTGCTTTTGTTTCACTAGCCTTTGGAAACGTATCTTCAAAGAAGTGGCTGTGGCCGATGTCAAAGAGGTTACTGCCTATGTTCCCCTCTAGGATTTTGATGGATTCCTGTCTCACATTGAGGTCTTTCAGCCATTTTGAGTTTATCTTTGTATATCGTGTTAGAAAATGGTTAAGTTTCATTTTTCTGTATATAGCTTTCCAATTTTCCCAGCATCATTTATTGAAGAGACTGTCTTTTTTCCATTGCATATTTTTTCCTGCTTTGTCGAAGATTATTTGATCATAGAGTTGAAGGTCCATGTCTGGGCTCTCTATTCTGTTCCATTGGTCTGTATATCTCTTTTTGTGCCAGTACCATACTGTCTTGGTGATCACTGCTTTGTAATAAAGCTTGAAATCGGGTAACGTGATGCACCCAGCTTTGTTTTTCTTTTTCAAACATTTCCTTGGCGATTCGGGGACTTTTCTGATTCCATACAAATTTTAGCATTGTTTGTTCCAGCACTCTGAAAAATGTCGTTGGAATTTTGATTGGGATGGCATTGAAGGTATATATAGCTCTGGGTAGCATCAACATTTTAACAATGCTTATTCTTCTGATCCATGAGGATGGAATGTTTTTCCATCTTTTTGTGTCTACTTCAATTTCTTTCATGAGTGTTCTGTAGTTCCTAGAGTATAGATCCTTTACCTCTTTCATTAGGTTTATTCCGAGGTATCTTATGGTTTTTGGTGCTCTTGTAAATGGAATCGTTTCTCTAATTTCTCTTTCTACAGTTGCATTGTTAGTGTATAAGAAAGCAACTGATTTCTGTGTATTGATTTCGTATCCTGCCACATTACTGAATTGCTGTATGAGTTCTAGTAATTTGGGAGTGTAGTCTTTTGGGTTTTCCACATACAGTATCATGTCATCTGTAAAGAGAGAGAGTTTGTCTTCTTGCTTGCCAATTTGAATACCTTTTATTTCTTTTTGTTGTCTGATTGCTGTTGCTAGGACTTCTAGTACTATGTTGAACAATAGTGGTGAGAGTGGGCATCCTTGTTGTATTCCTGATCTTAAGGAAAAGGCTCTCAGTATTTCCCCATTGAGAATGATACTCACTGTGGGTTTTTCATAGATGGATTTTATGAACTTGAGGAATGTTCCCTCTACCCCTATACTCGGAAGTGTTTTTATCAGGAAAGGATATTGTATTTTGTCGAATGCTTTGTCTGCATCAGTTGAGAGGACCAAATGGTTCTTCTCTCTCTTCTTATTAATGTGTTCTATCACATTGATTGATTTGCGAATGTTGAACCACCCTTGCATCCTGGGGATAAATCCCACTTGGTCGTGGTGGATGATCCTTTTAATGTATTGTTGGATCCCATTAGCTAGGATTTTGTTGGGAATTTTGGAATCCATATTCATCAGGGGTATCGGTCTGAAATTTTCCTTTTTGATGGGGTCTTTGCCAGGCTTGGGGATTAAAGTAATGCTGGCCTCATAAAATAAGTCTGAATGATTTTCTTCTGTTTCTATTTTTTTTTAAAACAGCTTCATGAGAATAGGTATTATTTCTTCTTTGAATGTTTGGTAGAATTCCCCAGGGAATCCATCAGGCTCTGGATTCTTGTTTTTTGGGAGGTTTTTGATCACTGCTTCAATCTTGTTACTGGTTATTGGACTATTCAGGTTGTCAATTTCAATTTCTTCCTGTTTCAGTCTTGGCAGTTTATAGGTTTCCAGGAAGGCATCCATTTCTTCCAGGTTGCTCAATTTATTGGCATATAGTTGTTGATAATAATTTCTAATAATTGTTTCTATTTCCTTTGTGTTAGTTGTAATCTCTCCCCTTTCATTCATAATTTTATTAATTTGGGTCCTCTCTTTTCTTTTGGATAAGTTTGGCCAGTGGTTTATTGATCTTATTAATTCTTTCAAAGAACCAGCTTCTAGTTTTGTTGATCTGATCTACTGCATTTCTGGTTTCTAACTCATTGATCTCTGCTCTAATCTTAATTATTTCTCTTCTAATGCATGGCTTAGGCATCATTTGTTGCTTTTTCTCTAGTTCTTTAAGGTGTAAAGTTAGTTGGTGAATTCGGGATTTTTCTATTTTTTTGAGTGAGGCTTGGATGGCTATGTATTTCCCCCTTAGGACCGCCTTTGCAGTATCCCATAGGTTTTGGACCGATATGTATTCATTCTCATTAGTTTCCATGAATTGTTTAAGTTCTTCTTTGATTTCCTGTGTTATGGAACCTGGACTGGATCACCTGATGGAAGAACCAAGCAGCACTCGGAGGTCTTGGGGGACAGAAGGTTCATTTAACGCTGGCAGGCTCAAAGGAGAGTGGTCTCAAAAGGTCTGAGCCCCAAGCACAAACAAAAGGGGCAATTTATACACTTCTACTTCCACATACTTGGCACTTTCGGTGCGTGCGCAAAGCAGGGCAGGGAGAAGAACCCAGAAAAGCCCTGGGGCAAGGACTGGGACTCTCTCACTGGGTCACTTGGCCATTTTAGGACACATATTTTCCTTATCATTCTGGAAGGATGGTATCATGTCTGGAAGGAATGTACATGAAACCCTAAGGAGATTGGGACCCTCTCAAAGGTGTTTAGGGTGGCCCTCAGGCCCTGAAGCTGCTCCTTTATCCCTTTATCTCCAACCTGATGCAAGTTTCCTGGAAGGCTTCCCAAGCATGGGGGAGGCCTTCCATATATTAATTCAAATGGGGAGAAACCTGATGTCCTGGGTGTGCAGCGAACACACAGGAGAGCTAGGGGTAGCAGATCCAGCCATGGAAGTTAGTCTTCTGACAAAACTTCACTAAGGTTCCCTTGAGGGTGTGATTCATTCGCTCTATTGTTCAGAGACCCCGTCTCCTCTTGCCTTGGGTTCAATTGGAGGCTAGTGTGTCCAGTGGGCTCAAAGGTTATCTGAGCCTTAAGCTTAGAGAGTATGTCTCGGCCCAGGAGACGGATGGGGCAATCAGGCAGATAAAGGAATTCATGTCGGACCTTGTGGTCCCCGAGTTCACACTGGCGAGACTGGCAAAAGGTCTGTTGTATCACCCGCGTCCTGGTGGCCCCAAGGATGGTCGCAGTCCTTTTGCTGAAAGGGGCCACTGGGGAAGTGACAACAGAGTGCTCAGCCCCAGTATCAACCATAAAAGTCACTGGTTGGCCCCCCACCTTCATTCTGACCTTGGTCTCATGGGGGCCGAGGAGGAAAGAGTCCTGCCCCCCTCAGTCTGAGTCCATTCCCACAAGGCCTATGAGTTCCTCCTCTCGGGGTTCTTCCTTGTAGTGGCTGGGCATTTGTTTTCCCAGTGCCCTTTCTCTTTACAGTAAGCACATTGATCCCTTGCCAAGGGGGCTCTGGGCTTCCCCCCTTTCAGTGGTTGGGGTCTCTCCATCTTTGTGTTGTCCTTTTCTTTCAGGGTGGCGGCGAGGAGGCTGACTTTCTTTTTCATCTTTTTCTCAGCTTCCCGTTCGGCTGCGACCTCCCTGTTCATGTAGACCTTATTGGCAATCTCTATTAGTTGGATGATGTTTATTCCAGCAAAACCCTCTAGTTTCTGAAGTTTTTTCTGATGTCTAGGGCAGCCTGAGCCACGAAGGAGGTGTTTACCATGTGTTGGCTCTCCTGTGCCTTGGGGTCAAATGGAGTGTATATCCTGTAGGCTTCATATAATCTTTCATAGTAGTCCCCGGGGGACTCCCCTGGTTGTTGAGTGACCGAAGATAACTTAGTCATGTTCATGGGTTTCTTAGCTCCTACCTGGATTCTCCCAGATGAGGGCCTCCTGGTACCAGAGGATGTGGGTCTGTCTCTCCCTTGTGGTGAAGTCCCATGCTAGGCACTCTTTGGGTGTGGCTGTATTAGCCCAGGCAGCAGGGTTGATGACTCTCACTGGTGTGTGCTCTTCCAGGTACTGCTGTGCACCTTTCATTATTCTCCTGCTTTCCTCTGTGTTAAACAGGGTGTGGAGTAACTTTTGGCAGTCTTTCCAGGTTGGCCGATGAGTCTGGAAGAGGGATTCTATGAGGTCTATTATGGCCTGTGGTTTTTCAGAGTTGTCCTTAGGATCTCTGGCTAGGATATGTGGAGACTGGGGCTTTTGCTGATTTTTCTTTAAGTCGCTTGGATGAGGCAATTAAGACCCTGGACTGTCCCTGCTTATTGCAAGTGAATCTCACCCAGGGGGAAAGGTCTGAGTAATTCCTAGCCAGGAGTCAATGTATGGAAACTGGTCAGGGTGTCCTGGTTCTCCTGTCATGACTCTCCATACTCAATGAATCTCAACTTGCCGGGCTTCATCCTGATTCCGTTGTCTCCCAAAAACCCCTTTCCCTGAACTTTGGGGCTCGTAAGTGGTGTGGAGTCTCCAGGTGATGTTGAGAGATTTGGTCAATACCTGTATGTCTGCCACAAATGCAGGTCCATTGTCACTATGGATTATTAATGGCAGGCTGAACTGGGGCATGATCTGCTGCAAGAGGAATTTAGCTACTTCCCAGCTTTGCTCTGTCCTGGTTGGGAAGGCTTCGACTCACCCAGAGTATGTGCATACTATTACTAGGAGATATCTGAAACCCCTGTTCGGCTGCACATCTGTGAAGTCTACCTCTAAATCTTTGAAGGGGGTTGCTCCCATCCTCTGGACACCTGGCGGGGGCCATGGTGCAGACCAAGCATTATTTTTAGCACATGTTATGCATCATTCACTCATTGATTGGCAAAGTGCTGGCCGCTGACTGATGTAGTAGTGCTTCCTGAGAAGGGCCTCTAATGCAGTTTTTCAGTGGTGTTCCTTGACTAGACTAGACTAGATGCCCTCCAGTTGCTGTTGGAATAAAGTTGAGCCCATCTGGCATCATCCACCATCCCTTTTCAGTCGGAGTGGCCCCCTAGCCATGGCCCATTCCTTTTCCTTTTTAGTGTAACTGGGTGGAGGGACTTCTTTTGGGGTGTTAGGGCCATGGTGAGGGAAGGGGCTCTTCCTCAAAACCACGGGCTGTGGTCTTGGCTGCCATATCTGCCAGATGATTTCCCCACGCTATGGGGTCATCTCCTTTCTGGTGTCTCTGGTGCAGGATTGCTAGTTCCTTTGGAAGCCAGACGGCTTCGAGGAGTCTCAGTATCTCTTCCATGTTCTTGATAGCTTTTCCTGCTGTGGTTAGGAGGCCAATTTCCTTGTAGATGGCTCCATGTATATGTGACTCACTTGCCTTCATTGAGGGTGAGGGCTCAGATTAAGACATATAATTCAGCCCATTGAGCTGACCATCCAGCTGGTAACACCTTAGCTTCTAGGACTTACTGCATAACCCACTTTCTGGGCACCCTCTTGTTGCTGTATTTAATGTCCTTACTCTTTCGAGGTTTTCCCAGAGGAGCCCTTGGTATTATGCTAGCCAAGAGTTGGAAAGGAAGTGGTGTCCCTGTGTGTTCATGAGGGACACAACTGCATGAGGGACCTTGATGTTAAGTTCTTGCGCCAGGGTAAGTTTTTCAGCCTCCTTGATAAGTAGGACTGTGGCTGCCAGCGCTCTGAGGCATGGTGGCCATCTCGTTGCCAAGGGGTCCAGCTTCTTTGACAGGTAAGGAACTGGCCGTTGCCAGGGTCCAATAGTCTGGATGAGTACCCTGAGCACTATTTTTTCCTTTCCAGTCCAGGCAGGGGGTTCTCGATCTGGTCTCCCTAAGATAACATAAAGGGGTCTTGCTATTGCCAAGAACTCAGGGATCCAGATGTGGCAGAATCCTGCAGCCCCCAGGAATTCTCATAGGCCCCTTTTTGTCTGGGGCTGCAGCAGGGAGATGATGATCCTTTTCCTCTCCAGCCCTAGTTCTCTTTTCCCTAGTTCTGTCGGCTTCCATGAGGCTCGGTATCCCGAGTCTGACAGTTTTTTCTGAGCCACTTATGTGCCCCCGGGGGTTGCTTTTTAAACACACAGCTTCTGGGATATTCCCCCATCCCACCCCTTTTGATTCACTGGGTTTTCATAGGCTGGATAGTATTACACCCAGTGATCATCACAACACGTGCCCTCTGTAATGCCCATCACCTGGCTACCCCAGCCCCCAAATAGTTGCCTTTTTAACAAGGTCCTCCCAGGTGACTCTTATAAAGGAGGTTTGGAAACAATGTCTAAGCCTTGCTGTCCAGAGTGTGGCCAGTGGACCAACAGGATATGTATCGCCTAGGGTATCTTGTCTAAATCGCCAATGTCAGCCCTACCCCAGACAGACAACCAGAATCTGCCTTTGAACAGTGTAGTAGCTTGGCTTTTGATCTGACCTCTTCTCTATTTTCATTTTAGTAGGGTTCCTCCCCTGAATTCCTTGGCCAGTTTGACTCCCAGGTCCTCTGACCTCTGCAAAATCCAGACCCCCAGGCCTGTCTCGTGATCTCAGTTTTGGTTGCTCCACTTTGTCTCCATCAAGTGTTCTGAAGCATTTCACACACGACTGGGCTTAGGCAATTTAGCCAGACCTTCTTGAAATTTTTGTTCATGGTCTCTAAAACCATAGATTTACTCTGCCCTGACCCCACGGTGATGTCCCCGTGTGAGGTGGTGCAGAGACAGACAAGGGGTGGGGGTGCCTCCTGAGATGAGGAGACCAATCAGATGCCCGTCTGGCTGTGTCCTAAAGGAGCATAGGTGAGACTAGCTGTAGCGGTCTCAGCATTGAGACTTATGATCAGAAACTATCCTGATGCCACCATAGATGTATGCTGTTCATCATGGAATCACAGACAGGCCCACTCAGACTCCGTAGGCTTCTGGGGACCTTAAGAGTGCCCACCCATGGAGTCACAGAATTAGTCTACTTGAGCAAGCCAGGTCAGACTGCACATTCACTCACACATTCACACTCCAGAAGTTATTACATTCCCTCCCTGGGAATCCCTACCTGTGAGACCTCTAAGAGGTCTCTGGGAGATGATCAGGCTCTCCTTCCACCCCAGTGGGGGTGGGCCTGTCTGGGTCCTTGGGGCCCCAGGCCTTACTGGAATTCGACATCAGGACAAGGTCCTCACCTGCCAAGTCTCCTTGAGTCCAGCGGGAACAGCAGAGTGGGGCCAGCCCGAGGCGACCAGGGCGGGAGACTGCCGAAAATTAGGCAGGGCACACCTTCTCCATTATGATCCCTCATTCTGTCACCACCCCGCTGTTGCCCCCAAACCGGTGGCAACAATGGGCCAGTGCAGTTGGGTTTCTTGGTCAGGGAACCAAATGTTACGGAACATGGACTGGATTGCCCAATGGAAGAACCAAGTGGCACCTGGAGATCTTGGAGGATAGGAGGTTTATTTAATGCCGGTGGGCTCAGAGGAGAGTGATCTCCAAAGGTCTGAGCCCCGATCACAAACAAAGGCGGCAATTTATACACTTCTACTTCCTTATATTTGGCACTTTTGGCACATATGTGAAGCTGGGCAGGGAGAAAAACCCGGAAGAGCCTCGGGGCAAGGACTGGGACTATCTCGTTGGCTCAGTGGGCCATCTTAGGACATAGATTTTCCTTATCACCTGGTTGACCCAAACATTCTTGGGCAGAGTGGTCTTTAGCTTCCAAGCATTTGAATTTCTTCCAATTTTTTTCTTGTGATTGAGTTCCAGTTTTAAAGCATTATGGTCTGAGAATATGCAGGGAATAATCTCAATCTTTTGGTATTGGTTGAAACTTGATTTGTGACCCAGTATGTGGTCTATTCTGGAGAAAGTTCCACGTGCACTCGAGAAGAATGACTATTCTGTTGTTTTAGGTTGGAATGTTCTGTATCTATCTATGAGGTCCATCTGGTCCAGTGTGTCATCCAAAGCTCTTGTTTCTTTGTTGATTTTCTGCTTAGATGATCTGTCCATTGCTGATAGTGGAGTATTGAGGTCTCCTACAATTAACATATTGTTATCAATATGACTCTTTATTTTGGTTAGCAGTTGGCTTATGTAGGTTGCTGCTCCCATGTTGGGGGTGTAGATATTTACAATTGTTAGATCTTCTTGTTGGATAGACCCTTTAAGAATGATGTAGTGTCCTTCTGTGTCTCTAACTACAGTCTTTAGCTTAAAATCTAATTTGTCTGATATGAGAATTGTTACCCCATCTTTCTTTTGAGGTCGGTTGGCATGGAAAATCAATGTATCTTTAGGTTCAAAATGAGTCTCTTGTGGACAGCATATGAATGGGTCCTGTCTTTTTATCCAATCTGCAACCCTGTATTGTTTTATGGGAGCATTTAAGCCATTCACATTGATAGTGATTATTGAAAGATATGAATTTATTGTCATCATGTTGCCTGTGAAGATCTTGTTTTTATAGATTGTCTCTGTAAATTTCTGTTGTATATCACTCTTGGGGTCTTTCTCCTTTTATAGAACCTCCCTTAATATTTCTTGCAGGGTCAGCTTAGTGGTCACATATTCTTTCAGTTTCTGCAGGTCTTGGAAGCTCTGCCTCTCTCCATCCATTCTAAGTGACAGCTTTGCCAGATAAAGTATTCTTAGATGCATGTTCTTCTCATTTAGTACCCTGAATATGTCTTGCCAGCTCTTTCTGGCTTGTCGGGTCTCTGTGGATAGGTCTGACATTATTCTGATGTTCCACCCTCTGTATGTAAGGAATCTCTTCCCCCTAACTGCCCTTAAAATGGTTTCCTTCCTGTGTGGCTCAGTCATTAAGCGTCTGCCTTCAGCTCAGGTCATGATCTCAGGGTCCCCAGGGTCCTGGAATCAAGACCCACATCAGGCTTCCTGCTCCACGGGAAGCCTGCTTCTCCCTCTCCCACTCCCCCTGCTTGTGTTCCCTCTCTCACTGTGTCTCTCTCTGTCAAATAAATAAATAAAATCTTAAAAAAAAAAAAAAGATGATTTCCTTGGTTCTAAGATTTGCAAGTTTTACTATTACATGCTGGGGTGTTGGCCTGTTTTCCTAGATCTTGGGAGGATTCAAGGACATGAGTGTTTTTTTCCTTCCACAGATTAGTAAAGTTCTCAGCTATGATTTGCTCAAATATATCTTCTAGTCTTCTCTCTCTGTCCACCCCCTCAGGGATCCCAATAATTCTGACATTGGAACATTTCGTTGTGTCACGTATTTCTCTGATTCTATTTTCATGGATTTTGAGTTGTTTTTCCCTGGCCTCCTCTTTTTCCTTCTTGTCTATTAATTGGTCTTCTAGATCACTAATTCATTCTTCTGCCTAACTTACCCTAGCTGTTAGATTATCTAGATTAGTATTTTTAAATTCTGCCAGTTCAGCTTTCATTTCTGCCCTTAGAGACTCTATGTTGCCATTAATGGACTTCTCCATTCTAGCTATTGTCTTCATAATTGCTACTCTGAATTCCATCTCCAACATCTTGGTTATATCTGTATCCATCTGTAAATCTGTGCAGAAGTCACAGTCTCTGAGTCTTCCCTATTTTGGGGGTTCCTCCTCCTAGTCATTCTATTGAGGGGTGGTTAAGAGATTGTACAGTCCAAATTATTGACCACAACCCAAGCAAATGCACCTGTTTTATAGGGACCTTAGGGTTGTCGGCCTCTTATTCTCTCTGCCTGTCTTCTGGGGGAGGGGACTGCCGTGCTGTCACTCAGGCAGCCCTGTTTGGGCAGAGTTTCCCTGCCCCCCTGTGGCAGGGGATGGGCTCAGTGAAAACCAGTTTTGGGGGGCTTTTGTTCTCTGGTGGCTTTCCCTGGTAGCTTTCTGCATCTCTTCCAAGAGTCAGAGCAGAAGAGATCATTTCCAACCCTCTGCCTCAGAGTGGAGAGATCAAAGTCTGTTCTTCAGTGAGCTCTCCAGGACACACTATCTCTGTTTCTGTCTGTGCTCCTATAAACTGCAGTGTTCTGGGTTGTGCGCCTCTCAGCAGTGCTCCCAGTCCCCGCCTCCAGGTCCGGCATGTCTCTGCCCTTTGTGCTTCTAAAACTGCCAGCCACCCCCAGTTCGCATGCACAGCCCTGCCACTCCAGATTTCAGTTTGGGGGGCTGCCTTAACTAAAGTCCTTTCTGCATCACTACTGGTCTGCGAGTCTGTGCCTTGTTCCCATCATGGGAGGCTATCGCTCACCGGCAATGCAGAATCTCCATGGCTCCCTCCCCCTTCCGTTTATCTTCCGATATCTGCCCACAGAATCATGGGCTCCCCGCTTTGTACCTCGAAACCAAATGCCTGTGATATTCTGTTTGTAGAGATCCAGATCTATCTTCTTACATCTCAGGCTGATTTCGTGGTTGTTCAGAGTGTCTGGTAGATATCCAGCTCAATTCCGGGGACCGGTTGGAATAGGGTCCCCTATTCCTCTGCCATCTTTTCTTCCCTCTTCTGATTGAAATTCTTTAACAGCTCTCTGTGCCTGCAAATAAACTCAAAGCCCTTAGCTTGATAGGCAACTCTGTCATGAGCTGGATCCTGACACTCTATGTAGCAATGTCTTCTCCATAAATGAGTTCTTTTGGAGTGTGGCACACCTTCTGATGGATTCCACTTTGTACTTCACTTTAAGGGGCCTGCTGGACTAGAAGTAGAGGTTAGTGGGGGCAGGTCCTGAGGAGAGAATCAGCATCTCTTGCAACTGCTGTCAGGTAAAGATATTCCAGTTTCCTCAGACAATGCAGAGTTAATCCCTTCAGATGGGGTTGGAAAGAATAATATTGCTGGGGCTGGTGAGGCCACTTCCACTGGCCAAGAAGACACAACAATATTTGGGGTCTCAATAGCCCCAGCTTCGTCAGAGTCTTCCCTCATGTTATCATCCTAACTTATAAGATCCCATTCTTTCCCAATGTTCTTACCTTAATACTAGAAACACAGGAAGGCTGGGAGTTTAACTTGCATTTTAATGGTAAGATTTTGTCTTCAATTTTCACCAATCTTAGCCCTACATCTACAGGAGACAAGGATCTCCTTCAGGGTACATATAAATGTGTTAGGGTCATTTATATGGCATTTGAGCTAGGAATGCAAATCCCCAAGTTCATACTTTTTTTTTTCACCACTTTTTCCAGCATTATTAGGAACAATCAGCCACCTCATAATATTTGTTAGTTTTCTTAAAATGTTCAAAAATACACCGTCATTAGCTCCCTGCTTCTTACAAGTGGTTGATTAGGAGTGCCCAGGGCAGATATTTTGTGTATCTTTACTGCCAGTTCACATCACAGACTATCAGTGCTCCTTTATTACTGGAAATAGGATCATTAACATCTTTATGTCTAATCAGATAATCGGTTCCAGAAACCAGGAACTAATTCAGAAAACTCATCCTTAAGGGACTCCTGGGTGGCTCAGTCAGTTAAGCATCTACCTTCAACTCAGGTCATGAGTTGGTTTAACTTGGACCAGGATTGAGTCCCTCATTGGGCTCCTTGCTCAATGAACCAGCCTGCCACTCTGCCTATCACTCCCTGCCCCCTCATGTGCTCTCTCTCTCTGGCAAATAAATAAAATATTAAAAAAAAAAAGAAAAGAAAAGAAAACTCAAAATTAACTTAAAACTTAAGCAAAATTTAAAATTCTGTTGCTTTAGAACTACTCATGTACCAAAATCTGTGTTAGGGTTCTTCAGAGAAACAGAAAATGTATATATGTATCGCTTCTCAGCCTTTTGACTAAGATCAAGTGCAGAAAATGTATATATGTTATGTATGTACTATATATATAGTATCATCTATCTATATTTTATGTGTTTATCTAGAGATCTAGGGAGAAAGAGATTTTTTTAATATGAAATTGGCTCATACGCATATGGAATCTATAAGCTGGAAGCCCAAAAAAGTGGGTGCTATAGTTCTAGTTCAAGTCTGAAGGTCTGAGAACCAGTGGAGCCAATAAAGTAAGTCCTATGCAGAGTCCAAAGGCCCAAGAACTACAGGATCCAAAATTGTAAGTCCCAATCTGAGTGTAGGAGATGACTGATGTCCCAGCTCAGGAGTCAAAAAGAGATCAAATTCTTCCTTCCTTTACCTTTCTGTTCTATTCAGGCCCTGACCAGATTGGGTGCTGCCCACATATTTTCAGAAGGACAATCTCCTTTACTCAGTCAATTCAAATGCCAATCTCATCAGGAAACACTCTCACAGATATACCCAGAAATAATATTTAGCCAAATATCTGAGCAACTCTTGTCCAGGTCAAATTGACACATAAAATTAACTATCAGAGAATCTCTGAAAAAATTCTTGATGAGGCAGCCTAACTTAATCATGTATTTGAGAAAATTAGGAAATAGGATTTCCTTTAGGAAAATATAACTAAATCTTTAATTAAAGTAAAGCTAAATGCTTAATTAATTTCACATTTAAAAAGCCAAAGATTTTGGTGCGATGTTTCTTCATGATTTAAATGGAAATTTTCTAGTGATACATTGTCTTATAAAATATTTATGTTTTTTGATTCAATGCTTTATACTTCAGCTTCTTAACTTTGGACTATTTTATAAATCATCATCATCTTCAGATGAGGCAGATCCACTAAAAAAGAGAGAAAATCTCAAATGAGCTAATATTGCCATGTTTTTGAAGATGAGGTAAATTAAAAAGTCTTCCATAATTGATAGATTACATGTTTGTCTTTTTCTCAATCAAGAGTTATCTCAATTAATCACTAAATCATATTCATTATATTTTTTAAGTACAGCAACACTTCTCAGAGAAAAGAAAAAGTAACTGTTGTCAAAGGTGGATGCAACTTCATTAAAATTCTGTTGATAAATTATGAAAGCTAGAAGCCACTGATGTAGGTTGCTTCCCTGTATTATACCTTGTGTTGGTAGACTGTTAACCACAGCTTCCATGAATGTCATCTAAATAATAGTGCAACATTAGCCAAAATACAGTTAATGTTGCTAATGATTTTATATGGAATATTCATAAATATTTATTTATAATATACTTTTATGAATAAGAATAGTATAGTTGCTACTATTGCAAAAGTATAAAACCAGTCATGATCATCTAAATGCCCTTAAATTTGTGTATTTAAATTTCTCTTCAAGAATACTGAACTAAGGGGCGCTGGGTGGCTCAGTTGGTTAAGTGGCTGCTTTCGGCTCAGGTCATGATCCCATGGTCCTGGGATCGAGCCCCTCGTCAGGCTCCCTGCTCAGCGGGGAGCCTGCTTCTCCCTCCCCCTCTGCCTGCCTTCCTGCCTACTTATGCTCTCTCTCTATCTCTCTGTCAAATAAGTAAATAAAATCTTAAAAAAAAAGAATACTGAACTAAATCTTTACAACTTCATCTATATTATACTCTTAAATTTTCTTGATTATGATTTTAAAATTACTGAATGTAAAAAACCTCTATATGTAAATTAGAGAGATTTAATTATATGTGGTTTAAATATTTTATGATTATCACATGGCTTCTCTTTTTCAGATATAGGGAATGATTAAAAAATAGTATACTAAATACCAATTAAATCAGATAAGTTTGCATGGAAATTTCCCCATTTAATTTTTTTCTGATCTTGTACATTGTACTTTTAGGTAAGATTTAGTTGAATATTACTTTAAATAGCTTTTATTTAGAAAGTCATTTTCAAAGTATACATATTTCGATGTATACATATTCCTAGAGACAATACATATATTCATTGTACTGGAAGCAATATTTTGTACCCCCCCAGATCTGTTTACTTCTATCAGCTTCCAGATGTCAGCCACTCATTCCAGCTTCTTGGAATGGCTGGAATGACCTTACTAATTGTTCATAGTCTCACAGCAACTGCTCCCTCTTTATAAAGTCCAGGTCCCTTTGTGTACAGATTTAAAGTTATGCACTCATAAAGACTTGCAAAGAAAGACTTAACTCTGCACAATAGCCACATTTAAAAAAAAAAAAAAGAATTTATTTATTTGTCAGAGAGAGAGAGAGAAAGGGAGAGCACAATCAGGGGGAGTAGCAGGCAGAGGGAGAAGCAGACTTCCCACTGAGCAAGGAGCCAGATGTGGGACTTGATCCCCAAGACTCTGGAATCATGACCTGAGCCAAAAGAAGATGCTTAAGCAACTGAGGCATCCACAATAGCCATTGTACCTGCTGGATTATGGCTTCCCAGGGGTTCTCAGGGAACTAGGTAACACAGTCTAGAGAGTGGATGAGTGGGAGAGTTATTGCCTCATTGAGTAGTCTTTGACCAATAATACAACAAATTTTTGTATTTTGTGTCACCAAGAACTGTCCCTAGACAGAATAGTGTTCTACTGGTATCTCTAGAGACACCCCACATGATACAGCCCCCAACTGTATTTATTGTAAACTTTTGATAGGCTCTTTAACTCTCTTGTATTTGCTCTCCCTATCTCCATGCCCCATTCCTTTTTGCTTTGAGTGATGGTTCCTAGGAATTGCACTTCTAATGAAATGTTAGTCCATAAACTTTGTTTCAGATTTTGTTCTCTGGAACTCAGTGTAAGACATTCCTTAAATGGAAAAATACCATCTCACTTCTTCATCTCCCAGATGAAAAACACTACTTTATGTAGTTGCATTCCACACACTGATTTCATAAAGACAATAATTTGATAATATATTTATTTGATCTTCAAAATGAGAATTTTTTCTTCCTAATTTCATAATAACTAGAAAGCAAGGACTTAAAATTATAGTATATTTAATATATTCCTATTCAGATCACATATATAATAATGATATAAATAGCAATGTATTGGGCACTCTGGTAGGAGTATATGACTTTGTAAGAACTGAAGGAATGTACATCCACATAAGGCAAGATAAAACTATCTTACATAAAGTAATTATTGAACAATTAAACATTAAATTTTGAGATATTAGCTATAACTATTGTGGGGATTAAGATAAAGTAGTGATCACTTAGCTCATTGGAAATGACTTAAAAGGGAGTGGAATGGTTCAAATCTTTCTAAATTAATAGTTGCAAAACAACCAGAGTGAGAATAGTTGAATCCCTTTGCCTCTAATGATAAGAAGCATGGCCAAGGAAGGATGGATTAAAATTAATAGGAAACAATAACTTACTTGCAAGAATCATTTAAGTATGTGAAGTAACTATGATCATTTAATTAAAAGGAGACAATTAAAATTTTAATTCTAATAAAGCAGTTTAGATAAGCTAAAGTCTTCAAACCATTGTTTAATGTCATGTATAATTCCTATTGATTCTGAACTGTCTCAAATTGATTTATACTTAGTGGTGACATCAATTATCATAATATCCTAGATTCTCTGTTTTTATGCAAATCATTTAATTAATTAGTCCTAAGCAATAAAAATACGTGATTAATTATTTTTCATTAATAATAATTAGAGCACCATTTTATGAGTCCCTATTACAGTCTTTTACCTATGCTAATAATTCAAAAACTTAACATCTTAATTTTAAAATACCATTTAAGATACCATTATTCATTTCAAATGAAGAAGCTGAGGATGAGAAAAGTAAACTCCTATTTACATAAAAAAGGTCAAGTTTAGCTTCTATTTTCAGGTTTATTTAAATTCAAAGGCCAAGTATTTCACCAAAATTCTATACTCACCAGTTTCAAATTATGCCAAATATACTATTCTTAAACATAACAAAAATTAATGTTCTTAAATGAAATAAACAAGTATCTTTAGACAATAGAGAAGAAATTAACAATACTAAAACAGATTTAAAATTTTTAGTATATAATGTGGAGGGAAGGTGCCTGGGTGGCTCAGTCGTTAAGTGTCTGCCTTCGGCTCAGGTCATGATCCCAGGGTCCTGGGATTGAGTCCTGCATCAGGCTCGTTGTGCGGGGTGGGAGGCCTGCTTTTCCCTCTCTCCCACTCCCCCTGCCTGCTTGTGTTCCCTCTCTCACTGTGTCTCCCTCTCCCTCTATCAAATAAGTAAATAAAATCTTTAAACAAAAAATAATGTGGAGAGAGTAGGAAAAGTCACCACAAATGACTTGGAAATAATAATGCCTGAGTTAAATTTTAACATCAATAATTTTGGGTTAGAGTAGATAGATACGACACTACTCTAAACAGACAAAAATGGGAGGTATTCACTTAAGATATTAAAAAAAAGAGGTATTTTGAAAAAAAAAGTCTAAAGAGTTTCCCTTGATTTCAACTTCCATTATAAAATTATGTGTCTCCAAAGGTACATTGTCATAGGTAGTTAGGGTACTTTTGAGCCTTAGTTTTGTTTTGTTTTGTTTTCTTTGACAGAGAGAGATGGAGAGAGAGCACACAAGCAGGGGGAGCAGCAGGCAGAGAGAGAGGGAGAAGCAGGCTCCCCACTGAGCAGAGAGCCTGACATTGGGCTCGATCCCAGGACCCTGGGATCCAGACCTGAGGCAAAGGTAGACACTTAACCAACTGAACCACCCAGGTTCCCCAAGCCTCAGTCTTTATTGATGATGGTTCAACATATGCAAGTCAATAATGTGATGCACCACATTAATAGAACAAAGTACAAAAAATCTATAGGATCAATAGAAACAGAAAAAAATTGAGAAAATACATTGTTCTTCCATGATAAAAACTCTCAACAGATTATGTATAGAAGGAATATACCTCAACAAAATAAAGGCCATATAAGTCAAGCCCACGGTGAAAATCATACTCAATGGTGAAAAGTTAAAAAATCAGGAACAAGGCAATGATGTCCATTTTTATCCTTTCTATTCACCATAATAATGGAAGTCTTAACCAAAGTAATTAGGCAAGGGAAAGAAATATGGAGACCCAAATCAGAAAAGAAGAAGTAAAATTATCTCTGTTTGCAGGTAATATGATCTTATATATAGAATAACCCCCAAAAGAGAGAGAGAAAGAGAAAACCCTAAAGACTCCAACAAAAAACTGTTAGAAGAAATCAATGAATTCAGTAAAGTTTCTAGATACAAAATCAACATACAAAAATCGGTTGTATTTTTTAAATTGAGATATAATTTATATAAAATGTTATATTGGTTTCAATTGTACATGATTATTTGTATATATTGCAAAATGATCACCACAATAAAGTCAGTTAACATCCATCACCATACATAGTTATAATTTTTTTCCTTATGATAGGAAATTTTAATACTTACTCTCCTAGCAACTTTCAAATATACAATACAGTACTATTAACTCTAGTCACCATTCCCTGTACATTATAACCCCATGACTTATTTATTTTAAAACTATGAGTTTGTATCTTTTGACCACCTTTATCCATTTTGCCCACCTCCCCACCCCCTGTCTCTGGCAACCACCAATCTATTCTCTGTGTTTATGCCCCCCTCCTTTTTTTTTTTGGTACGTTTCCACATATAAGTGAAACCCTACAGTATCTGTTTCTCTCTGTCTGACTTATTTCACTTAGCATAATGTTCTCAAGGTCTATCCATGTTGTTGTAAAAGGCAGGATTTCTTTCCCCTTTATGGCTGAATAATATTCTGCGAGACATATAGATAGATGATAGATAGATAGATATAGATATATGTATATATATATACATATCTATATGTGTATATATGTATTATATATATATCTATATATTATATATCTATATATGTATAAATACATGTGTGTGTGTGTGTGTGTGTGTGTGTGTGTGTGTGTGTATTCTTTGTCCATTCATCTATTGATGGACACTAGATTGTTTCCATGTCTTGGTTATTGTAAATAGAGCTGCAGTAAACATGGGGGTGCATATATCTTTTCAAGTTAGTGTTTCCATTTCTTTCAGATGAATAACCAGAATTAGATAGCTAGATGACATGGTAGTTCTATTTTTAATTTCTTGAGAAGCCTCCATACAGTTTTCATTAGGGGCTGCACCAATTTACATTCCCACCAACATAGCATAGGGTTCTCTTTTCTCTACATCTTCTCCAGAATTTGTTATCTTGTGTCTTTTTGATAATAGTCATTCTAACAGGTGTAAGGTGATATCTCACTGTAGTTTTGATTTGCATTTCTCTGATTATTAGTGATATTGAGCATCTTTTTATGTACCTGGGTTAGCCATCTGTATGTCTTCTTTGAAAAAAATGTCTATTCAGGTCCTCTGTACATTTTCTTTATTTATTTATTTACTAAAGATTTTATTTATTTATTTGACAGAGAGAGACACAGCGAGAGAGGGAACACAAGCAGGGGAAGTGGGAGAGGGAGAAGCAGGCCTCCCACCGAGCAGGAAGCCCGATGCGGGGCTCGATCCCAGGACCCTGGGATCATGACCTGAGCTGAAGGCAGACGCTTAACGACTGAGCCACCCAGGTGCCCCCCTCTGTACATTTTAAATAAGATTGTGTGTTTTTTGTTATTGACTTGTATGAGTTCTTTATGTTTCTGACATTAACCCCTTATCAGATATATGGTTTGCAAATACGTTCTCCCATTTGGTAGTCTACTTTTTCATTTTGTTGATGATTTCCTTTGCTGTGCAGAAGCTTTTTTGGTTTGATATAGTCCCACCTGCTTATTTCTGCTTTTGTTGCCTTTACTTTTGGAGTGAAATCAAAAATCATTGCTAAGACCAATGTCAAGGAAATTATCACAATGTTTTCCTCTAGGAGTTTTATGTTTTCATGTTTTACATTCAAGTGTTGAATCCATATGTCCTGAGTTTTGTATACAGTGTGAGATATTGGTCCAGTTTCATTCTTTAGCATGTGGCTGTCCAGTTCTCCCAACAGCATTTATTGAAGAGTGTATCAACTCTTTTTTTAAGATTTTATTTATTTATTTGACAGAGAGAGACACAGTGAGAGGGGGAACACAAACAGGGGGAGTCGGAGAGGGAGAAGCAGCTTTCCTGTGGAGCGGGGAGCCTGATGCAGGGCTTGATCCCAGGACATGGGACCATGACCTGAGCCAAAGGCAGACACCAAACGACTGAGCCACCCAGGCACCCAAGAGTGTATCAACTCTTGATTGGACTATTACAATATATTTCTACTAAGTACCTATGCTTTATTATCCTATAACAAATACTGATGAGAGGTTGAAGATGAGAATAGAGAAGTAACCATTAGATTTGACAACATGGAAGTGTTTGATGTACGGCAAATGTTGCACTGGAACTGATCGGTTAATGCTGAAAATTTCGGTACCTTGGTAATGGAATATGTCTTTCTAAAAAAATAAACAATTATGAATTTAAATTCTGTTCTGAGAGTAAAAGGGAATATGGAAAGAAGTAAAACTGAGGGGTTTATTGACCTCCTCACTGCAAGGTTCAGCTAGGTTGCTGAGTCTCATCCTCTCATGTGGCCCTTTCTGAACACCTACCATTTTTGTTATGATAACCACTTCTACTCTACTCTTTGTGCCTTCAGGAGTGGTAAGGAAGTGGTAGGAAGTGGAGTGGTAAGGAAGCTGTAGGAATGGTAAGGAAGCTGTAGTGATGCTGTTGTAGAGCTCTCTAGGGCCTCCTTAAACCAGAATAATGTGCCCTAAGGAACATACATGGTGTAGTTGCCATCTATGACAAGTGTTGGCAGAGTGTGCTATCCTTTACTGGTTTCCCTAAACCTGAACTCTCTTCAAATTGCCCATTTTGAATGTGCCATCTGTCTCCCAGGACCCTGTTGATACAAGACAATTAAAACAACAATGGTAAGACAAAATGGCAGCATCAGTAGATTAGTTTTATTGATAAATCCGGGAGCAAATGAAGTTGGTAGTATTTCAGAATTTTAAATATCAAGAAGAGGGGAAAGCATAAGAAAGAGGACAGGTAATAACTGAATTGGGGGTGGAGGCTTATTCTAGATGACATGGGCAAGGGGGTCTTTCTGAATGACATAGGGGAAGAATGCTACATTCCGAGGAGGAATGAGCCATTGGAAGATCTGGGCCGAAATTATTCCAGCTTTCCCACCATTCCAAAGGGAATGACAAATGGTTACCAAATAATTAATAACCTGGTAATTTAACAGCAGGTGTTGAAAGATAAGAGAGACAGAAACTTAGTTAAGGAGAAAAATAGAAGATAAGGTCAGAGGCTTACACAGAAGCATATCAGGCAGACTCATGTTGGCCATAATAAAGAGTTGGAATTCTAAGAGTAATAGGAAACTACTAGAGGTGTTTAATTAAGGAAGGGTGTGCTCTGATCAGCATATTAATAGCTGGTTGCTATTGGATTGAGAGAGGGAAAGACCAGAAATTCAAAGATAAGCTAGAATGCTACTTCTTTAGTACAAGAGAAAGATGATGGTAGAAATAGGATGATAGTGATAGAGTAAGGATTTTAAAATTTACTTTGACAGTAGAGCCACAGGACTTTCTGAGGACAGTGTATGTAAAGATAGGAAATAAAGGTTGATCACCTACACATGTGATAGGGCCATTTATAGAACATGGAATACTGGGTGGGGGGGATGATTTGATCAGAGAAAAAGAAGTTATAGCTAGGAGTTATATCTTGGTCATGGTAATTTCTACAAAATCATACTAGAATAGGTAGAAGGAATCAATGATGTGTCTGTGTTACATCTGAAAGAATTTCTTGGCATGGGGAGTGGAAGAAATTCAAGAAGAAATCCATTTAGTCTTTAAATAGACTAAAGTTAAGTCTAAAATAAATACCAGTAGTTGCAATTGAGTAAAACTCTGCATCCTTCCAGCAATTCTGGCAACTACACCACATGTGTTGCTTAGCATACACTATCCTGGTTTAAGAAGGTGCTAGAAAAGACACCACAGTAAGCATCACTATAGCTTCTTTCTAATAAGGAACAGGTGTAAGACAAAAAGCACAGCTAATGTGTAGCTGCCACAGCAAACAGGGAAAATATGTTTTCAGCTCAGAGACAAATTTTCTGATGTGAATGCCTCTATCTCTAGCCTCCTTCTAGTAACCCCTCAAGCTTCCAATTTGCAGGACTAGAAATTACAACTATAGTAAACTTTCTGTTCAGCTTTTCTTTGGGCTTTAAAGATTCAGAAACTTATTGTCAATTCTAATCCATTACCTTGCCTGTTTTCATTTAGAATCATTTCCCTACCGATGCCGAGGGTGTTCTCAATACTGTTCTTTGTCCCATAGGTTTCAAATAATCCTTGTATTCAGCCTTATTCTCACCTGTACCTTTGGACTGCATCTACCAGCTAGAGACCAGTCTAGTCCACTGGTATATGCAGCCTCAGAACAAGCACACTTGTAGGAAAAAGTAGGTTATAATACAGCTGCTGGGTCCAAACTTCTGTGATTCTGTGATCTGAGCTACTGCCTCTAGCATGCTATATATTATAACTAAGCTTTGTGGTATTTTTTTTTTTTTACTCCTACCAATGAAGTTCACTATATCTTTCTGGCAAAGAAAAAGTTTATTTTATAATCCACATAATAAAAACATAAATGAATAAATAAAATAAAATCCACTTTAAATATAACTTTATATATGTAAGAATTTTGTGTTTGGTGATATGTTCCTATTAATTACAGACAGTAATAAGACCCCAAATTTGTTTTGCTCCGAAGTTAGAATTCTGCACTAAAAAATGTTCATATTTCAAAGTGAGAATTAGATTATATTTGCATTATTCAACCTCTGGTACCAGGATCTCTTTTCTTTTTCACATGAAATATAAAAATGAATCTCAAAAGTCTTATCTCCACAACCACTTATACGGTGCATGTGTGAACATGGACACAATCCCAAAGGTCATTAATCAGTCACAGCTTAGCATTTTATCAACATCAGGACAAATTTTGAAGTACCTGAATCTTATGCTTCCATCTGCCAGGATTAATATATCACACGGTTCCTACTAATACTCCAAAGGGATGTAGAAGATAAGAAAGTAGATTTTCAGGGAAGGAAAAAGAAAAAGGAAAAAAAAAAAAAAGAGAGAGAGAAGTGATAGAGAGTTAAAGTGAGTGAAGACAAGTAAAAGATAAAGTAAAAAAGACTGAGGGCTCCCTCGGTCTTAATGGGAAAATTCACAGATTCTTTTTCACACTGAAATTGAATGCCATGATTTTCCATACCGTGTGTTGTCTTTCTTTCCCAATCCTCACATAAAATATTTCAGGGTGACAAATTGCTCCTTTGAGTAACATTTTAAACAGGTGTATGACTTTCAGATATAGGCAAGGTTGATCCTAGGAAATATTGTGACGTAAGAGAAATATGTTTGAGACAAACTCTCGCCTCTAAGCTCTTCCCCTTGTGTCCCGGCATATTCTCATTTCCTCCTGACCTGCCCTCACTGTCATTCTCCTCCTGCCTCAAGCTCAAGACACAAGTCACTTAATACCCTCAAGCAGGGACACATGAAATTAAATATAAAATATGAAAGCACATATGTGACAGCTGTAGAAATGTGCCACTCAGATCTGTTGTGGGGATAATACTTTAGCAAAGCCTCCAGCTGTTGCACCTTTGGATTCAGCCCTGAATTTCCACTGAGGTTATTCTGCCTGCCGCCAGGCTTTTCTGAGTCAATGACTGAGCACAACATGGATACTTAAGTGGACTCATTACAGTGAAATATAGGAGTTTTCCAACAGGAGATTGTGGCTCAAGGACTTCTTTCTCACTTGGCCAAACTTTGTTGGAACCATGCCACATGCAAGAATCTTCCACCTGAACCCTCCTTCGCTCTTTCTTTCCTTCTGCAGGTCTCAGACCCATCCTATGGTATAAACATTCTACTCTTCATTCCTTGCTCTCTTCTACAGTAAAAGACTTGTATATCTAATTCCATTTTGGTTTTTAATACTTGGTGGTCCTGATGCAAATGGTACTAAGATATTTGAAAAAAAAACAAAACAAAACAGATGATAAAATGAAGATTTTGGACTTGTGATTCATTGCCTAGAGAAAAAGATGCAATCCTGAACGGTAGGAGGGGAACCAATAGAACTTAATGTGAGATGGCATCCTGACTGCTAAAGATTTCTCCTGCAGCTATCTGGGGGGAATGATGGAAGCCTTCACTCTTCAATCAGGTGCCCTGATTTTAAATAATTGTTCGGTGGTGAGGGTGACAAGGTTTAACAAAATAGCAAAGTGAGCTAGTTATTGCTAACTTGAATTAACTCATTGAAGAGGGACAATGAGAAACTGATGATGGTTAATATGCAGTTAAAGGCTGACCGTGAGAGCCAAAGGATCTCTTTGGTCAAGAGGAGAAACTGCTGGGTATCAGATTGAACATCTGATAGAATCACAGATAATCAGAAATTTTAATGCTTGTTTGAAGCAGATCTCTTATGTTAAAGTCAGTGTCCTAGTTAGGCCCCTAACACATGGGATGGGGACCTATGTATGGAACACCTGTGGATATTAGATTGGCAGATTCCGTTGGGCCCTCAGAACTTGCAGAAGTAAGGCTTAACAGCACCCCATGATGAAGAGGCCTATCACTAGGAACCGTTGCCTCCCTCAGAAGCCGCACCTACAGAAACTATCGGTAATTCCAGCATAACTTGGCTAAGGTCATGATAAAAGAGGAAAGAGTTTATAAACAAAGAGAAAGGTAAGAATTAGTTAACATGTACTGGCAGAGGGCAAGGCAGTTATCCTGGGATTGAGATTTTAGTGGGTGATCAAAGAGACCAGAATGTAAAACTAGATAAACAAGAGATAGTTGACTTGGGGGTACTTTATCAAAGCAGAGACTCCAGATAGTGGTGCAAACTCACTGCCAGGTGTCACTTAGGGGTTCGGTGAAGTAGAGTTGTCCAAGGTGTCCTGGCAGACAGGACAGAAGTAGAAATAAAGAGATTAAAAGAATTGGTCATGAGATGACTGGGTGGCTCAGTCGGTTGAGCATCTGACTCGATTTCGGCTCAGGTCATCAGCACAGGATTGTGAGAGCAAGCCCCAGAACAAACTCCATGCTGAGTATGGAGCCTGCTTAAGATTCTCTCTCTCTCTCTCTTTCTGCCCCTCCCTCTACTTGCCCACACACTCTCTCTCTCTCAAAAAACAAACAAAAAAAGGTGAAGTGGTCATGCTGGAATGGTATACAGTATAAGGCCAAAAAAGTAACCAGATGATTATGTTTTACAGGATAGGCCAGGTGGGAACACCTTCACTAGGGCCATCTGCAATGCACTTATAGGAAGAACACCAACATGACTAAGAATTTCAATGATGATTTCTCTCTGCATGTCAGGTATGAAGGTAAGAGACACAATCACAAAATGCAGCTCATTAATATCCATTGCAAGTGATAGGGCTTGAATTAACAAAGGCCAGGTGACAACACTTAATCTCCAGAAGATGGAAGGATATAATTACTGCAATAACCAGTCAAGTTGGAGGAAAAATTAAGAGACATGACTCATGAGGGGTTGTGGTGATATTTATAGAGTATTCCATGCCTAATGGAAAAATAGATTGGCAGTCAACAAGGATGCTACTTAACACATGAAATTAAATAAAATTGAGATTGAAGTAAGAGGAGGCTGAGGCAGTTGCCCCAATAAAAAGCTACATTCCTTTGCTCAGTACCTGAACCTGATCTGTTTTTTGGATCTGGAAACCAGTGACTGAAGAGGTGGTTGCATCCCTAGAAGGAAGGGGCCTATAACACAATAAAAATTATAGGCAGTATATATACTGTGCTCCATTAAAATTTAACATGGAGGAGAGGGAAATACCCAGACATTTCAAGGACAATGTACACAGGGTCAGAGTTGACATTGATAACCTGAAACTCACAGTATCAAAATACTAGCTATTGGAATGGGTACTAAGAGGGGCTAGATTATTAAATGGATTTCTATCTAAAGTCTGGTTCAAAGTGGAATCTCTGGTCTTTCAGACCCACCCAGTGGTCCCAAAATATATAATGGAATTGAGATACTGAGAAAGCGAGTGACTTGAGCTTTGGCTCCTTGGAATGTGGAACAAGTTATCATAGTGGGAAAGACCAAGTAAAAACCGCTGAAATGTGATGCCTCTCTCTAGACAAGATTATAAATAAAAATAAGTTATTTCATTATGGATGATGGCAATGATTAGTGCCACCATTAAAATTTTAATAAATGCAGGGGTGAGTCTATCTTTTGATTTTTATTTTTATTTATTTATTTATTTATTTATTTACTTTTTGTTTTTGTTTTTACCAGTTGACCTCCAGAAAAATGCAGATGACTCCTGGAGAAGAACTGTGGACCACCACAAGCTCAACCATGCAGTAGCCATAATTGCAGCCATGGTGCCATATATTTCACATGTTATTCAGCAGTTCATTAAGGAGTATTCTGTTCTCCATTAAAATCATTTAAGAGGATCAGAAGTCATTTACATTTATACCAGAGTGGACAAGAATTTCCATTTCCAATTTTGCTTCAAGTCACATTAACTCCAATGGTGTATGTCATAATATAACCTAAAGAGATCTGAACCACTTTAACATATCACCAAACTCCTGCAACCTGATCCTCTCTTAGTGAATGTGTTTTGAGGGAACTAAAACTAAAGCAGTACATAAAGTATTTTTGTTGAAGAGGGTCATTTTTTTTTGTCATGACAAAAAAATTACTTTATGAAAATATTCTATTATTCAAAAATGGTCTAGGTTTGCTGGTCTAAAGCAAGCGTTGTCCAAAGATTTTGTTCATGGCTCAAGTCTTCAGTTAAAAGATAAATAATTTGAGGCACCTGAGTGGCTCAGTCGGTTAAGCATCTGCCTTCAGCTCAGGTCATGATCCCAGGGTCCTGGGATCGAGTCCTGCTTTGGGTTCCCTGCTCAGTGGGAAGCCTGCTTCTCCCTCTTCTGCTCCGCCTGCTTGTGCACGTGCTGTCTCTCTCTCTCAAATAAATAAATATGATCTTTAAAAAAAAAGATAAATAACTAAGTAAGAAGGAAACCAGAAATAAACAGGTTAGAGACAAAATAGCAAGTAATAGTCAACATGTTGCTAACATTTATATCATCCATGCTATAAATATATCAATTATATCATGATGTCTATGAAATTGAATATATCTCACTAATTTTCTTAATTTTACCATGATTGTCTGTTGCAACTTATACAGTTAGGTCAGATTGATATTACATATTTTTTTTATTATGTTCAGTTAGCCACTGTATAATACATCATTAGTTTTTGATGTAGTGTTCAATGATTCATTAGTTGCATATAACACCCAGTGCTCATCACAGCACGTGCCCTCCTTAATACCCATCGCTTTGTTACCCCATCCCCCCACCCCTCCCCTCTGAAACCCAGTTTGTTTCCGGGGTCCATAGTCTCTCATGGTTCATCTCCCTCTCTGATTTCTCCCCCTTCAGATTTCCTTCCCTTCCCCTATGGTTCTCTGTGCTATTGCTTATGTTCCACATAGGAGTGAAACTATATGATAATTGTCTTTCTCTTCTTGACTTACTTCACTTAGCATAATCCCCTCTAGTTCCATCCATGTCAATGCAAATGGTGAGTATTCATACTTTCTGATGGCTGAATTATATTCCATTGTATATATGTACCACATCTTCTTTATCAATTCACCTGGAGCATATTACATATTAAGTGAAATTTATAAGAAGCATTTAGAAAGTGTCACTAATCAGGAAAATTGGAGGGACTGTATTTTATATATGTGTATATCTATCTTTCAATATGTCTATATGCTTTTATGAATATAAATATAAAGGGGTTGTTTTCAAAAGTAACATAAAGATGTTTTGCTGTTTTTGGAAAGCATAGGCCTTTTAGGCACTATAATGTAAAATCTATTTACAATTGAAATATTTGGTTAAAATAATGAATATTTATTAAGGTTTTTATTGTTGTTATGAGAACTATTCTCAGTACTCTCTTTATATATATATATATATATATATATATATATATAAATTTACTCTTCATAGAAATCTTGGAGGTAAATACAATTATTGTATTTAACAGAGTCCTGGCAAAAAAAAGATGCAGTGCTAAAAAACTGAATAATTATAGTATATATATCAAAGGGAGATGCTATTTAAAAGGCCATGGGTATAGTAAAACCATAAGGGATGGTGCTATATTTTGGAAATTCATAACAGTGGGTTAGAAATTTGGGAAATGTCTGGAAGTTAAGATTAATAAGGTGAAGCCTTAGATAACAAATATAATCTATAACTTTTTTCTTTAATATTATTATTAAGATTTAGCAATACACAGTTTAAAATTTGACACACTGGTAGAAGTAATATTTCCTATAGTTACAGAAATTATAACAGTTTTTGAGAAATGATTAGGCTATAAAATAATAAATATTCCAGCTCTTAATGATATAAAAGGAAATGTACCACCACTTTGGTTTCATGATTTTTTCCCACTCTTTCAATCACTTTTTTGTTTAGATTGAGATAAATTGTGTCTATTTCTTTAAAGAATAGATAACTTTGTTCTGTGTTAGTGGTTATTGGTGTAGCCCATCAGGAACTCTTAATTCAGCATAAGTACACATGCTTCAGATATATATCGAATGTGATAAAGAAATTGACACTGAGATTGTCACCAGGATGTTCCAAGATTGATGATCCTTCTTAAACATAAGATACTATTATCAATTCAGGGTCACCCAAAAGGAAATCACAGAACTGTCAAAAGTGTCACACTACTACTTTTCTCAAAAGAGACATTGTATAAATTTTGTTGTAGTTAGTAACTCTTCTATTCTGTATGTAAAAATAAAATAAAACATACATAATATTAAGATTTTTTTTAATAAGTAAACTCTGATAGTTCCTTAGGAAAAAAAGATATCTTTTCACTCTTCTTTCTACATTTAAACTGAAAACTCAAAATGGAATTTTTTTATTTTTGCACTTTAATTTATAGGGACTATATTAGACTTGAACATTTGAAAATAAAATACCTATTATGTGCCTTTCTAAAAAAGAGACACTTTCTTTTTTTTAAAAGTTTTTATTTATTTATTTGACAGAGAGAGGGAGAGAGACAGTGAGAGAGGGAACACAAGCAGGGGCAGAGGCAGAGGGAGAAGCAGGCTTCCTGCGGGGCATGCAGCCCAATGCGGGGCTCGATCCCAGGACCCCGGGATCATGACCTGAGCCGAAGGAAGACGATTAACGACTGAACCACCCAGGCGCGCTGAGACACTTTAGAAGAAAAAAAAAAAGTCCCTCTTTCTACTGCGGTAAATACTTGCATGCATGTATTAGGGTTGACATTTTTTAAATATTCAGATTTCACTTGTATGTGGAATCTAAAACAAATCCAAAAGAAATGAATAAACAAACAAAACACAGAATGAGACCTATAAATACAGAGAACAAACTGATTTTTGCCAATGGGGAGGTGGCAGGGGGATGGGTAAAATGGGTGAAGGGAGGTGGGAGATACAGGCTTCCAGTTATGGAATGAACAACTCATGCAAATAAAATGTACACAGTAGGGAATATACACAATGATATTATAATAGCATATATGGTAACACCTGATAGCTATACTTGGGGTGAGACTAGCATAACACATAGAGATGTTGAATCACTATGTTATACACCTGAAACTAATGTAAAATTGTGTGTCAACTATACTCAAATAAAAGAACACTGAAAAAAAGTAAAATTAATAATTCAGTGGAGAAACTTGCGGAACGATATTTCATATAAATATATGCATATGTGTATATGTACATATATATGTGTGTGTGTGTATATATATATATATATATATATAAATTTGGGGTTAGAAATAAACTGGATTTATTAATCCAAAATATAATACATGGGATATTTATGCATATCTATGTTTTATGGAAATTGTTTTTAATTCTATTATGGTGAAGATGCTAGATTTTCTCTGGCTTTACTTATTTTCAGCCAAGAGAAATAATATTGTGTGTGTGTGTGTGTAAGAAAGAGAGAGATTTCCCAAGTAAATTGGAGTTAAATTCATTCCAGGAAGAATTTGAAGAATTTGCAATGTAAGACATTCCCCACACTGAGTATAAGTTATATGTTCAAAGAGGCCCTTTTGGGTCATTTATAGCCATGTTATTGATAAAGTTTAAGTGGAGTGTAAAATGATAAAAAAAAAAAAAAAAGATGATGTTTAGTCCCAGGCATTTTCAGGGAGTGCCTTAAGATTTCTATAAAATAGAATGGTGTCTTGGATATTGTTTTAATTATAAGATAACTATGTCTTTCACCAGCAGGTACTTACAAACTTGTTACTGCCTTGAATATTGTTTTAATTATGAGACAATTGTGTCTTTCATCAGCAAGAAGTTACAAAGAATGTCCTATTTGTTACATTATTAATGCTGCCACTAGGATGTGCTAAGTTGTTATTTTAGCGACTTAGAATTTCTGGATCTTTAGAATTTGTTAACAATCTATTTGAGAATGTGTTTAGTCATGGAGACACTTTTCATGTTACTAGATAGATTGAACAGATGACTTACAATCAGATTTTTTTGATGGAGAGATATCCCAAGGAATAATCAGTTCATTTGGGTTTAGGCACGTTTGCTTATTTTTTCTTCAATCAGCACTTTGAGAATATTTTAATTGAAATTTAACAAAATTGGTTTTGCTTAAAAATAATCAAGATATGGGTTTATTTATTTCATTTTTTTACAATATTTAAAACTAATTTCTGAACAACCATTATATACCAAGAAATTTAATAGGTACAGGGTATTCAACGCTCTAACAGACTAGACTTCTGCACTTGGAATATCGAGCCTAACTTACTGAATTACGTATATAAGATTCTAAGCCAACAAAAGGAATTACTACCGATTTTTTTTAAATCAATAGTATCTGTAATGTTCCCAAGATTCTCAGGTTACTATCACTGCAAACTCAAAGCTACCCTACTGCATTTTGGAAATGAAAGAATATTGTTTACATCATTACCATCTGGAATTCGCTTATGATATATTCACCTGGATTTTACATGACATTTTAAAAACATTATGAATAATATTTTTATCTCATTAAACCTAATAGTTTCTCAACATTCACACCTGATCTTCACCATCTCAATAAGAGCTCTGTGCCTGTCCCATCCATGAAGAGTAAACAGATGTTATTAAAAGTAGAATGACTCCCCTAAGATTCAAGTTTTTTAAATTTAATTTAATTTTATTATGTTATGTTAGTCACCATACAATACACCATTAGTTTTTGATGTAGTGATCCACGATTCATTGTTTTTGTATAACTTCGTTGACCTGTTTCATCCGAAATATGAAATCAAGTTCTCTGGTCCTTGATCCTGGGCTTTTGTGCTTTTTGTTTGTTTGGTTGGTTGGTCTGCTTTGTTTTGTTTTAGTATCACAAAGAGACTATTCTACAAATAGCCATAAAATTTGGAATCTATTCTTGTTTTATGAATCATGTTTTATTTCATTGTACAGGCCACGGCTTCTTAAACTACACTACAGTTGTGCTTATATATCTAGAAATAGCATTTTATGAGATGGATATTTTGAACCATTTATATCTAAGTATATATATTATGTGATTAAGCTTTAGAAGAAAATAGGCTTGTATTGCTGAAGGTAGAAAAGTGTTGGGTGAATGTGCTATACTTCAGCTTTTCTTGATAGCATCATCTTCACCCTGCCATTAATATTAGTTATCTAAACCCTAGCTTAGCACAGAAGACTGTGAGAGCTTTTCCTCATGTAGTAAATATCCTGCCATACATATACATGTGTGGTTTATAAAGTAATGAATCGTCTTTTGGGGGGCTGGGAGTCGATCTTTCTACTTGAGGCAGGACCTAATGCAGTTACTGAAATTACTGTTTTCTCAAGAGTGTGTGGAGTGGTCAATTTTGCTTGTTTCTTGAATTCCAACCATCTTTATTTTTGAGCCAAATAGATATATCCTGTTTAATCTATAATAATAACAGCTACCCTCTCTATCAATACTTGGAGTTTCTGAACTATAGGGTCTATTGCAGAGTACTGAGAGCAGGGTAATGAACACAAGTGGCACTGAGCCCCTAATGTCCTTTGCAATATGCCTGTGTGGGTGATCCAGTTCTTCTCCCCCTGCTTTCCCTCCTCTTTCTCCTTCTCCATCTCCCTCTCCCTCTCTCCCTCCTCCTTCCCCTCCCTGCCCTTCCCTTACTTCCTCTCCTTCTACAAATTCCAGATCACAGGATGAGTAAAACTGTGGTAAGCAAGTAGAGTGGAGTCTGTTGATGTTTTGAAAGGACAGTGAACTCTGATTCTTTTTTTTTTTACATGAAGACATTTTATTATTTTGCTATATAACATATTAGTAAATATACTCAATCGCATTTTCTCAAATGGCAAATGAGACACAAGATAACATCTTTTTAATTCCTGAAAACCTCAGTATCATCTATCTTTTGGAGGATCCAGTTTCCTACGACGTCTATGATACTGTCCACGAGGATACCAACGGTGCTTAGTAATACAGAACATTTTGCTAAGTTGTTCTATCGTGGGTCCTTGCTCAAATTGCTCGTTTTTTTCTTCTAATCTGGTTTTCAGCACTTGGTCATGTGTTTCTTCATTATTATGCACAGGATCTGGCCGAGGATCATATGGAATGTCCACAGAAGGGTGGTAGCATGCTATTGTCCTGCCACCCAATATCAAAGCAAACTCTACTCTGCAATTATAGTCATCTGGTAGAGAAGAATATGTAGATTTATGACAAACACAACATAAAGCTCCATTTTGAATTGGAAATAAATGTTTCCGGATAGTTCTGTTTGATATCACCCATTTGACTGCTGCTAACACCATGGTGAATCAAGATCCTTATTAGGTGGTGTGAAAGAAGATGATTTGAAGAGAAACTGATTTTAAAATCTTCCTCCAGGTATACCTATTTTCATCCCTGACAGCCGCTCACCGCGAGCCCACCGTCTTACCTCAGTCGTGAACTCTGATTCTTATTGATTGCCTCCAGCGCATTCATCTTTCCTCTCCTACAACTGCCCTTCTTCCTTTGTCACTTTTCTACCTCTCTGTCTCCTTTGTTACACTGTCTCTTTGTATTGGGATGTCTTAGTCCAAACTGGGAGTCCTCCTAACAGAAGGGGATTGAAGAGCTGACCTTCACAGATCATTGTTAGTCCTGAGAGACCATGGCATAATAGAAAATATGTGAGTTGAATAACTATGAAATGAGAAAAAAAAAGTAACTTTTTATGTTGTGTTTTGAGAATACATTTATCCCTTTTTAAGATCACTTTGATAGTTATTGTTGCTAAAGCCTCATGCTGTTCTTATCTCAGAAATAATCTATATAAGTATTAATGATTTATGCATACCAAGAATAAGATAAATTTGGTGAAATTTGATGGCAATCCTTGCAGGTTTGCATTTTTCAGAGATCTTTGGCAGTTAAGTGCTACTTTTTAAACATCAGTTGTACCTCAGCTACTTATAACCAATGTTTATATATGTCTTTATGGTACATGTAGGTTCTTTTACATGAAAGTCTTAGATCTATTCTGTAAATAACACTGAAGAAGCAGTATGCATATATTTTCATCCATTGGAAATCAATGAAACTTTTTTGTAAAGATTTTATTTATTTATTTATTTTGAGAGAGAGAAAGAGCAGGGGGAGGGGCAGAAGGAGAGGGAGAGAGAGAGAAACTCTAGCAGACTCCACATGGAGCCTGGAGCCCCATGCAGGGCTTGATCCCATGACCCATGAGATCATAACCCAAGCAGAAACTAAGAGTGGGATGCTAACCCACCTGAGCCATGAGGCTTCCCTCAATGGAACTTTTTAATGAAAGAATTAAAAGGAAGAGAAAAGCAGAGAGGAAGAGAAAGAAAATGAGCCAAGTACAAAACAGCAATTTAAATTGTGTGTGCTACTTGCCATTGTATCCAATGAGTAGACGTCTCCTAATGAATGTGAGATGGTAAAAGTGAACCCACTATTCCTTCGTCCAGTTTCAGTCCCCAACTGCCACTCTCAAAACTGAATTGAGTAGTCTCTGATGATAATATATATTCTTCTTACTTCTTGGTCCTTGAATACAAGCAAGTCAACTGCTTCATTTAGTATTCAATTGGAAAAATTCACTGGGTTGATTTAGTTAAGAACGAATATCCAATCCCCAATATGATGGCTAACAGATTTCCAAAAGTAATTTTCACTTTATGAGATACTTGCCTTATGCTGTCCACAGATACTTACACCAAAATGCAACTCTATTTCTTCCTTGATGCCCCTGAGTTCTTTATTGATTTTGTTGTTTTTGTTTTGTTTTATTTAGACTGTAAATCATCCAAAACAGAGGCTGTTTTCTTTATTAGTTCTACAGAATATATCATCATCATGAACATAATTTGTGCTCAATAAAAATGTATGGATTAACTTCTTTAATGAATGGATAGAGTTATCAATGGATTCAAACACTTTGTGAAGACATAATATTTTATTTTTTAATAAAAATAAGTGAGAGGTAAAAATAGAAAATCACAATGAATATTATGTATAAACTCAGTAGTATATATTATTAACTAGTTACATACAGAAATACTATAATTAATTTAATGTTAAATGGGAAATATGTGGACTATGTACTTCCTGAATTTAAAATAATCTAAGAGCATATTTAGCACAGATATTTATAGCATACAAATCATATTTCCCTGACTCTGCAGCCTGGATTGTAGGAACATCAACTCCATTGTCTAGATCAAATAAAAAGTGACTTTTGTATCACATCTTCCAACTTCTACATTGTCTCTTTTCTCAGAAACCTTGCTTTCATTTTTGCAATGACCTTGGATAGCCAGCTCCAAGCTGGGGAGTGGCGTACTGGAAACCGAGGGGGACTCTAAAGACCCTTATGAGTGAGATGAGTACCCTTGTAAGAGGCCTCAGAGAAATTCCTTGTCCCTTCTGCCAAGTGAAAACACAGTGAAAAAATGGCCATCTAGGAACCAAGAAGAAGGCCTTCATCAGACACTGAATCTGTCAGCCTGCAGATCTATGAAGAATACATTTCTGTTGTTCATAAGCCATCCAGGCCATGGTATTTTGCTACAGTAGACCAAACTAGGACAAATTCTGATTTGTTAAACATATAGGGTTTATACAAGATGGTCCCTCTGTCATATTTACCATGGTATTTATTTCTTATCAGAAATTGCTGCTTGGGGCGCCTGGGTGGCTCAGTCAGTTAAGCGTCTGCCTTCTGCTCAGGTCATGATCTTGGGGTCCTGGGATCGAGCCCCGTGATCGGCTCCCTGCTCAGTGAGGAGCCTGCTTCTCCCTCTTCCTCTACTGCTCCCCCTGCTTGTGTGTTCTCTCTCTCAAATAAATAAATGAATTCTTTTTTTAAAGATTTTATTTATTTATTTGACAGGGAGATAGAAGAGCACAAGCAGAGGGAATGGCAGAGGGAGAGGGAGAAGCAGGCTCTGCACTGAGCAGGGAGCCGGATGCGGGACTTGATCCTAGGACCCCGGGATCATGACCTGAGCCGAAGGCAGACGCTTAACCAGCTGAGCCACCCAGGCGCCCAAATAAATGAATTCTTAAAAACAAAAACAAAACAAAACAAAAAAACTGCTGCTTAATTGCATATGATAGATTGACATACAATATCAATCTACCATATGTGCTTTCTTGTTCTATATGTTAAATACATAAAGGACCATTCTTTAGTCATCAAACCTCAACACAGGAAGAATTAAAATAAATAAAACAAATGCGAAATTAAGTTAAAGTAACTACTACTTAGTAAAGTAACCAATAACAATAAATAGTAACTTTTTTTTTTCCTTAGCCAAATACTGTTTCTTCTGGGCCTTTCAGATAATGCAAGAGTCGGGGTTTCTCACTGGGGCACAACAGGTAGCTCTGCAGCTGCTCGTTTCCCAGCATTCCACAGCTTTACCATATGGTCAGAAGTGCACCAGGGCCCTTTAAAGCACATCCTCTAGCCGATCTTGCCTGTGGAGGGCTCGCCACAGCCCTTGCAGTCTACAGATGACTAAGGGGCCTGCTGTTTCACTTCTTCACATGCCCCCAGCACAGCAGATCTGCAATGCAGGAAACATTGCTGCAAAGCTAGAGAACTGGCTGCTTTCCAAGTCTTCCAATTTACTCCTCAGGCTGTATCATTTATGGAAATTGATTCTTTTCTTATTTATGTCTGGGAGGTGCCAGCAACTCTCTGTGGAACGGAGCCATACGAATAGCATAAGAGAGGTAATAAGAGAGGCAGAACACTTGCATATGTATGGAGAAGTACAAGGAAAGGGACCATCCTTTCATTTTATTCAGTATCTCAGAACCAGTCAGTATCACACCAAGGTTTACTGATTATAAATTTAGTGCTGTTTCCAATATACCACAATCTTGTTACTAAAGATACTTCTGTTAACCATTATCATTACTATTATTTGACTTAAACCTTCTCCAAACTTGAGATTGAAAAGGCCATGATTTCCTCAGTGATATGACTTCAGATAATTATATGGGTCAATAAAATCATAGGTTCTCACTTCCTGTATACTCACATACAAATTTGTTCTGGAATACAGAAAGAGCAAAAGAAATCGTTTTAGGAGCACCCAGAATGTCAAAGGTCACTCAGAGCTAAATGTTTTTCTGTCCCCCTAAAACTGTCTACATTTATCTAAAAACAACAACAACAAAATTAGGCCCTGTATTTGACATGGAAAAATACAGAGATAACAGAAGGATACATTTTTGCTCTCAATATCTTATAAGCACAGAAGAAAACAGATAAATGAATACTGACAAAATCTGGTCATTTCAAAGACTGAGGTAAGCCCATATAAATGGGCACTAACCTAGACTAGAGGGAACCAGGAAACATTCTAAAGAAAATAACATCAGATTTCCTTTCTCCTCTCTCCACTATCAAATAAAATATAAAGTTCTATTAAAATATTCAGCCAGTCCCTTCCTTCCACCACTACTCCAACATCCTCATTCAACTCATCATCATTTCTTATCTGAAGTCTGTAATAACCTCCTAATTGGTTTCCCTATATACACTCTTGCATATTTGCCATCCAACTGTTCTCAGCAACATCTCAAATTATGTTTTAAAAATTTATATCTGATCATGTCACACGTTTGCTTAAAAACATATAAAAAATTTTCCTCTGATCTTAGAATAAAGAACAACCATATTTTATTTTATTTTTTTATCATGGCTCATAAACTCCAACATAATTGTGTCTTGGTTTATATCTCTAGTCTAAGTTTATGCTACTCTTTCTCACTGTTAAATTTCTTCCTGGGCATTCTGGCATTTCTCTAATGCTCAGAGGTCTGGTTTCATCTTTGAAGTAAATAGTTTCTTCTCTTATAGCGCTTTTTCTAAACCTTCCCACTTTGGTTTTGATTCTCAATCAACTTTCAATTAAAGACTATGTATTCCTAGATGATTCTTGAACCTTCCCAAAGAGCTAAGGCATTTTGCCATATTTTCATAGTACCCTATAATTCTACATTGTTTTAATAGTGCTTGTTGTCAAATTAAATATAATAATATATGTTTATAGAACCTAATTTTCTTTGCTGTATCACCAATAACACTTATTATTGTGCTTCACAAATTCACAACAAATATTTGTTAAAGAAATTAGTGATCTAAATTCTAAAGAATGAACCAACCTGGTGAAGAGGGAAAGAAAGGGTGTTTCAGGAAGAATAAGGGGGTGCTTCAATGTTTCTAAAGCCTGTACATACAATCATCTATAGAAAGATTCCAGAAGGCATGTTTGAAGACAAGATGGTAAAATATAGGTCTGAAGTGTTAGTAAGGAACTCATTAACGAAAAACCTTTTATTCCATGGTAAAAAGTTTGAATTTTATTCTACAGTCAATGAGGATTTAATGACAAACTTTGTAAGTCGGTTAGGTTTGTGTTTTAGATACTAAGATATTAACTTATTAGTATTAGAAAAAAGTATTAGTATTGGTGTTAGAAAGAAGCAACATTTGAGCCATTGGTTGTATTACAAACCAAAAGGCAGTGGATACTAAAGGGAAACTAAGAAGTCCAAGATTACACATGTCTTTCTGAATTCGAATCACTGGCTCATTTCTTCTTTTAGAAATGTAAACATTCCACATTGCTCTGATCATAAAATAATAAGCACAAACTATATATAAAAATAAACAAACTGCCTTTGACCCTAAATACTAATTACCTACAGTCTTATTTATCTCTTCCAATTAATAATCAATTTCTTAAACTATATCCACATATTCTTATCTTGCATTCAACCCTCAAATGATTTCAGTATGATTTCCACTCACTGCTAATGAAAATACAACTGTCAAGACATTAACATCACCCTTACAACAAATCCAATGAACATTCTTAATCTCTTGTCATATTTTATCATCTAAGATATTTTCAAATTAGAATCTTCACCATTGGAAATGCGAATGAAAAATATTTTGCAAAGGCAGATAGTACACAATATTTAATTTTGAAATATTATTAAGAATTTTTTGAAGTACTTTAACTTGTGGAAACAATCTTCTGATTCCCAACTCTTTCATAGTCAATAGTATCCCTACTTGGACAATAAATCATATTGTCATACCACTGATTGGTAATATTAAAAATATTAGATCAAATCATAAAATTTGCATAGGATGGAACATTATGGAACAAGATAGATGGAGCCTGCTACAAGCTTGGGGTACCAGGAGGAAAGCATATTCTGTTGCAGTTGACCTGTCAACAGAGACTTGCTGTTGTAATATTACTGAGTA
This sequence comes from Callorhinus ursinus, assembly GCF_003265705.2. Taxonomy (NCBI): domain Eukaryota; kingdom Metazoa; phylum Chordata; class Mammalia; order Carnivora; family Otariidae; genus Callorhinus; species Callorhinus ursinus. The sequence goes on along the minus strand of NW_027397066.1, from coordinate 27,896,492 downwards.
CTCTGGCAAGCTAAGAGATGGTAGGTCTCTATCACACATTCTGTAAAAACTCACACCTAAGAAAATGGAAAGTAATTATTATTATATATCATCAATGTATCTGGAAGCTTGTTAGCTACTATCACATATCTTGTTTTAATTTTTTTAAGATTTTATTTATATATTTGAGAGATAGAGAGAGAGCATGAGAGGGGGGATGGGTTAGAAGGAAAAGCAGACTCCCCGCTGAGCAGGGAGCAGGGTGTGGGACTCGATCCTGGGACTCCAGGATCATGACCTGAACCAAAGGCAGTCGCTTAACCAACTGAGCCACCTACGCACCCCTCACATATCTTGTTTTAGTAGAAAAAATAATTTTTTGTTGCATGAGCAAAGGAATGAAAAAAATGAATTGCAGAATCAACTAGATGTCGTTAGAGCAGAGAAGATTATAATTGTGAAAGCATTAGTAGAAAAAAGAAGTAATAAGGAGATACCAGTTTGAGAATTGGGGAAATTTATATTAGGTTATTAATACTGCTCTGGGGAAGGATTTTAAGGTCCTTAAATGAAAGGGCATGGGAGACACTTGAAAAATTTTGTGTTGATTATAGAAAAACAAAAGATAAAAATTAGATAAAACTTAGAGAAAATTTATCCCACAGAAATTAGTAAGAAAAAAAAAAAACGAGAGAGAATAAAAACTGAAAGGAGGAAAGGCAAATGAAACCAGCTTAGGATGGGCGCCTGGGTGGCTCAGTCGGGTAAGTATCTGCCTTCAGCTCAGGTCATGATCCCAGGGTCCTAAGATGGAGTCCCCCATCAGGCTCCTTGCTCAGCGGGGAGCCTGCTGCTCCCCCCTGCTTTGTTCTCTCTCACTCTCTGACAAATAAATAAATAAATAATCTTAAAAAAAAAAGAAACCATCTTAGGAAGATATGTAAAGTGCAAAATAATAACTTGCATACAACATGGATGGACCTAGAGAGTATAATGCCAAGTGAAAGAGAAAAAGACAAATACCATGTGACTTCACTCATATGTGGATTTTAAGAAACAAAACAAACAAAGAAAAATGACAAACAATAAAACCGACTTTTAAATATAGAGAACAAACTGGTCATTGCCAGACTGTGGTGGAGTAGGGGGCTGGTGAAATAGATAAAGGGGATTAAGAATACAGGCATCATGATGAGCACCAAGAAATGTATAGAATTGTTGGATCCTTATAACGTACATCTGAAACTCACACAACACTGTAAAAAATGTGTACCTCTGTACGTATAAATCCAAATAAATGTCTCCCCATAAGTTTAACAACTTGTAAGCTAGTCATATTACTTGTAAACTAGTTCATATTACTGTTAAATCAATTAAGGATTTAATTTGTATTGTACTTACTTATTCTACACATACATGCATTCTTTTGTCAAGTTAAACTGAACTTAAGCATAAAAAAATTTCCCAATTTGAGGTCATTCATCTGCATAAAAATGTGCTATAAACATCATGATTTTGTGAAACAGAAAATATGACAAAGCTATAATGAATTAACATTGAGTGGTAAATAATTAACTCATTCATATTTGGTAATTGACTAAAAACTCTTTTTCTGAATAGTTTCAAAAAAGTAAAAACTTCTGCATCCTAATAAAAAGCTTTTTAGTGTTTTCAGAAAATATGTTTGCTCTATTTCAGAGATTCAAAATTAAAAAAAGCCTTTCCCTCCGGATATGTGGAACATAATTTAATGTCCTGCAAATAAGTTGTGGAAATAAGGAAGAAAATACATTAACATATAATGTTTCAGCTAAACATTATATTGTGTATTAAAATAAGATAATTATTATATAATATAAAATTATTGTCAATTCAGTGTTGAAAACACTATAAAATGAGCTTACATTTTATTTAGATCCATATTTTACTTTCATTTTCTCCCATAAATGTGAGGTGGTTGGTATTCACTTCTATTACTTTTTTTAGAGTTCATTATTTTCAGTGTCAGCAATATCACCCAAAAACTAATGATCAGAGTTACAAATTTAACAAGTACTTTTTTCTGCCCAAATTATCATTGAATGCCTAAAAAATTACCATGAAAACATAAATATTGTATCACTGATTTATATGAAATCAACAAATAATTATTAAATACCTGCCATGCACGAGAGACTTAAATATTTTTTTAAAGATTTTATTTATTTATTTGACAGAAAGAGACAACAGAGAGAGAAGGAACACAAGCAGGGGGAGTGGGAGAGGGAGAAGCAGTCTTCCCGCCGAGCAGGGAGCCCAATGTGGGGCTCAATCCCATGACCCTGGGATCATGACCTGAGCTGAAGGCAGACACTTAATGACTGAGCCACCCAGGTGGCCCAAGAGATTTAAATATTTTTAGAGAAAGATGGATATAAAAGTTATGGGATTTAAAATTTAAGGAAATAATGAGTAAAGTAAAATTAATAATAGTAATTAATAGAATTTCAAAGCAATAAGAAAGATATTTTTTCAAGAGAAATATATAAAATAAAATTACTGATAGGTGTACAGGAGTATAATAGTTGGGAGAGATTGCTTCAGTTACTGGTGGTTTGAAAGTGTGTTAGAATTTACACATTTGTTAACATTCTTCCTAACTGGTACTGAAAATACTGTCATTGACTAAGGATGTACAGGTAAAGCAAACGAAAAATAATGTAATGTATATTTTATCCAATATTTACAATTCTGAAAAGCAAATATTGTTATTTCAAAGATAAAAGAGGAAATGGATTTTAAATGACTTTACCACGTTCATTGCTCTAAAGAAATTAAACCAGAAATAAAACCCAGGATTATCTGATTTCAAAGATCATGTTTCTTTTTTCACGCTATGATTTCTGTTTAAAACATTCTTTCCGTAATTAAAATTATCTTTTTACTCTGACACTTATTTATTAAGAAAGGAACTCGAGAGATCTGAAAATTAAAAGTTGGAAAACATATCGATAAATATACTCAAGTTTTTATAAATATATATTTTATATTATTTTTTCATGACTATTACAATTGGCATTACTTTTTTGTTTACCCTATATGGTCTATTCCAAAATTAAATGCAGTCATGGTTAATTAAGATTTTTCAGCATTTTTTGCTAATTTATCTTATTTTTTTGACTCATAATTCACTGTCAGGAAACAATATTATTATCTGTTTAACTGTCAGGTTCTTCCTCCTTAAACAACTAGTGCAGAACAAATACAAAAGGTAAGGTTTAGCAGAAAAAAGAAAAAGAAACAATAACCATTTCAATTCAAACTTCTGCACACTGAATTCAATCCAAAAGTAATATACATATTCTATTTGATGATTACTACATGAATAGTTTGCTTTCTATACTCCCAGGCTAGGCTCTGAGTGAATATAGAATAAGCTAAATTTGCTTAGTTTCACTCTTCCTAAAAAGAGACTATTGGAATCCAGAATTTAAGAACCACATGAAGAAAGCATCATCATGGAGCCTCTAGGGAACGCTTTGTAAGGTATTAAATGGCAATGACAGTAACCTGATCAAACTCATTCTGGGGCTGTTAAGAGATGAGAGGATAGAGTAGTAGAGCTTTGATTGTGACGTGGTCTCTTTGACCATTTTGAGATATTGTCTTAATTAGAACATAAGAACTTAATTTTCTTAATTAGAACACAACGCTGAGGTTGTTCAATACTTTGGCTACTTCAGATTGAAAATATATCAAGAATATTTATGTAAGTTTTTTTTTCCTTTCTAATACACATCATGTTTACCCTATTATGCAGACGGAAATTTACATCGATATCTGGTATATGTATTTTTGCATTTGTTAATCACTGTAGTATATGTATATGTAATACATATATGTTTTTATTAAAAGCATCTTACTGTTTTTCCAATATAGAGTACAAAACCAGATGAGCGGGCTTCATTTCCCACAAAAATGTGTTGATTATATTAAAATTCACAGGGTGTTGTTCTTTTTAAACTGTAATTAAAGGAATATGTCTTAGGGTTCAATTAGCTAACAGTTAGAGACTGGTAATCTAATGATACTTTGTATTATGTCCACTTTTTATTGTTTTATGTTTAACATAAAGCAGTATGAAACACTATCATCAGAATATTTTAATTATAAAAGCATACAATTTTCAAGGATAAAGTATATATCAGCAATTCATAATACAGTCATTAAATTACCATGGAAAACCAGTGTAATGTTTATATGTCCACAATAGCAAGATAAATTTCTATCTGAAAATTCCATTTGTTATTTCTTCTCCCTAATTTTTAATGAGATGATTTCGGTACATATATAACTTTCAAATTGGTAGAATTATACTGTTAATACCTAGGATTAATATTTCTCACTGATAACTTTTTAGAAAGTAAGTACAGTGATAATACTTACTTTAATCTCCTCCATCTTTGATCTAAAATACAAGTGAAATGCATCAAATATACCAACCAAAGAAAACAGAAAAATAGTATACTTCCAATAATTTTTCAGCTGGCAATTAAAATGGAATATTGGTTTAAACATTTTCTCTAAATACATTCTCAGGTGGGAGGCCTTTGCCCAACATTGCACTAATAATGTTATCCTCTTCATGCATGCTAATATCACAATCTCACAGCTGGAAACAAAGCCATATAATCTCTTAAATAGGTCTTTGGGTTAAATCTGTTATTCAGTATCAGACAAAAATAGAGTCAAATAATATGACTGAAAAATACTAAGTCTCTAACTTTCAGTATTCATTTATCTTTGTCTCCATTTAACTTTGTAATTATTCCTTAGCTTTCCCTCTTTAAAAGTTGGTATCCTAAAATAAGCCAATCTCATAGCCTATAAATCAGGGAATTATAAATTTATAAAGAGATTCCTTGGCTCTTGGCTACCACTTTGTTTCTGAAGAATTAAGATTTCATCTCTTTCATAAATAAACTTCTGTTCTTTTCTTTAAGATTTTATTTACTTGACAGAGAGAGACACAGCGAGAGAGGGAACACAAGTAGGGGGAGTGGGAGAGGGAGAAGCAGGCTTCCCGCGGAGCGGGGAGCCCGATGCGGGACTCAATCCTAGGATCCTGGGATCATGACCTGAGCCGAAGGCAAACGCTTAACAACTGAGCCACCCAGGCGCCCTGATAAATTTCTGTTCTGTATGATTGCTTAGGACATAGATATTTCTTCATATGGGGCTACGCCTACAACAAATAGACACTCAAATAGTATAATATTATATATGCATATATTAAAATTTTAATGGGCCCATAATGAACCATATTATAAACCATCCAGCTTAGAACTATGTTATTAATAATGGTACTAAAAGGCAAGATAGATCCTGAAATTACTGCATTCCTGAATTTCTAGCTCCTAAAGGTAAGATAATATTTTCTTCATTTACTGTTTTGATATAGTAACTAAAAACAGGCATTTAATGTCTCTTAGCTTTAAGCTATATCAAAAAAGCCATGAAATTGTCCTTACTCTTGGGATGCCTGGGTGACCCAGTTGGTTAAGTGTCTGCCTTCGGCTCAGGTCATGATCCCGGGGTCATGGGATCAAATCCCGTGTCAGGCTCCTTGCTCAGTGAAAGCCTAATTCTCCCTCTGCCTGCCACTCCCCCCTGCTTGTGCTCTCTCTCTCTGACAAATAAATAAAATCTTAAAAAAACAAAAAGAAGAAATTGTCCTTACTCTAACTTATTATCTTCTTCACCCAATTATAACCTATCAAATATCAAGTTATATTCCTCAAGCTAGGTTTTGAGATCTGGTGAATTCAAAATTGTTTCACTTATTTATAACTCTCATGGTTTCATTGACTGAAACTCTCTCCTCTTAGGCATTTTATTTCATGATTAAGGATTCGTGATCATTTTATCTTGATTTTCCTTAGGATTACTTCTTAACAGGATTTTTAAAAGTGTAGTTATCTGGGCGCCTGGGTGGCTCAGTCAGTTAAGCATCTGACTCTTGATTTTGGCTCAGGTTATGATCTCAGCATCATGAGATTGAGCCCCGTATAGGGCTCCAGCTCAGCATGGAGTCTCCTTGTCCCTCCCCCTCTGCTCCTCCTCTTGCTCACATGCCCTTTCTCTCTCTCTAAAACAGATAAATTAATAAAAATTAAAAAAGATCTATTTATCATGTATTGCATTACTTTTATTATACTTTGAAGATTGCAATCAGAATTATTCAAAGTATTCTACATGTGATATCTGTATATTATTATACAAGAATAAGTTAGCTTTTTTCTTTCCATTGCCCTTTTTCATCATGACCAATTTTTAGACTGACTTTTTATTCAGGGTAAATCACCATAATCTTGTCTTCTTAAATAACGTATAGTAATTCTCAGCTTAAAATTTTCAGCTTGCAAATGATAACCCAGAGACTGTAATTATATAAATTGTCCATTGGTAGTCGATCAGCAGCCACTAGATTTGTTTTGTTTTTTGGCAGCCACTAATTGTTTTTATTTGTTTGTTTGTGTTTTTATCATTATGTTCAGTTAGCCAACATATAGTACATCATTCATTAGTTTTTGATGTAGTGTTCAACGATTCATTAGTTGCGTATAACACCCAGTGCTCATCGCAGCCACTAGTTTTAATTCCAATACAATCCAAAGTATTTTGTCACCTGAGTGTAAATGTTAGAATAAATATTCTCCATTGACTGCTTTCTTTACTACTCTCCTTAAAATATCATATATATATATATATATATATATATATATAGCTATATATAGCTAATTCTCAGTAAAACCTTAAAAATGTATGCTTTAGGCAAAGTGAAAAACTATATTATAAAATATGTGTTCTAGAAATATGACACACAACATAGAAATTCTATTAACTATAACAAAACATATTTAAATGAATGTGGCTGTGCTTACAAGTCAATGATAAATCCCTGTGCTCCCAAAATTAAAGAGAAGCCATGATTCAGAGGAATGGGTAAAATAAGATGCTGAGCTTGCTCTAAAAGAAACATGGATATTAATACTCACTCATGAACAAGAAACAAGTCATTAGACAGGTGGCAATACTATGAAATGACCAGAATAAGTTTCACTGAAACAATCACATTTGAGCAAAGATTAGATGATAAAGGAATTATCAAGAAGATCTTGAGCTAAAGTATTATAAGAAGGAAATCATATACAAAGGTTGACATTAGAGGGCGATGAAGTCATAAAAATTGAGTGGGAGATTATGCATAAGATAATAACCTTTCTAAACATGCCAAGGTAAGTCATGTCCTCAACAAAAGATACATAACCTCTCTTACAGAGTTTTGGGTGGGGAAAATGTCTCTTTTAGTAGTTAACATTCTGATACAATACTACGTGGCTATTTAGAGTACAGTTTATTTCACTTCTTTGGCTTAGTAACTTCAAGATAAGATCACTTTTTAATAGTGTCAAAAGCAGAGAGGGACTTTTGGCATGGTGGAATAAGAAGGTCCTCCCCTGGAAAAAAATTATAAAACTGGGGGAAAATATCAAAAACACCATATGTTGCATGCATGTGGACATTAATAAAAGTTTTACAACAAACTGAGGAGCTATATTCATGCAAAATGACTGAGCTTTGAGTGCAAACAGTAAGAATCTGTAGTGTCTTTATTAGGGCTGTTCCTATCACTCCCAGTTTGGTCAACATGGTAATTACATGAAGGGGGAGTGGGAGTTAGACCATAGAAGTCAACCACACTACTCATGATGGATATTTGCTTGATTTTGACCAGAAAACAAAATATCCATGCCCATTGGTGATGTCAGTAAAATTTATAATTTCAGTGGCAAGCAAAGAGAAGTCCTGAATACTAGCTAATTAGATCTTGCATCCTACTTGGAAGGGGCAATGGACCACTAAAATAGCCAAAATTTTAAAAGGGAGATCCTATAAATGAGTCAGTCACAGAGGGGCTGGATAATCTCTTTACACATCACTGACATATTTGATGGCTGAGTGCACCTCCTGAGCAAGACAGAAAACCCAAGCTATCAAGCTGTCACATATTATTTTGGCTGACATAAAGGCTGTGAGCATGTGTATAAGAGAGATAAAAGGGCCAAGAAAAGGAAAAAGCCAGGGTACACATGAAATCTGCCTCAATTTTAAAGCCCTCTATAACCCACACATACATGAAGGAAGCCTTACTGCAGTGCACAAGATATTTAAACACAGCCTCTGAGTAATCATTGTCTGACCATGAAACTACGAAGACATGGAAACAACCACTAGGAATCAGACTTAAAGCAAAAACAAAAACAAAAACAAAACAAAAAAAAAACTAAGCAGAGATATCAGCCATTACACGCTAAAATGAAATTAGATTCTACTTATTAATCTAAAAACTTACTAAACAAATAATTAAAAAAATAAATAAAAAGAACAACACTGTCAGGAGGAAAATTTAGAATCCAGAATTGTTACAATTATCTAAAATATCTAGATTTTTTCAATGAAGAACAAAGAGAAAAGTAATTGTAATTGTAAAGGAAAAGCATCAATAGAAACTACCTCTGAGTGTGCTCACCTGCAGGATTTAGTAGGCAGCAACTTTTAAGCAGCTATTGAAATGTCTTCAAAGTATGGGGGTGGGGTGGGGGAACATGTTTAAACAATTAAAGAAACCATGATGATAATGATCCAGCAAATAGAAAATATCAGCAAAACAATAAAAAATATATGAAATAACCAAATATATATTCTAAAGTTGAAAAAGCTAATAACTGAAATTAAGTTCACTAAGGTACTCAACAACAGATTGTGCAGATGAAAGAATAAGTGACTTTGAAGATAAATCAAAAAAGTTATTCAATTTGAAGAATGAAAAAATATACAGGAGAAAATGTACAGAAGCACAGAGACCTGTGGGCAACATCAAGCATACCTAATATATATGTAGTTAGTTCCAGTGGTAGGATATAAATAAACAGAAAAACTATCTAAAAATATAGTGAGGGCATCTGGGTGGCTCAGTTGGTTAAGCGACAGCCTTCGGTTCAGGTCATGATCATGGAGTCCCGGGATTGGGTCCCGCATCAGGCTCCCTGCTTAGCAGGGAGTCTGCTTCTCCCTCTGACCCTCCCCCTTCTCATGTGTTCTTTCTCTCTCTCTCTCTCTCATTCTCGCTCTCTCAAGTAAGTAAATAAAATCTTAAAAAAAATAAAAAATAAAAATAAATAAAAAAATAAAAATATAATGATGTGTGGCTTCCTAAATTTGATGAAAAACAATTATCTACATATCCAGAAAGTTCAATGAAATTCAAAGAAGACAAACAAGACACACCTAGACACATTTCGGTCAGACTTTTGAAAAAAAAAAAAACAGTAATATAATAATCAAAGGAGTTAGAAAAAAAATCATTCATTGTGCACAGAGAGAGAGCTATTCAATTAAAACTGACTTCTCACATGAAACAATGAAAACCAGAGTACAGTGAAATAGCATATATTCAAAGTGCTGAAAGGAAAAAAAAAAAACCTAAAACAAGAATTCAATTTCCAACAAAACTATTCTTCAAAAAATGAAGTAATATGAAAACTATAGTCCCAGAAACATGAAGACTGAAATTATTTGTTACTAACATATATATCTTATAAGACATTCTTAAGGAAAGAAAATGAAACCAGAATTAATTCAAATCCTCAGAAAGAAATAAAAATAACTAAAAAATTTGGTAAACATAAAATAATGTATAAATATTTTTTTCTTTTAGCTTCTTACGAAGTTATTAGATTATATAAAGCAAATATTATAACACTGAATTGTTGAATCTATATATGGTTTTAATATATATTAAAATCATAAAACCAAATAGAAGATAGAAATTAAACTGCATTGGAACAAAGTTTCTATATTTTATAAGAATTGGCTTAGTATCAATCAATATAAATACACACAAACACACACACACATGCATAAACATAACACACAAGAACAAGTGAAAAAGATTATATTGGACACTATTCTCACATTTAATTTTAATTTATGACATATTAAATGTGTAAATATAAAAATAATAGCTTTAAGCTGCTATTTATTATTTGAAACATTTCTTAATGACTCTAAGATAGTGAAAAACTTGATTAAAGTTTTAATTAAACGCATTTTTATTAATTTGTTTTGCCATAGATCCTTCTATGTGCTAAGAATAGCATAGTGAACACTACTGTCAAATATCTCTCTGTCATGTAGCTTACATTCTTATGGATTTAACAATGTTTACACAACTGCACAAAGAAAATGTTGATAAAGTTGTCCACAATAAAATGAAAAATTTAAATGACAATAGTAGTATAAACAAAAAATTCAAAACATAGACTGAAAAATGATATATGGTATATACATAGCAACAAAGAATTTTATTCTAGGGCACCTGGGTGCTTCAGTCCATTAAGCATCTGCCTTCAGCTCAGGTCATGATCCCAGGGTCCTAGATTAAGCCCCCAATTAGGCTCCCTGCTCAGCATGGGGCATGCTTCTCCCTATCCTTCTGACACACACACCCCACCCCTGCTCGAGCTCTCTCACTCTCTCAAAAAAAAGGATTTTATTCTAGAATGTATAAAAGATATCAACATACAAATAAGAATGAGGAAACATGCCAAAATAACAATGAGAAATCCTGTAGAGAGAAATCTTGAATAACCAACAAAAAATGAAAGATTCTCAAGCCATTCATTAAATTTTAAAAAGTTATTTAAAACAATACTGAAAAGTAATTTCACATCTATAGAATTATATGATTTAAAAAGTTGGCTAATAAGAAGGTATTGGTGAGAAGTAGAAAAAAGAAATACAATACACTGCTACTGAGAGTATAATACGAGGAGAAATTGTTAATACACAACGAAGTTAAGGTTAGCTAAACCTTAATTTACCCTAGAGGAAGTCTTGTACATGTGTCAAAGGAAGCATTGGTCATCAGTGTCCATGGCAGCACTTGTGTGTAATTATGAACACACTAGAACAGCCTAAAAGTCAATTTGTTGGTAAAAGAGAAAAGAATGTGGCTGATTCATACAAAGGAATATTACACTAAAATGGATCAATGAGTTAGAGCTAGATGGATTAATAATTCTCAAAATATAATGCTACAGGAAAAATAGTTTTTATGAAGGTAATGCCATTATTTGACTTCTATAAATATGCAAAATCAATCCCACATACTGTTTTGTATGCATATGTGAGCAGTTATATATAAATATCACATTTTAGCTATGAAATATTTAAATATTCACACCAATTTGAGGATACTTATGAGGGGGTTGGAAAAGTAAGCTATAGGGACTCTGCCATGAGCTATGCTTTCACAGTTAAGAAAAAGAAGCTCTAAAGCTAATAAGTCAAAACTTTAATATCTTCCAAAGCTATGTGTTCAAAATATTATTTTGTATTGTATGTTTTTATATGTTTTTGAATGTTACAATAATTTTAAAGTTAAAAATTAGAAAAAAATTAAGTTAGTTTTTTTAAATCTTAAAAAATATATGATTCAGAATATCACAGTTGAGAAAAAGAATACTATAAAAAAAGCTTAAAAATCAGTTAAGAAGATTTTTGAACACATCCACTCTCATCCCACCAGTGCACTTCATTTTTTATTTAAAGATTAGTTACTACTTGACAAAAACCAGGGATAAAAGAAAAATCATCTTGCATTTCTGTTCAAGAGTCCATTAGTTAGCAGCTAGGGACCTGACAAACTTTAATCAAAATATAAAAAGACATCAACAATTAAAGAACGATCATAAAAGAAAATAAAACATTTTCAAAACTAGGCCAACATGAGAATAGATATATGATTTTTAAATATCTAATTTACATATAGTTTTCCCCCTATTGAAAACAGTCAGAAACCTAATAAAAAACTTAGGAATTGTTTTAGAATATGTGAACAAACCCTCTTGAAATAAGCTTGCTTTCCAAGGATGAGGTATGAATGCATAATTGGTAACTGAATATGTATATGTATCCATACATATGTACATACATATATATGTGTATATATGTGTGTGTGTATATATATACATACATGTATCTATATAATAATTTTACTGTGAAACAATATTTTAGTAAGTCTTTAATTTTCAAATATAAAAGTTTTGGTAAATGGTAAGTGTTACTTCTTATTCAAAAATTCATTCTTGGGGTGTCTGGGTGGTTCAGTCCGTTAAAGCATCCCACTCTTGGTTTTGGCTCAGGTCATGATCTAACTGTGGTGAGATTGAGACCCTGGTTAGGTTCCATGCTCAGCACAAATTCAGCTTGTCCCTTTCCCTCTGCTCTTCCCCCTGCTCTCTCTCTCTGCGCCAATCTGTCTCTGAACAGACATTTTTCCAAATAAATAAATAAAATTTTAAATTTTTTTTCATTCTTAAATTTTTTGTCCTCTCAACCCTATGTTTTTAATCCAAAATACTTTATATTTGCTAACACTGCTTTGTAAAATATAACATTTTAGGTATTATTGAAACTACATTATTCTTCATTTGGTATTACTGAGTTATTTTAATGAGTACAAAGGTAAAATTCTCTTAGTGTATATTGTCACAAAATTCTTAGGACCTGATAATAAGCATGTTGTGAATTATAGTTAACTAAAATGAACAATCACAAAATATTTTGTTTATAATATATGCATTAAAAATATAGTCTCAAAAATTTTCCCTTAAAGGAAGTTGAGGTTGATAAATTGGGTTCAAGGAATAATAAATGTCAATTACTATTTTTAGTAATACTAGGGCTAATGGAAATTTATGTATTCTATAAGTACAGAGGAATCTAGTAGAAAAGATCAGCAAGTAGCTAATAAAGACTAATATAATATTTTAACCCATGTTCTTAATTATCTGTGGCACAATATTTAATGTGACATTCTTTGGAAAATATTTTTCAGGCTCTTTGTTAAGGAAATATAATTTGGTATTTTCTATAACAATTTTGTTTCCTAAAGTTAGAAAATTTCATGGGGCAGCCATTCTATTGTGTGCCCTTCTGAACCCCATTCAAGGGGAAACCGGCTAGAAGAAGGGAAATTAGCTGACAGTCTCCAGCTGCAGGTGCTTTCAGGATCTGCCTCAGCATTTGTGCCATGGCACGGGACAGAATTTCTGTGCCCCATCCAATGACTGAACATCATGATGACACAGGGGTTCAACATTTCAGACCACATGGTATTGTTTGAAAAACATCTTAGCATTGAAGCTTCCTATTGGGTTAGCCAAGATTTTCCCAAGGACATCCCACTGTCTAGGGCTCTTCCTAGTCAACCTTCATTCCTTCATACTCTACTTTCACAGATGTCAGACCTATATCACAATCAGAAGTCTTCCCCTGCCTACTCCTATACTCTGTAGCTCTTGTCTTTCATAGGTATCATCCCAATGAATCTTAATAAAATCTGATGTATTTCTTAAAGATATTTGTGTCTGCTTCCTAGAAGATCCAAATTCTAAATGTAAGATTACAACAACTAAAAAGAAATGGATCACAGGTGTGGCAGAGGGGAGGGAGCCCTGGTTGTGGAAAAAGGCAAGAGAGAATAGAGTGCACAGGGATACACACAAGGAGAATACTTCCTCAAGGCCACTGGCTGGGAAAATGATATGGGCTAATTTTTATGAGTTTTTGCAAACAGCAGGGCTCAAAGTCTGGAGTTTTAGAGGTCAGCGAGTGTGGCTGTGATAGAGACCTGATGGTACTGCCCTGTTCCTGTAGGGAAGGCAGGCAAGCAACCCTGGGCTGCTTAATGGCATGATCTGAGGATCAGATCATTAAGCACATAGGAGAGACTATTTCCTCTTCTTAGAGCACATGGGTGAGAGGGGAATTCCCCGAGATGCCTCTCCAGGAATAAAAGAGCCCCAGCAGACACCATTTCCCTCCCTAACCCCTCAGCATAGACAAAGAAAAACCTGCTGAGGTCAGCTAACCCAGACACTGCCTGTTTAACCTGCTTGCTCCAAATCCCATGCCCATGCACTCTGGCACAATTGCCCTTCTTGGTCAAATCAGCCTCTGTCCCAGTGCAGTGAGACCCTCTCCCAGAAAACCAGAACAGGTCCTTGCCACAGCAGGTCCCTAAAGTTTAGAATTTTAAAAGTCAACAGACTTGCCTGGGATAGAGCCCAATGTACACTGTGCTGCTCCAGGCAGGCAAGCAACCCAGAGACAGCATGAAAACAATGATCTGAAAAATGCCTGGGTTGCAGGAGGAGAAATAGTTCGCTCTTCTGGGAGTGCTTCCATGACAGCATTAAGCATGGAGTCTGCTCCCATGGGACAAAGGAGCTGGCTGGCATCATTTCCCTCCCCCACACCTCAGCATAAACAAACTTCAGTAATAGCACAGCACCAACCCTGGCTGCTTAACCTGCTTACACCAAGCCCCCGCCCCCCCTGCACTCTGCTGATACTCTAGCAAATGTGCCTTGGGACCAGCACAATGGACACCTTCACCAGAAGACCAGCAGAAAGTCTAGCATACACCACAGTTACTGACAATAGAGTTCTACAAACTTCAGTTCTAGTAGAAGTAGCATCTTGTCTCATTTAACAAGCAACCAGAGCACACCTAGTTAAGATTTGTCATACTCTGGTCAAAGTCCAAACACTGCCCATTGCAGGCAAGGAGAACCTGTGCAGATGATTGACCTTAGGGATAGAGCAGCCAAAACACAGTAGCTGGGTGTATGCAGGGCACACCAGAGACACTCCAGAAGCATCAGGCCCTGGACATTATATGACCTCTTCATAAAGGCATTACTCTCAGGAGCAGACTATATAACAGGCTTTTCTATCACAGAGAAGACAGAGACTTAGACAAAATGCCAAAATGGAAGAATTCATACTAAAGAAAGAACAAGAAAAGGTCACAACAAGAGATAAAATCAAAACATATAAGTAATATGCCTGATGGAAATTTTAAAACAACAATCATAAGGATACTCACTGTGCTTGAGAAAACCATGGAAGACATCAGAGAGACTCTAACTATAGAGATAGAAGAATTAAAACACAATTAAGCAGAAATGAAAAATATAATAACTGAGATTTAGTGGCCACAAGGAAGTGGCCACAAGGAAGAATGTAGTGGCCACAAGGAAGAAAGAAGCAGAGGAATGAATAAGTGATATAGAAGATAGAGTTATGGAAAATAATGAAGCTGAATAAAAGAGAGAAAGAAAAACTATGGATCACGAGAGTAGACTTAGGGTACTTGGTGACTCCATCAAATATAGTAACAGTCATATCATAGCAGTTCCAAGAGAAGAAGAGAAAGAAAAGGGGCAGAAGTTTTATTTGAGGAAATAATATCTGAAAACTTCCCTAATCTGGAGAAGGAAACAGGCATTCAAATCCAGGAAGCACAGAGAACACCCAAGCAGGCCAACACCAAGACATTTTGTAGTTAAATTTGCAAAATATAGTAATAAAAAAAATCCTAAAGTCAGCAAGAGAAAAGTCCCAACTTACAGGGGAAGACACATAAGGCTAGTTGCAAGTATCTCCACAGAAACTTGGAAAGCCAGAAGAAAGTGGCATTATATATATTCAACATGCTGAATGGGAAATATATGCAGCCAATAATATTATATCCAACAAGGCTGTCATTCAGAGTAGAAGGAGAGATAGAGTTTCCTAGACAAACAAAAGTTAAAGGAGTTCATGACCACTAAACCAGACCAGCAAAAAATACTAAAGACCAAAAGTCACAAAGACTAGAAAGGAACAGAGAAAATCTCCAGAAACACATGTACACAAAACAAATAATACAATGGCACTAAATACATATGTATCAATAGTTACTCTGAAGGTAAATGGACTAAATTCTCATATCAAGAGCTGTAGGGTGTCAGAATGGATTAAATAAACAAGACCCATTTATATATATGGGTATGCTGCCTACAAGAGACTCATTTGAGACAAAAAACACCTGCAGATTGAAAGTGAGGGGATGGAGAAACATCTATCATGCTAATGGACATCAAAAGAAAGTCAGAGTAGCAATAGTTATATCAGACAAACCAGATTTTAAATCAAAGACTATAACAAGAGATGAAGTAGGACACTATATCAAATAAATATCTATGACCCAACTTGGGAGCACCCAAATATGTAAAACAATTAATAATAAACATAAAGGAACTCATGGATAATAATACAATAATAGTAGGGGACTTTAACACCCCACTTACAGCAATGGACAGATCATCTAAACAGAAAATCAACAAGGAAACAATGGCTTTGGATGACACACTGGACCAGATGCACTTAACAGACATACTTAGAACATTTCATCCCCAAACAGCAGAATTCAGATTCCTTTCAAGTGCAGATGAGGCATTCTCCAGAATAGATCATATACTGGGACACAAATCAGGTCTCAACATGTACAAAAAGATTAAGATCATACCATGCATATTTTCTGACCACATGCTCTGAAACTAGAAGTCAACAACAAGAAAAAATTTGCAAAGACCAAAAGTACGTGGAGGTTAAGCAACATGCTACTAAAGAGTAAATGGGTCAACCATGATATTAAAGAAGAAATAAAAAAAAAATACATGGAAACAAATGAATATGAAAACACAATGGTCCAAAACCTTTGGGATGCAGCAAAAGCAGTTCAAGAGGGAAGTTTATAACAATACAGGCCTACCTCAAGAACCAAGAAAAATCTCAAATATGCAACCGAACCTTACACCGAAAGGAGCTAGAAAAAGAACAACAAACAAACCCTAAAGACAGCAGAAGAGGAGTAAATGATATAGGCACTAAAAATAAAACAGTAGAACAGATCAATTAAACCTGGAGGTGGTTCTTTGAAAGAACTAAAAAAAAAAAAAGTTAAACCCCTAGCCAGACTTATCAAAAAGAAAAGAGAAAAGACCCAAATAAATAAAATCATAAATGAGAGAGAAGAAATAACAAACAACACTACAGAAATGCAAACAATTATATTATGAAAAAATATAATTAATCAGACAGTCTCGAAGAAATGGATAAATTCTAGAAACATATAAACTACCAAAGCTGAAACAAGAAGTAGAAAAGTTGAACAGACAGATAACCAGTAAAGAAATTGAATCAGTAATTAAAAATCTCCTAACAAACAAAAATCCAGGGCCAGATGGCTTCCCAGGGGAATTCTGTCAAACATTTAAAGAAGGGTTAATACCTATTCTTCTCAACATATTCCAAAACATAGAAAAGGAAGGGAAACTCCCAAACTCATTTTACAAATGCATCACTACCCTGATTTCAAAATCAGACAAAGACTCCATTAAAAGGGAGAACTACAGGCCAATATCCCTGATGAACATGGATGCAAAAATTCTCAATAAACTACTACCAAATCGAATCCAACAGTGCATTAAAAAATCATTCACCATGATCAAGGGGGATTTATTTCCTGGGCTACAAGGGTGGTTCAATATTCACAAATCAATCAATGTGATATACACCACATTAATAAAAGTAGGGATAAGAGCCATGTGATCCTCTCAATAGATGTAGAAGAAGCATTTAACAAAGTGCAGCATCCATTCATGATAAAAACCCTCAAAAAGTAGGGATAAAGAGAATATACCTCAACATGATAAAGACCACAGATGAAAAAAAACACAGCTAATATCATCCTCAATGGGGAAAAACTAGAGCTTTTACTCTAAGGTCAGGCACCAGACAGGGGTATCCACTCTCACCTCTATTATTTAACATAGTACTAGAAGTCCTACTCTCAGCAATCAGATAACAAAAAGAAATAAAAGGCAACCAAACTGGCAAGGAAGAAGTCAAACTTTCACTATTTGCAGATGACATCATACTCTACATAGAAAACCCAAAACACTCCACCAAAAAATTGCCAGAAGTGATACAAAAATTCAATAAAGTCACAGGATACAAAATCAAATACAGAAATCTGTTTCATTTCTATACACCTATAATGAAGCAGCAGAAAGAGAAATCAAAGAATCAACTCCATTTAAAATTGCACCAAAAACCATAAGATACTTAGGAATAAACCAAACCAAAAAGGTAAAAGATATGTACTCTGGAAACTATAGAACACTGATGAAAGAAATTGAAATTACACGAAGACATGGAAAGACGTCCCATGCTCATGGATTGGAAGAAGAAATATTGTTAAAGTATCTATATTACCCAAAGCAATCTACACATTTACTGCAATCCCTATCAAAATACCACCAGCATTTTTCAAGGAGCTAGAATAAGCAATCCTAAAATTTGTATGAAACCACAAAAAACCCCAAATATCCAAAGTGATCTTGAAAAAGAAAAACAAAGCTGGAGGCATCACAATTCTGGACTTCAAGTTACACTGCAAAGCCGTAGTGATCAAGACAATATGGTATTAGCACAAAAACAGACACATACATCATTGGAACAGAATAGAAAACCCAGAAATGAACCCACAGCTATATGGCCAGCTAATCTTCCACAAAGCAGGAAAGAATATGCAATGGAAAAAAGACAGTCTCTTCAAGAAATGATGTTGGGAAGTTTTCTTTCCATTTCTATTTTTAAAACAGCTTTGGAAGAATAGATATTAATTCTTCTTTAAATGTTTGGAAGAATTCCCTTGGGAAGCAATCTGGCACTGAACACTTGTTTGTTGGGAGATTTTTAATTACTGCTTCAATTTCCTTGCTGGTTATGGGTCTATTTCTTCCTGTTTCAGTTTTGGTAGTTTATATGTCTCTAGGAATGCAACCATTTCTGCCAGATTGTCTAAATTGTTGGCAAATAGTTACTTAAAATATGTTATTATAATTGTATTTCTTTAATGTTGATAGTGATCTCTTTCATTCATACTTTTATTCATTTGGGTCCATTCTCTTTTCTTTTTGATAAATCTGGCCATGGGTTTCTCAATCTTATTAATTCTTCCAAAGAACCAGCTCCTAATTTCATTGATTTGTTCTACTGTTCTTTTGGCTTCTATTTCATTGATCTCTGTTCTAATCTTTATTACTTCCCTTCTCCTGCTGAGCTTAGGCTTTACTTTGCTGTTCTTTCTCTAGCTCCTTTAAGTGTAAGGTTAGGTTGTGTATTTGAGACCTCTCTTGTTTCTTGAGAAAGGCTTGTATTGCTATATTCGTTCCTCTCAGGACCACCTTTGCTGAATCCCAACAGTTTTGAACAGTTATGTTTTCATGTTCATTTGTTTCTATGAATTTTTTTTAAATTCCTCTTTAACTTCCTGGTTGACCCATCCATTCTTTAGTAGGATACACGTTAGCCTCCACGTATTTCTGGTTCTTCCAAAATTCCTCTTGAAATTGAGTTCCAGTTTCAAAGCATTGTGATCCAAAAATATGCAGGGGATGATCCCAAAATGTTAGTACCAGTTCAGACCCGATTTGTGACCCAGTATGTGATCTATTGTGGAGAAGGCTCCATGTGTACTTGACAAGAATGTGTATTCTTTTTGTTTAAGATTTTGTTTATTTATTAGAGAGATAGAGAGAGAGCACAAGCAAGGGAAGCAGCAGGCAGGGAGAGAAGGAGAAACAGACTGCCTGACATGGGGTTTGATCCCAGGAAACTGGGATCATGAAATGAGCCAAAGGCAGATTCTTAACTGACTGAGTCACCCAGGCATCCTGAAGAATGTGTATCCTGTTGCTCTAGGATGGAATGTTCTAAATATATCTGTGAAGTCCATCTGGTCCAGTGTGTCATTGAAAGCCCTTGTTTCCTTATTGATCTGCTTGGATGATCTGTCCATTGCAGTGAGTGGGGTGTTAAAGTTCCTACTATTACTGTATTATCATTGATGTGTTTCTTTAATTTTGTTATTAATTGACTTATATAATTGGCTGCTCCCATGTTAGGGGCATAAATATTTAAAACTGTTAGATCTTCATGTTGGATAGACCCTTTAATTATGATGTAGTGACCTTCCTCATCTCTTATTACAGTCTTTGGTTTAAAATCTAATTTGTCTGACATAGAGATTGCCACCTCAGCTTTCTTTTGATGTCCATTAAGCATGATAAATGGGTCTCCATCCCCTCACTTAAATCTGGAGGTGTCTTTGGGTCTAAAATGAGTCTCTTGCAGACAACATATTGATGTGTCTTGTTTGTTTTATCCAATCTGATACCCTGTGTCTTTTGATTGAGGCATTTAGCCCATTTACATTCAGAGTAACTATTGAAAGATACGAATTTAGTGCCATTCTATTACCTGAAAAGTGACCGTTACTTTATACCATCTCTGTTTCTTTCTGGTCTATGCTACTTTTGTGCTCTCTTTGCTTAAAGGATCCCTTTTCTTATTTCTTTAAGGCTGGTTTGCTGATCACAAATTCTTTTAGTTTCTGTTTGTTCTGGAAGATTTTTATACTCCTTCTATTTTGAATGACAGCCTAGCTAGATAAAGTATTCTTGGCTGCATATGTACTCTTTCTATGATGCCAGCATTACCTTGATCCCAAAACCAGACAAAGGCCCACCAAAAAAGAGAATTACAGACCAATATCCTTGATGAACATGGATGCCAAAATTCTCACTGAAATCCTAGCCAATAGGTTTGAACAGTACATTACAAAGATTATTCACCACGACCAAGTGGGATTTATTCCTGGGCTGCAAGGGTGGTTCAACATCTGCAAATCAATCATGTGATACACTACATAAATAAAGGACAAGAACCATATGATCCCCTCAACAGATGCAGAAAAAGTATTTGACAGTACAGCATCCTTTCTTGATTAAAACTCTTCACAGTGTAGGGATAGAGGGAACTTACCTCAATATCATAAAACCATATAAAAAAGCCCACAGCTAATATCATTCTCAATGGGAAAAAACTGAGAGCATTCTCCCTAAGGTCAGGAACAGGGCAGGGATGTCCACTCTCATGCCTGCTGTTCAATACATTGCTAGAAGTCCTAGCCTCAACAATCAGACAACAACAACAACAAAATAAAAGACATCCGAATCAGCAAAGAAGTCAAACACTCACCCTTCACAGAAGACATGAGACTTTATGTGGAAAACCCAAAAGGCTAAACCCCAAAATTGCTAAAACTCATACAGGAATTCAGCAACATGGCAGGATATAAAATCAATGCACAGAAATCAGTTGCATTACTATATAATAACAATGAGAAAGAAGAAAGAGAAATTAAGGAGTTGATCCCATTTACAATTGCATGAAAAACCATAAGATACCTAGGAATAAACCTAACCAAAGAGGCAAAGGATCTGTACTCAGAAAACTATAGAACACTTATGAAAGAAATTGAGGAAGACACAAAGAAATGGGAAAACGTTCCATGCTCATGGGTTGGAAGAACCAATAATGTTAAAATGTCTATGCTAGCTGGAGCAATCTACACATTCAATGCAATGCTTATCAAAATACCATCAACTTTTTTCACAGAAATGGAACAAATAATCCTAAAATTTGTATAGAACCAGAAAAGACTTCGAATAACCAGAAGAATGTTGAAAAAGAAAACCAAAACTGGTGGCATCACAATTCCAGACCTCAAGCCCTGTTACAAAATTGTAATCATCAAGACAGTATGGTACCGGCACAAAAACAGACACATAGGTCAATGGAACAGAATAGAGAACCCATAAATGGACCCTCAACTCTATGATCAACTTAAACTAATCTTGGACAAAGCAGGAAAGAATATCCAATGGAAAAAAAGACAGTTTCATCAACAAATAGTGTTGGGAAAATTAGCTTCATGTAGAAGAATGACACTGGACCATTTTCTTACAACATACACAAAGATAAACTCAAAATAAATGAAAGACCTAAATGTGAGACAGGAAACCATCAAAATCCTAGAGGACAACACAGGCAGCAACCTCTTCAATCTTGGTCACAGCAATTTCTCACCTAGACATGTCTCCAAAAGCAATGGAAACAAAAGCAAAAATGAACTATTGGGACTTCAAGATAAAACCTTCTGTATAGCAAAGGAAACAGCCAGCAAAACTAAAAAGCAACCTATAGAATAGAAGGAGATATTTGTAAATGACATATCAGATAAAGGGCTAATTTCCAAGATCTATAAATAACTTATCTAACTCAACACCCCCAAAAAACCAAGTAATCCAATTGAGAAATGGGCAGAAGACATGAACATTTCTTCAAAGAAGACACAACTGGCCCACAGACACATGAAGCAATACTCCACATCCCATGGCATCCAGGAAATACAAATCAAAACCACAATGAGATACCACCTCACACCAATCAGAACGGCTGAAATTAACAAGTCAGGAAGTGACAGATGTTGGCGAGGATGCAGAAAAAGGGAACCCTCTTGCACTTTTTGTGGGAATGCAAGCTGGTGCAGACTCTGGAAAAGAGTATGGAGGTTCTTCAAAAGTTGAAAATAGAGCTACCTGTGTCCCAGCAATTACACTACTGGATATTTACCCCAAAGATACAAATATAGTGATCTGAAAGGACACCTGCACCCCAATGTTTATAGCAGCAATGTCCACAATTGCCAAACTATGGAAAGAGTCCAGATGTCCATCAACAGAGGAATGGATAAAGAAAATGTAGTGTACACACACACACTGGAATATTACTTATGAGTAGTACCTACCATCAAAAAAGTGAAATGTTACCATTTGCAATGATGTGGACAGAACTTGAGAGTATCATGCTATGAGAATGAAATAAGTCAATCAGAAAGACAATATCATATGATCTCACTGATATGTGGAATTTAAGAAACAAAACAGAGGATCATAGGGGAAGAGAGGAAAAATAAAACAAGATGAAACCACAGAGGGAGACAAACCATAAGGCTCTTAATCATAGGAAACATACTGAGGGTTGCTGGAGGGGAGGGAGGTGGGAGGATGGGGTAACTGGGTGATAGACATTAAGGAGGGCATGTGATATAAAGAGCACTGGGTATTATATAAAGACTGATGAATCACTGACCTCTACCTCTGAAACCAATAACACATTATATATTAATTAATTAAAATGAAAAAATAAATAAATTAAAAAAGAGAAAAAGAAAAGAAATGGTATTGGGAAAACTGGATAGAAGCATGCAAAAGAATGAAACTAGACCTCTTTTTTACACCATCCACAAAAATAAATTCAAAATGCATTGAAGACCTAAATGGGAGATAGGAAACCATCAAAATTCTAAAGGGGAACACAGGCAGTAACCTCTTTGACATCAGCCATAGTAAATTCTTACATATGTCTCCTGAGGCAAGGGCAATAAAAGTAAAAGTATACTATTTGGACTACATCAAAATAAAATGTTTCTGCACAGAGAAGGAAATAATCAACAAAATTGGAAGGCAACCTATTGAATGGAAGAAGATATTTGAAAATGACATATCTGCTAAAGGATTAGTATCCAAAATATATAAAAAACTGATACAATTTAATACCCTAAAACCAAATGATCCAGTTAAAAAAAATCATGGGTAGAACACATAAATACGCATTTTTCCAAAGAAGACACCCAGATGGTCAAAAGACACTGAAAAGATGTTCAACATCACTCATCGTAGGGGAAATACAAATCAAAACTACAGTGAGATATCACATCACACCAGTCAGAATGGCTAAAATTAATAACAGGGGAAACAATAGGTTTTGGCGAGGATGTAGAGAAAGGGGAAGCCCTTATACTGTTGGTGGGAATGTAAACTGGTGCATCTTCTCTGGAAAACAATATGGATGTTTCTCAAAAAGTTAAAAATAGAACTACCCTAATATCTAACAAGTGTACTACTAAGTATGTACCCAAAGGATACAATAATACTGGTTTGATGGGATACATGCACCACAATGTTTATAGCAGCATTACCCACAATAGCCAAATTATGGCAAGAGCCCAAATGTCTATAAACTGATGAATGGATAAAGAAGAAGTGGTATATATACACACACTCTCTCTCTCTCTCTCTCTCTCTCACACACACACACACACACACACACACTGCAATATTACTCAGCCATAAAAAAGAATGAAATCTTGGCTTTTGGAACAACGTGAGTGGATCTGGAGAATATCATGCTAAGCAAAGTAAGTCCATCAGAGCAAGACAAATACCATATGATTTCGTTTATGTGGAATTTAAGAAACAGAACAAATGAACACAGCAGGGATAAAAGAGAGAGAGGCAAACCATGAAATACACTCTTTTTTTTTTTTAAAGATTTTATTTATTTGACAGAGTGAGACACAGCGAGAGAGGGAACACAAGCAGGGGGAGTGGGAGAGGGAGAAGCAGGCTTCCCGTGGAGCAGGGAGCCCGATGTGGGCTTTGATCCCAGGACCCTGGGATCATGACCTGAGCTGAAGGCAGACGCTTAACGACTGAGCCACCCAGGCGCCCTATAAATACACTCTTAACTACAGAGAACAAACTGAGGGCTACTGAGGCCAGGTGGGTGGGATGATGGGGTAAATAGGTGCAATTAGGTACTAAAGAGGGCACTTCTTGGGGTGCCTGGGTTGGCTCAGTTGGTTGAGCATCTGACTCTTGATATCAGCTCAGGTCATGACGTCAGGGTCATAATCTCAGGGTCATGAGATGGAGCACCTCTGTTGGGTTACACACTCAGCAAGGAGTCTCCTTGGGACTGTCTCTCTCCCTCTTATTTTTCTCTCTCCCCTCCTTTCTCTCTCTTTCTCTCAAATAAATAAATAAATAAACAAATCTATAAAAATTAAAAAAATAAAGAGGGCACTTTTTTGATGGATACTGCGTATTGTTTGTAAGTGATGAATCACTAAATTCTACACCTGAAACCAATACTACGCTGTATGTAAACTAACTGGAATTTAAATAAAAACTTTTAAAAAAGAGAGAAATATATAGTCAAAATCAGATTAAACCAGTACTGCCATGATGGTGTGTAAATTACTTTTATCCCTAGTTATAAAAGTTGAAAAACAATAATATTTAAAGAAACTATACTTACAGTAATTTTTTAATGATACACAATATAAAAAGATATAAAGTGTGACATCACTGGCATAAAATTTGGGAGGAGGAGAAGGAAAAGTAAACTTTTATTTTAGAGATTTTTTGTGATTGAAGGTAAGTTCTTATCAGCTTAAAATAGACTGTCCTATATATACAATGTTTTATTCAAGCTTCACAATGACAGCAAAGAAAAGTGTATAGTAGTTACTTAAAAGATAAATAGAATCAAAGAATACCACTGCAGAACAAAAACAAAAACATGAAGAGAGTATGAGAGGAAGAAAAGAATAAAGGAACCTTTAAAGAAAACAATTAATGCAATGATAGTTTTATGACCTTACCTATCCATAATGACTTTAAATCAAAATGAACTAAATTTTTCAATCAAAAGACACAAACTGGCTAAATGTGTGAAAAAAGCAAGATCCAACAATATACTGCTTACAAGAGATTCATTTTCATGTTCAGGGCACACATATGTTGAAAGTGAAGAGATAGGAAAAAAACCTTCCAGGAAATGGTAACCACAAGAAAACAAGGGTGGCTATAGTTACTTCAGATAAACTAGACTTTCACTCAAAATCAGTTACAAGAGACAAAGAGGGACACTATGTAATCAATTCAATAGGAGGATATAACAATTATAAATATACACATACCTGGCATTGGAGCACCTAAATATTTAAAGCAAATATTAAGAGACCTGAAGGGAGAAATGGACAGCAATAGAATAATAGTAGGAAAATTCAATATGCCACTTTCAACACTGAATAAATGATCCAGACAGAAAATTAGTAAGAAAGCAGCAGATATACCCAAAACCATCTGTAGAGTCAATGTAATCACTACCAAAATCCCAATGGCATTTTAACACAAATAGAAAAAACAATTACAAAATTCATATAGAACCACAAAAGATCCCAAAAGAGCCAAAACAATCTTGAGAAACAAACAAACAAAAAAGCTAGAGGCATCACACTTTCTGATTTTAAACTATACCACAAAGCTCTGGTAAACGAAATAATATGGTACTGACATAAAAACATACACACCAACCAATAGAATAGAATAGAGAACCCAGAAATAAATTCATGTTTATACAGTCAACTGATTTTTGACAAGGAAGCCAAGAATATTCAATGGGGAAATGATAGTTTTCCACTTCTAGAAAAAGTAGATATTCTACATACAAAAGTGTAGAATTAGACCCCTATCTTGTTGTTGTTTTTTTTTTAAGATTTTATTTATTTATTTGACAGAGAGAGAGACACAGCGAGAGAGGGAACACAAGCAGGGGGAGTGGGAAAGGGAGAAGCAGGCTTCCTGCAGAGCAGGGAGCCCAATGTGGGGCTCGATCCCAGGACCCTGAGATCATGACCTGAGCTGAAGGCAGATGCTTAATGACTGAGCCACCCAGGCGCCCCTAGACCCTTATCTTATACCACTCACCAAAATTAACTTGAAATGGATTAAAGACTTTAATACAGGACTTAACTATCAGATTCCTAGAAGAAAACATAGAGGAAAAAACCTCCTTGGCATTGGCCTTGGCAATGATTTTTTGGATATTAACACAAAAAGCAAAAGCTAAAGTCAACACCTGGAACTACATCAAACTTAAAAGCTTCTGTATAACAAAAGAAACAATCAACAGAATGAAGAGGCAACCTACAGAATGGAAGAAAATATTGGCAAACAACGTCTCTCCCACAGAGTTAATATCCGAAATAAGTAAAGAACTCAAACAACTAAATAGCAATCATCATCATCATCATCATCATCATCATCATCTAATCTTTAAAATGGGCAGAAGACTTGAATAGATTTTTTTTCCAAAGAAGGCAGATACGTGACCAACAGGTAAATGAAAAGATGCTCAACACCACTATTCATCAGGCACATGAAAATGGAAATTACAATGATGATCACCTTGACATTATCATACAATATAATATTTTCTTTATAATTTTTGTCAACATTTGAAGCTAAAAATATTGAGACTTGTAGCTCTACTTTATTTATTTAACTGCTATGTAATTTTACATTTTATAATCAAATTAAACAAACTTATTTATTTCTCTACTAACGATTATTCCCCACACACACTTTTTAAATACTTTAAACATTACCACTATAAACATGCTTCTTATGTACTTATGTTAGAGTTTTCATGCAAATTGAATTATTGCAATGTTTGTGCTTGGTGTTAAAAGACCTTTTTAATTAATCTCATGGCATTTTGTTTTGTTTTAAGTAGACTCTACACCCAGTGAGGAGCCCAATGGAGGGCTTGAATTCACAACTCTGAGATGAAGACTTGAGTCAAGATCAAGAGTCAGCCAGGCACCCCAATCTTATGGCAACATTAATTTGCATTTTTCTGAAAAGTAGTGAGATCCATTATTTATTTATTTATTTCCCACACAAATTTCTTCTTCCATAATTTTTATTATTTGTTCTGTTCCCTTTTCCTTCTTAGTATTGATTATAAGTGTTTTTTTTTATATATTTATGATACTAATCCTATGTCATTTATTTCACTGCAAGTATCTTCTGCCTCTCTGTATTTTCTTTATTTTGCAGGATGATTTTAATGATTACTCCATGTTTGAGAAAAGAAAGTTGCCACTCAGTGGGTAATATTAATTGGGAAGCAAAATTGGAGTTGTTGGGCTGAATCTGCCCTACAGATGAATATTGTAAATACAGATCTTTGATAGTAGATTGACCATAGTTTGAATGGCAGAAAGCACTCAAGTTAGCAATTTCTCTAATCCAACTCAAAGCTGTCACCTTTTCTAATTTTATTATTCAGTTATCCAGATCTGAGACAGTGTTAAATCGACCATACTTCATTGTTCTTAGCAAAGCATTTGCCACTTTTTCCCTTTTTTTGCCGCAGCAGATGAAATGATTATTTTATCTTCCTCAAATAAATGCATTCTGCCTATCTTCAGCAAAGTTTCTGGTAGTCCTTAAGGAAGGTATATTACCTTTGAATGATACTCCTATGGGCATTTTCACATACATCTTCCTCCTAGAAGACTCAGGCATAAAGGGCTATTTGCCCCTATCCAGTAGACTATTTTTCAACTATTTTGCCAAGTGGGTTTCCAAATATGACTAAGCTCAGATGCTCAGATTATTTCTTTTCTATTGATCTTCAAGTAATCATCTTAAAACAGGTATTAAAGGTTTTGCCAATTATGTTGCCTTCAATATTTACTAACTGTGTCATTTAATTTAGATATGTCACTTAACTTTTCTAAATCGTTTTTTATCACCTCAAAAAGCCCTTGAAATATTTCTTCTAAAACAAAGCCTACTTAATGCCTGGAACTTCAAATTGGATCCAAAAACCAGTATTTTCAAAGAGTAGCAGCTTTAAGAAATTATTTCAGCTTTATACACTAAAGAAAATCCTCAAAAAGAGCAGTTCTGATCCAAGCAATCATATTTAGCCACCAAGAACACATGTACACTATTTGATGATGTGCTATTTTGCAAAGAAATAGAGCACTTTCTTTGTCTGGGAAAATAATTTAGTGAGTTATTTGAAGTTGTGGAAGTAATCTGAATGAGAGCTTAAATTTAAAAGAAAAAATTGCTAAATTGCTCAACACTAAGGAGGAGAATAATTTGGAATGAAACAAAAAAAATAGTAGGGGGAGGTCCAGGAATTTAAGGACTAGCTGTTACTAGAGTGAGTGGTAATAGAATTACCAACACTAGCACAAGAAAGAGGGAAAGTTGGAAGTATTTGGGGTTGGAATATTATGGCCTGGAAAACATGAATTCTCCATGTAAAACATCAGAGAACATATGAAGCTATATCAATTGTGGTGCCTATCTGTGAGAAAGTGGATGATTTGTATTTGACAAAGTCATTTCCCAAGTTTTCCTAATATATACCCAACCATCCAAATATTTTGTTAACTATTTCAGTCTTCCTTAAGGATTTTGACAGCCTTGTTGAGAATATATACTGGAACTGCATGAAACTGCTGGGGGACACTTTAGAAGACCATACAAAGAGTGTAAATCAAAATATTACAAACCATGCATAAAGACAGAAGAGGAGTATAACAAAGAAATTATCGGAGTGCTTCCATGAACGAAAGCTTCCTAAGAGCTGAAGTGAGTGGACAGAGGTGCTTAGGTGTTGATGATCCAATGCTTGGAGCTCATCAAAGGAGGCTGTTAGAAATATCTATTTTCCTATGTATTTCTTTCTGGAAAATATTTCCACTGGAGTTAAAATTTGTGGACAGTTTTAGTAGTAGGATTCTTAAGCATTGGCAGTCAAGTGAACAGACGGGACACAACTTTAATCAGGTTATATAGAAGAAATGTTTTAAAGATGCACTGAAGCACAAATTCAAATGACACAGCACAACTGTGTGCTTGCTGTAGGATAGCAACAGCTGCAGCCAGGCCTCCTGGCGGTAACTTATGGTTCCTGTCAAGCAATGCTATCAGACAAATCTGATTTGTTGCAGTTAAATGATGGTGTCAGAAAGAAAGTGAAGGTGGCTCATAAGCTAACAAGGCTAAAGGCAAAGTTCATTCAGAGGCAAAGCTGATTTTATTCCTTTACATAGTCATTCCCTTTATTGTAAACTTCCTGAAATGTTTCACCTTTATTATATCTACATCTCTCCTCTATTTAGATTTCTTTCCTGAATAAAAAATGACTTAATTTATATAAATGATTAGTATTAATCCCTATCGCCTCACTTTTTCAACTGAGCTACCCTGAACATTGTTTACGAAATGGCCCATCTACTGTTTGACTTCTCCTGTGCTCTGATTACTCCAAACAAGAGATCACAAGACATTTTTACAGAAGTAGGAATTGAAGTGTCCTCATTTGCAATGCAATAAAACATTTTGTGTTTTATACTTCAAATGATCTATAATAACTAATGATATTTTTCTAAGTATACATTTGAAAATACAATATCTAAAGGATTCTGCAAGCAACATGTCAAAATAGGAAGAGATGTAATATCTGCATATTTGTATTGCATAATTTACACAAATCATATCTAGTATGGTGAAGGAGATGCATTTGCACGTGATGTCTTGGCAGTCCACATTCTTGTATAAATCTTGTATTTATCTCTGATTATCTAGGCCAGTGTTTGACCATTAGAGACCCTCGGATGGTGCTATGTTTCATTTATAGTAGCTCTGCCTCCAAAAAAGGTCTTCATCAGTTCTCAACAAAGCATTCAGAGTGATATTTTCAAAACTTAAGTCAGAAGGTTTTATTCTTCTACTCAGAACCTGAGAACTAATGGATTCCATCTAATTCACTTATAAGGCTTCATCCAATCTTGTCCCTGATTACTTTTCTGAATTCAACTCTTGTTACATGCTCACCCTTCCATTCTAACTATACTGGCTTCGTCAGTGTTACTGCAATGCACTGTACATAGTCCTGCCTTGGATTATTTGAGTTCTTCTCCCCTTCACTAGCATGCTTCATTCCAGGTATTTTCCATGTCTTGCTTCCTTACTTTTCCTTCAAATTTAACCTCTAACAGCACCTTCTCAGTTCAACCTTTTCTAACCACACTGTTTAAAACTACAGCCCTCATCCCACCCCACACTTCTTCATTTTATCTTTATTTTATTTTCCTCCATTAAATTTAACAACTTCTGGCATATGAAAATTCATAGTTAATGTTCTTCATAAATATTGGCTATACAAATATTGGGTATATATGGCTATATGAATGTATAGAATGTATAGAGATTTTGTTGGCATTTTTAGCCATAAACATAGATTATTACATGACTAGAGAGATTTATGGTTCTAAACTCTAAAAATCTTGTTAGAGAAAGAAACCTGGTAAAGTGTCCAATTTAATCCCTTTATTTGGCATCTGGTTAAATCTAGACTAGATAGGCTAAATGATTAGCCAAGGTAGCTCTAGATCAATCTATTAAAGATAACATCAAAATTTGAGAGATTCCTCTGTTTCCAAGATTGAGGATCAACAAAGAACCATAAAACAGGGTCTAGAACCTGGCTCTTTCATGACATAATGTCACATTCTAACCCTTTCTCCATCACTTATTAGCTTACACTTAGTCTTTTGGCAAAGCGATTAAGTCTCAGTCACCTTCTCTACAAAACGGGGAAATAATAGTATTCATTCACTTCATAGATGTGGGTTGAAGATAAATCAAGCTAATTTATATAAAATATCAGGTCCTGTCACATTGCAAGCATTTCAAAGAATGCTAGTTACCATTACTTTTTAGATAAACAATCACATAATGCATTACACTCATTATACTACTGTGAGTCTTGTGTTGCTATGATGTAGATATGAAATATATTGTATATTTTTATGTGTGCCTATAACTTAACAATGCTCATTTTCAACATACGCACTAATAGCAATCTAATGAAGGTCAGTCCAAACTGCACATATAGGTTGATTGGTATCAGCAGTTATACCATTGCTAACAAGAACACCTTAACTGACATAATTGTGTCATGGTGGTATCTCCTCTAAGGATATGCCGTCATAAGAATAAAACTCAGTATTAAAGCAAGGACAAGTCTTTATATAAGTATTGTCTAAAAGACCAATGATATGTTTTATCATCTCTACAAACAAGAAGAGTAAAGCTTTCAACAACATAATTTCATTCCAAGGACAATACACAGAGTACTTTGTTAGGTTATATAGTAAATATGACATGATTTCAAACAATTTTTACTACTAGAGAGTATTTAAAAGATCATAAGAATTTTGGGAGGTTGTGTTTATTCACTTTTTAATGTAACAAATATGTCAGATAAATGTGTGACTTGCAAATTAAGTTTCCAAAATTGATTGATATTGAGGGCAGTTAATGAGCATTTTAGAAGTTGTTTTCACTGTACTATTTGGCTGATAAAGATGTTCTTTTGAAGCCAAACTTAAATCAGAGAGATTGGCTATTTTATGACTTACGCATCTAGGTATAGATTTGCAGCCAAGTGCTTCAGTGCCTTGATGGAGGAGCAAAGCACTTCCACAAGCACAGTTGTATTTAAGTGGACCTAGAAAGGTAACCGTCATGGACATAAGCTCTTTTAATCATCTCTGACCTAAGCAACTGTTGCACAAGGAAGCGATTCTTTTTTGTTTTTTCTTAAGATTTTTTATTTATTTATTTGACAGAGAGACAGACACAGAGAAAGCACAAGCAGGGGGAGCAGCAGATGGAGAGGGAGAAGCAGGCTCCCCGCAGAGCAGGGAGCTGGATGTGAGGCTTGATCCCAGGACCCTGAGATCATGACCTGAGCGGAAGGCAGATGCTTAACGACTGAGCCACCCAGGCGCCCCAAGGCAGCGATTCTATAAACAGGGATGCCCATCATGATTGCCAGTGAATACCACTTTGATCAGAATATATGGCTTAAGAGATACTTTCTCTCAAACCAGAATTCATATTGTCAGCAAAAAAACACAATGTATGGGGTTTCAATTGCTCTATTATCTTATTGAGCTTAACTAGTTGTTGTTGAATATAAAATGGAAATGTCTTGAATTAACTATGGGTAAAATTCTGGGGGAAAAAAAAAACAACAACTTGGTTTAAAGGCCTAGAAATATTCTGAAGATTTTCTATTAGAGTCAGTTGAAGCACAACTGATATACTTTCTGTTACACACGGTATTTCAGATAACAGATATTCCAGCTCTTTCAGCAACCATAAAAAATCCGATGACACTTAAAAGCCTAGACTGCAGTGCCACTGATTCTTACTGTTTACAAAGAGCAGCTTAGATGCTTAGAATCAACAAGAATGATGCCTCCCATCTCTGGGACATACAAACTTACTGTATTTTATATTCCGTAGTAAGAAACACATATTCTTAAGCTACAAAATATATGTAATTTTTATGTACATATATTTAATATACAATACAGGATACCATTTATAATCCCATGTTTCAATGTCAAATAGTTTGCTTTTTTTGTATTGCTCCTGGTTTCTTTTATATTTTGGTCTATGTTAAAAATAGTAAAGCAAACTTATTTATGAGGGCACATTGCAATGATGGGGTCTAAAGATTGCATGAAGTGGACATACATGAATTTGTCAGCCCCTATAAAATACCTACTTTGATAGGTAAAGTATAGATATAAAAGGAAATGTGATAAAAGGGAAATGTCTTGGACTTGGAATCAGACAAGTATGGGATACAATTCTCCATTTGGAGTCTTTGTGACCTTAGGTAAGTTACTTAACCTGTCTGTATGCCTCATCAATCAGTTATTGTTTGTAGGTTCAGAAGGAGATCAGGTGAGGCAGCTCCCTTCAGATGTGGGCAATTTTTGAGGAGAGAGGTGATCCCCAATCTGCAGCAGGCAGCACTCAGTGTGGAAAGTGGAATGAACCTCTGTTCTGAAGGAGGATCTGAGCAAAGTACCACAACACCACGACTGTCAATTATTTCATTAATTCTCTATTTCCAAAACCAAATATTTCACCCCAAAATTATAAGCTTCTCCTCTCTAAATCTTACAGATCACATCTGTACAAAAATTGTTCTCCTTTTTTGTGATTATTTTATACTGCTTTGTAATCATTGACTTCTTGCATAAGTAATATAAGTAATATAATAAAATAGAGAAACAGTGGCTGAGCAGTTAAGAGTGTGGAATTTGGATCTAAACCACTTGGATTCATGCCTTAGTTCCAGCAATTATCAGCCATGAGAAATTAGTGAAAGTTTATCTCTCTGTGCCTTGGTTTCCTAATCCACAAAGCGGTGATAAGAGTACTACTTCATAGGTGGTGAGGATTTAATGAGTTGAATAACATGTGGAAAGCTCTTATCAGCACCTAGAAAAAAATAATCATTATGTATCAGCTTTTATTACTATTTAATTTATATACATATGACTCAGCATTTATTACCAAATTTTGCATGTTTTATTGTAATAGAGGAAGATGAATTCAAACTCCACCATTGTCACTGAGTTTTATAACATTTAAATCACTCCCAGAATTATTTTGTTACATGAAAAATGAGGGGTAGAGACGGGTGGAGAACACATTTTCTACCTGGGGAGTTTACTTTGAAAACCATGTAAGATAATATATGTGGAAAACACTCCATCCTGCAGCCAAGAAATTTAGTTTAAATGTTCCTAATATGCCATGCTTTCTCATGTCCCAGATCTTTGGCATACAAGATGTTCTGCTTAGAGTTTTTCCTTATCTCTCTCTCCCATTTTTTGACTTCTACTTGCCTATTAAGCTTCAGGTTCCTCCTTCCCTATCGAGATTTCTATGGCACCTAAGAGCTCCTGTGACACCTATAGCTAAAAACAGTATCACTTTCATCCCACTTTTTTTTTTTTGTAGTTGTCTGTTTTGTTGGGGGGCTTTTATTATTGCCTTTTAGCTTACTTGACAAGATTGTTCTTCTAAAGGAAGGCTGTATTCATTGTTCTGGTATTCCCAAACCAGTGCAGCACCTGGATCACTTACTAATGAGTGGAGCAGGATGGGATGAGAGGGGTTTATGGACTGAACTGAATCTTCCACGAACAGTTGAATCTTGAGAAATGATTTAGGATAACTAGCGAAATATTCATTTCCACTTTCGAAATAGAAATTCATCTCAGCTTTCTAGCAAAATTACCAAAACTAATTTTCCTGGATTGAATATCTCAACACTACTTTGAAATTATTTCAATTGTTTGGCTCAGTAGCTCAACACAAATCTAGGCAAATTCCCCTTTGTATCTTTAATGAACTTCTTTCAAAGTATGTTCACTATGCAGGTGATTTTTCAATGTTTTTTAATAAACATGACCAGAAAATACTTAAAAGTAGGAAGAAGACTACCTCAAGTGACTTAGTGTTTTATATAAATTATGTCTCCCTAGCTGGAAGTACACATAGACACACCCCACAGGTGATAATGTCAATGGTGACTGAAGTTCATACTTTTATGTGTAGTTGTAAGGGCAACTGAAAAATTCCAGCAGATCTGTTATTTCTTACATTGCATTCACGTTTGTAGTTGAACTGTGGAATTTGGTCCACCTCATTTTCTGAGGATTGCAACAGAGTGAAAATAGGAGAGTAGCATACAGAAGCTTTACCAAGTTTCAACATTAAGGAGCCATCATCATACTTAAAAATACATATTATTCAATTAGTATTTGTTTACGATGGAAAATATTTGTTTTTTTAAGCAGGCTCTGTTAGTATTATAACAGATATGTCTCATTCTTTGGGGATTTTTTTTCTCCCCACTTTATGGTGGTCTTTTTGGGGGATCTGGCTACCAATGTCTTTAAATTAGTAATGTTTTTGACATTACATCTATTGTAAAAAGAAGATTAAAATACAATAACAGGAATTGCAAAAAATTAATGGGCCAAATTGTGGAAAGTAATACATTCTTTGCCTTTCTTATGCCTTTCATTGACTTTGCAGAATGAAGAGCAGTGCTTCTGGGTCAAATGAAGTTTCACATGCAAGGTTTGGCAAGTTTCATTCCCATTTAAACCTTCATTAAACCCCCAAAGTTAACTATGCTCTTCCAGATACCAGTGGTTTATGCTTTAATAAGTAAGGGTAGCGATACTGCTTAGTGACCCACACATATTTTCGCAGGAATATAGGGATAATGATGTTGCCCCTTACTTTCAGTGACATGAAGTTCACTCTCAATTATCTAGAAGTGATTGTCCATTTTGCTCATTATTTCTAATCTTTACCTTTTCCTTTTCCCCTGTCTTAATATTTTTGGACTTTGCATTGTGCCAGCAGAAAATAAAGAGGAAAAAATTATGAAATACAGAATATAAATGAATATTGTGTTGTCATTTCTATCTTTTTAAAAAATAATTACATCAATTTCTGATCACTTGACTTGTTTTTGTGGACGTTTCCTTGCACTGTCACCAAAAGAAATGGCTAAGTAAATTAACAGGATGATGATTCCAAAGGAAACAATTAAAAATGCCCAGTAGGAGAAAGTTATAATAATTTTAGGACATCAATTATTTATATTATATCTATGAAACAATGGATTTCAAATAATTACAAGTTAGATATGTATCAAAGTCACTCCCTGTAGAGTCTCTATGTGAAATCATTTATTAAACTAATATGTTACTCTACAAAGCCAAAATCAATTAAATTTATATATTTTATAATTATGACATGTTTTATATTTGAATTCATCTCCAATTATTTTGAATTTATGATGTGTTCTTTTATTTTTTTCCAATACAATTTAAGCATGTTAACTATTCAGTAAGTATCCTTTATCTATGTATATCATAAAGACAATTCCTTTTCTCTCTTACACCAAAACATACTACATACTGATGCAAAGCCAAATTCCCCAAAAAATGTTTTTTCACCAAAAATCATGTGCAATCACTATGTTGTATGCCTGAAACCGATATAACATTATGTGTCTACTATATTCAAAAAATAACGGGTAAAAGAAGTCATGCATTTCAATCTCGCAAATGAGTATAATCTGGTCCCAACATTTCTGTCAAACCATGCTTCCCCCTCTTCTCCAATTTCTATGCTCTGTGCGATTTAGATCATTTTCCTTGCTTTCTCACAAGTATACCATGAAGTTTTACAATCCATGTTCTGATATAGCTTTTTATCATCAGGAATATACTTGCTTCAATTCTGTGTCTTTCCTCAGATAATGCATGTACTGTGAAGTCAGACAGACATGGTTTTATATAATAAAAACAGTCATTATAATAAAAAATTATGATAGCAATAAAAAGTAAACATATAGTAATCACAGTGTGTAGTGTATTTTGTGCATTATCTCATTTAGTTCCTCACAACAACCCTATTATGAAGTATATATTACTATTATTATACAGATTTACATCCCAAGAAATTAAGACCTAGTGGTTGACAGACTTGCCCAAGGTCACAAATCTGGTAAGCGAAGGATGTTGGGATCTTAACCCAGACAGCCTGATCCAGTATTTACTCTTTGAACCAGAAATCAATGCTCTCCTTGACACTTATATGCTTATGACTTTAAGTGACATAACCTCTCTGATGCTTTATTTCTTCCTTTTTAATATGAATTTGTATTTGAAATGTGCATGTTTCATATTGGCTATTCACCAAGGAACACTAGAAAATGGTATATAGAAACTAAGATTTGTGGGCTAGGTAGGTTCAAAGTAACAGAGTTTCTTTACTTCCAGGTGTTCTTAACAGATAGAGCTAGAAAATAACACACACACATACATCTATATCTGCTTCTATATCTAGCGATTATATTACTGTCTACAAGTTTGTACTGATCCCTTCACTGTCTATCACACACCAGAGTTTGTTCTAGTTCTCTCCCTTTCCATTTTTGTAACTCCCTTCTCCAGTGTTTGTGAATGTTAAGTGTATATTAGCCTATTAATAGTTTGTGAAGACTTATGTATAATTAAATTTGATTCAAATAACAATGAGATTACCATCTGTTTTGACCTGGTATGATTAACTTCACATTTGGGGAAAAGAAACTATTTAGACCACTTTTGAATATTTCCTGCTGAATTTTAGATTTGTGTTAATTTTTGGTCAACATGACCACAGGACAATTTCACTATTATTAGATTTAAATTAAAGTTGAAAATGCAAGAGTATAAGAAAGCAACTGATTTCTGTGCATTGATTTTGTATCCTGCCACATTACTGAGTTGTTGTATGAGTTCTAGTAATTTGGGGGTGGAATTTTTTGGGTTTTCCACCTAAAGTATCATGTCATCTGCAAAAAGAGAGAGTTTGACTTCTTCTTTGCCAATTTGAATACCTTTTATTTCTTTTTGTTGTCTGATTGCTGTTGCTAGGACTTCTAGTACTATGCTGAACAATAGTGGCAAGAGTGGGCATCCTTGACATGTTCCTTATCTTAAGAGAAAGGCTCTCAGCTTTTCCCCATTGAGGATGATATTCGCTGTGGGTTTTTCATAGATGGATTTTATGAACTTGAGGGATGTTCCCTCTATCCCTATACTCTGAAGAGTTTTAATCAGGAAAGGATGCTGTATTTTGTCAAATGCTTTTCCTGCATCAATTGAGAGGACCATATCGTTTTTCTCGCTCCTCTTATTAATGAGTTGCTTTCTTTTACACTAATGCAACTGTAGAAAAAGAAATTAAAGAAACAAGTCAATTTACAATAACATCAAAAACCATAAGATACCTCAGAATAAACTTAACTAAAGAGGTAAAGGATCTATACTCCAGGAACTACAGAACACTCATGAAAGAAATTGAAGAAGACACAAAAAGATGGAAAAACATTCCATGCTCATGGATCGGAAGAATAAACATTGTTAAAATGTCTATGCTACCCAGAGCAATCTATACCTTCAATGCCATCCTGATCAAAATTCCAATGACATTTTTCAAAGTGCTGGAACGAACAATCCTAAAATTTGTATGGAATCAGAAAAGACCCCGAATCACCAAGGAAATGTTTGAAAAAGAAAAACAAAGCTGGGGGCATCACGTTGCCCGATTTCAAGCTATATTACAAAGCAGTGATCACCAAGACAACATGGTACTGGCACAAAAACAGACATATAGACCAATGGAACAGAGTAGAGAGCCCAGATATTGACCCTCAACTCTATGGTCAAATAATCTTTGACAAAGCAGGAAAAAATATGCAATGGAAAAAAGACAATCTCCTCAATAAATGGTGTTGGGAAAATTGGAAAAGAAGAATGAAACTTGACCATTTTCTAACACCATACACAAAGATAAACTCAAAATGGATGAAAAGACCTCAATGTGAGACAAGAATCCATCAAAATCCTAGAGGAGAACATAGGCAGTAACCTCTGACATCGGCCACAGCCACTTCTTTCAAGATACATCTCAAAGGCTAGTGAAACAAAAGCAAAAATGAACTTTTGGGACTTCATCAAGATAAAAGGCTTCTGCACAGCAAAGGAAACAGTCAACAAAACAAAGAGGCACCCCGCAGAATGGGAGAAGATACTTGCAAATGACACTACAGATAAAGGGCTGGTATCAAAGATCTATAAAGAACTTCTCAAACTCAACACCCAAAAAACAAATAATCAAGTCAAAAAAATGGACAGAGGACATGAACAGACACTTCTCCAAAGAAGACATACAAATGGCTAACAGACACATGAAAAAATGTTCATCATCATTACCCATCAGGGAAATTCAAATCAAAACCACATTGAGATACCACCTTACACCAGTTAGAAAGGCAAAAATTGACACAGCAAGAAACAATAAATGTTGGAGAGGTTGTGGAGAAAGGGGAACCCTCTTACACTGTTGGTGGGAAGGCACGTTGATCCAGCCACTTTGGAAAACAGTGTGGAGATTCCTCAAAAAATTAAAAATAGAGCTACCCTATGACCCAGCAATGGCACTACTGGGTATTTACCCCAAAGATGCAGATGTAGTGAAAAGAAGGGCCACATGTACCCCAATGTTCATAGCAGCAAAGTCCACAATAGCCAAACTGTGGAAAGAGCCGAGATGCCTTCAACAGATGAATGGATAAAGAAGATGTGGTCCATATAGACAATGGAATATTACTCAGCCATCAGAAAGGATGAATATCCAACTTTTACATCAACATGGATGGGAATGGAGGAGATTATGCTAAGTGAAATAAGTCAAGCAGAGAAAGTCAATTATCATATGGTTTCACTTATTTGTGGAACATAAGGAATAGCATGGAGGACATTAGGAGAAGGAAGGGAAAAATGAAGGGGGGGGAATCGGAAGGGGAGATGAACCATGAGACTATGGTCTCTGTGAAACAAACTGAGAGTTTTAGAGGGGAGGGTGGTAAGGGTATGGGTTAGCCTGGTGATGGGTATTAAGGAGGGCACGTACTGCATGGAGCACTGGGGTTTGTATGAAAACAATGAATCGTGGATCACTGCATCGAAAACTGGTGATGTATTGTATGGTGACTAACATAACACAATAAAATAACATTTTAAAAAAAGAAAATGCAAGAATAATATACAAAAAGCAAGAAGTTGAGGGAATGTTGAATATTTGATCTTATTTCTGGAATTTTTCTTGGGAAGTGGAAAGAGAGAGTCAGCATAGCAGATTGCAGACAAATGTATTTTCTTTTTTTTTCTTATTTAAATTCCAGTTAGTTAATATACAATGTAATATTAGTTACAGTTGTACAATGGAGTGATTCAAATGTATTTTCCAACATGTCTTTAAAGGCCTTATTCCTAATCCTCATGCTTCATTAGGATCAGATAAATGTCTGGTAGGTTTATTAGACTTGGAGCCTACATATTGCCTTTGAGAATCATAGTAGAACACACATGTGTGATTCAAGTTTGAAATACAGTAAGACAGCCCTAATATGGATTGAAGGTGTGAAAATGTTAGTAATCAACTCCAACCTAATTGAACAAAACTCCAAAAAATAAGATCCATTAATGGATAGGTAATTCGGAACAAACCAAACACATGGCTCTATTACTCCCTGAAGGTTTAAATCTTTGTAAGATTCAAAGATCTATTCTGATCCAGCTGAAAGAAAGTCTGGTGTGATCTTTATTCTGTGTTTTAATTAGGAAAATTTGTAGGGTCCCTATGATGCCTGATTCTTCCTCTGTATCCTGCAGAAAGAAAATTGATCCCTGTAAGGAATATTTGCTTCAGGATTGATTTTGGTAAATGGAATAAAAATTTATCTCTAGATTTTCTCTTATTTGTTGCTTCTCACGAATGTGCCAATTGTGGTAGGTCCAGGAATGTTCTTAGAAGGGAAATGATCTAGAGTTCAGATTCCACCTCTAACACCAGCTAAATGAGCTTTTGTTACATTATAGTCCTTACCTATAAAATGAGAATAATAACACCTCTTCCCTCATGGAGTTCTATTCATTAATGAGACAATGCATTTGAAAGCATTAATATAATGCTGGCTTATAGGTGTTAATAATTGTGGGCTTATTTGATATTTTTAGTCACATAATCAGACATTTAAATATTCCCCACAAAGTTTGAGTAGACAAAAATAATTCAGCATTAAGTTAATTCTAAGAATACCTAGTCCATGTGCTTAGACTATCTAGTCCATAAATCGTATTTAACTGGCTAAATTTAACATATGTAGAACCATCAAATGCCAGCCAGGTCTAAAATGACTGCTGCTTGCATTAAAAATCAACGGGACACAGGCCAACTCTGCATGTGGTCTCAGAAAATATCCTTATGACCTTCCAGTTTCCTTTTTTTTAAAAGGCATTAATATGCTTTTCCTTGGACACAACCCAGTAAAATATAGTGATCCCAGTCACAAACAGACATTATTGGTTGCTCTTTCTGAATGGTAAAATGCTGTGTTTGCTTTGTGTTTTTACTCTTTACAATATTGGAGCTAAAATTATTGTAATTCAAATTTCAGAAGGGTTATTTCCTGCTTCGGTGAGCACTTGAATAATGACTTGTATTTTGTATCTTATCACTACCGTATCTCTTGAAGATTTCTGGGGAAAAGAGATAAAAATAAAACTATTTATAGAATTAATAACAAACATAGAGGTTTGAATCTTGAAATGTTCACTAAGTTTCCATTTGACTTTGAAATCAGACATTGACACTCTATAAACATTCAGTTGATATAATAAAATAAATAAAATGGTAGCATTTGCTTTAGAATTAGCAAACAAAATGCACAGAAAAAGATTTAAGTACACCTGACCTGTGTTATTCCTTTCAAAATACTTCTTTATGTCAAAGAAAAAAAAAGGGCATTCTACATGATTATTAGCTTCAGAGCCATTTAAAGTACTTGAAAAGAAGTACATTACTTGAGAGTAGCACATAAAAGAGGACTGTCAGGACTTGGTGAAATTTTATTAATGACTCAGGTGATTTAATAAAACATCCTACCACTGAAAACTCAGATCTGTTTGTAAGAATGATATTTTAAATTGAAAATTAGATATTGCTCAGGTGATTTTGCCCTTTTGAAAGAAATAGTGAGTAGAAAAAAAATCTACCCTCTTTTCAATATTAAATTAAATGTCACCAAAGTCACTAGTCCCTTCAATTTCTTCTCAGAAAATCCAAGTAATTGGAATTGCAAGAACTCTGTAAACTTTTTTATAAAAAATAAATAAATGATTGAATTTATGTATGAGATGTCAAATTTAAGAGAAATCTGACCATTACAAAAATATAGTTGGATAGGCATATGTTGAAATGAATGGTTAAGTTTTTTTGCCCTAAGTGGAATCAATACTTAGTTTCATCTCCTATATAGTCTATAATAATGGTAAAGCTTTAAAAGAAGTGAGGTAGGCAGTATTCTAACATGGCTGTGAATATTCCCACCCTCCTGGTGAATGCATCCTCTACAATTCCCTCCTGTAGAGTATGGGCAGAACAGTAATCAGGAGAGGATAGCACTTTTATGATTTTGTCCCTAATCAGTTGACTTTGAGTTAACAATTGAGTTAATCAAAAAAGGGTTATTCTGAATGGGCGTGATTTAGTTAGGTGAGCCCTAAAAGATATAAGAAGCATTAGTGGACACCCTCCTGCTAAAAACTGACCTGTGATAAAGAGGGCCATGTAGCAGGGACCCAAAGTGACCCCGTAGGGGCTGAGAGCATTCCCAGGCCAACAACTCACAAGACATGCCCCCTTTCTACTCTCTTCTTTCTCTTCTTTAAAATAGGGACATGAATAAATAAATAAATAAATAAGTAAAATATGGACAGTCTAGTGAGCTATTCTTGACTAAGACTGCTGACTTGATGCAGGATTAATATAGGACACATTTCATTCCCTTAAATATCTTACAATCTGCTGGACAGATAAAATTAAGGACAAAACAAACAACTCAAGCTGGCATGTAATCAAAATTGCATAGACATGTATATATTGAATGACAGAACATCAACAGTACATCATCAGAAATGTATTATTATGTCCATAATGCAGACACACCAAAACCTCCAACTGAATTACAAGTATTTTAGAAATATTTCATTAAAGTGACCAAAACAATGAGTTGTTTAGTTAACTTCAGTTTACCAAACAATTCAATTAGTAGAACATTTTGGTAAATTATGGGTTTGTAACAGTATATTTATTTCTTCCATGTGCTGAAAGGCATTAGTGAGATTGTTATCTTACAACCAGTCAATTCATTTTCATTCAGAGTCACTTATTATATAGCTACTCTATGTAGGATTATGCCAGAATGCTCCCCAACCAAATGAAGTCTATAATTAGAAACACATAAGGAAATGAATTTAATAAAATGTGGTAAAAGCTCCTATAAAAATAGGTTAGGAAAAAAAAAAAAGAGGATAGAGAAAGGATGCTTGACAAAGGCTAAGAGGTCAAGTAAAAATCTTGGAGGAGATGACACCTGACAATTGAGGTAGAAAATAAAGTGGGAAGGGAAAGACTTTCCAGTGAGAGCAAAATGGATCAGCAAACAAGAAATATGATGACATCTTTGGGAAAGCATATGCAGTTTAGGCTTATTTAGATTCTAATATAAGGTAGAAGGTGGCAAAGATGGAAAGGAAGATAAAGACCAGATAACAAATGGCTTTATATGTCACACAAGAAGATGAGACTTTATGCTGCAGTCAATGGTAACAGTGGGAAACACATAAAAGGGG
This sequence comes from Callorhinus ursinus, assembly GCF_003265705.2. Classification (NCBI taxonomy): domain Eukaryota; kingdom Metazoa; phylum Chordata; class Mammalia; order Carnivora; family Otariidae; genus Callorhinus; species Callorhinus ursinus. The sequence goes on along the minus strand of NW_027397066.1, from coordinate 27,852,811 downwards.
ACTAGAAAGGAGACTAGTAATTAATCTTCTTCCTTAACTATGTTCTTGTTTACACTTTATGTTAATAAGTGTGATAGCAATGTACATATTCAATTTTATATTAAAAGTAGTTTTGGTAACCTATAGGTCTCATAAAGAGAATGAGAATCAACAGGCACTATATTAGAAAAAAAAGAAATTCTGAAAATTTAGGCCGTTATTGAAATGCATATTCATGGTCATAAAAATGAAGTTAATAGTAAATGTGAAAAATACACATGATTACTAAATTATGAGTTAGTTAGATCTTGCAAATCTAGAAGATTTATGCTATAAAACATTCATATAATATATAAAGCATCCATAAGAGTAGCTCCATTTTATAGCTGCGAATGTTCAAGTAAGTGTATGTTGGGAGCTGACCTAGATTATACAAAGAACAAGAATGACAAATCCAGGATGAAGGCCAGAGCAGCTTCAAACTTAATCCACTACTCTGTAGAGTGAATCCTGCGACTTTTGAAGGACCTCACTAATTCCATGGGAGCTTGTGTTATGCTAGTTTATGTAATTGATCCTACATAAAAGACAAAAATACTGATGGCTCAGCACTCCACAGATCTGTGGGCATTGTATCCTCCTGGATAATTGCATGAGCAAAAAAGAAAAAAAGACACAGCTTCCTCCTCACTCTTTCCTTAAACATCAAAAAAAAAAAAAAAAGAAAAAAAGAAGAACACACAAAGGAATTTCAGTCTTTTGATTTGATAAATAAAATTAAAGCTATAACTAAAGGACAGCACTTTTCAAGTTTACTTTTATAACTTAATCTTATAACTGGGATTAACACATTATTAAATTGCTGTATTTAAAAAACTGCAAACTAGTTGCATTTGAGTAATGAAATATATTCGACCCCCGGAAAAAAAAAAAAAAAAAACACTTAACTACATACACACAAGATCTGGAATTTATTCTATATCTCTTTGCTGTTCTTTGCATTCAGTTCTTTCTGACATCTAATGGGAATGTACATGATCTTAAATCATACTAAGAACATTGTGTTTGGAAAGAAAGTGTTGATGGCTTCTTTTATCTCTTTCTTTTTGCACACACAGTGTGTGTAAAATGCAATCATATTTAAGAAGTTAAAGATATTCATAAGTAGAGATAGAAATCTGAAAATTTTGATATGTATAAAAAGAGATTAAAAAGTATGGAATCATGGATGAAATTCATATGACTAAAAATAGCTTATAGATTTTTAGAAAACAGTTGTAAATGATCCTGAGATTCAGTAGAATTAGGAATGTCAAAGGAGGGATGCCTGAGTGGCTCAGTCATTAAGCATCTGCCTTTGGCTCAGGTCATGATCCTGGAGTCCTGGGACCGAGCCCCTCATCGGGCTCCCTGCTCACCAAGGAACCTGCTTCTCCCTCTCCCTCTGCTGCTCCCCCTGCTTGAGTTCTCTCTCTCACTGTCAAATAAATAAATAAAATCTTTAAAAAAAAAAAGGAATGTCAAAAGGAATCATTAATACATATATTCACATCAATTTTACAGAAGTTTGAGAGTTATTATCACAGCAATCACTTTTAGGAAAATAAAACCAAAGGGAAGACTAGGAGTTTCATTTGTCTGGATCTGAATTTTACAATACAGAGAGCCTAATGATCCATTTGAAAAATTTTATTATTTATTTATTTATTTATTTATTTATTTCTATTTTCTGAACCTTTTTTTAAAAGATTTATTTATTTATTTCAGAGAGAGTGAGCACATGAGTGAGAGGGGCAGAGGGAAAAGGGAAAGAGGAACTCAAGCAGACTCCTCTCTGAGCATGGAATCCCACACAGGGCTTGATCCCATGACCTTGAGATCACAACTTGAGCAGAAACCAAGAGTTGGCTACTTAACTGACTACACCACCCAGGTGCCCCTCTACTTGAACAATTTGATATTCAAAAATATTAGTTGTAGGGGCGCCTGGGTGGCTCAGTCGGTTAAGCGTCTGCCTTCGGCTCAGGTCATGATCCCAGGGTCCTGGGATCCAGCCCCACATCGGGCTCCCTGCTCAGTGGGGAGCCTGCTTCTCCCTCTGCCTCTGCCTGCCTGCCTGCCTACTTGTGCTCTCTCTCTCTCTCTCTCTGTCAAATAAATAAATAAAATCTTAAAAAAAAATATTAGTTGTAATAATTATCAGGACTTCATTACTAAATAAACATAATGCTTACCAATATGAGTATGCAATATATTAATTTTTTCCAGTGCTTGTTTAGTGATCATTTACACTAGCTATTCTGACAAAACAAATTCAAATAATCTGAGATTCATATTTAATACTGCACAATCAGTTGTTTTATAAAGTTAAACACATAAAACTAGTAATTTTGGAATCACAGATCCATAAAGTATCTTTTTCAAATATATTTTTGTAAAATGTCTTCAGGTGCTACAAACTATACTAATTTTACATATGTTTAGGTACTCCAAGAGAATCTCTGAAATAATGTCAGGATTAGATAGGTATATATTTAGCAAAATCTTTATAAATTTATGATGAATTATTCAGTAAGATTTAAAAATTTAAAGTACAGTTACCATTATGTTTTCACGTAAGTTTTTTTGTTGTTTTTTTTTAAGATTAATAAATTGCTTTGTTGTGGTGGGCTACCATTTCTTTTTCAGGATGAGATCATCTAAAAGGATCTGTACTCACCACAGGAATGTTCAAAATCCAAAGAAAAAAAAGTAAAAAAGAAAGAAAATAACTCCAGATTCGCATTCCTTTTGTCTCAGGCACAGAACATGGCAGCCATCAAACATGCTAAAAATTTTGTTGCCTTGAGTCCTTTATATAGACAGTTTTCCTGATTAACACTGCAGTCTAATCACACAGGTCTTAATTTAAACATTTTTTCCAAAACAAGGACCAATGTAAATGTCACATGTGTTATATCCTATACTGTTACTTTACAGCAATTACTATATTTTTGTAATTATGTAATTTGATAATATTATTTAATATCTTTCTACTCATTATCTGTAAGATACATGAAGGCAGTAATCTTCTGAGATATTGTCTCAGAATAAACTATAAATTTAGTATATAATAATCTATTAAATAATTATTTTTCACATGAATAAATAAATGTGGACATTTCTCCACATGGAATCAAAGTTTTATCATAATGATAATAAAAAACAGAATTTGTATTCAAACCTCCTGTCTTACTAAAGATTCACAATTTGTCTTTGTGCCCATATAACTAAATCACATGTAGTAGGGTTTAACTTGGGTAAAACTCATGTTGAGAGAAGTAGGGGTGTGAAGATGGTGGAAGATAAGGTCAGAAATGATTTTTCAAAGTCTTTGTAAAGGAGAGAGTCAGGGTTAGCACTGAGATTCTGATCCATGGACATGTTTTCCATCAATAGAAACAAAAAGGCACAAGATTAGGAATAGAATCAGGAATGTTTTAAAATGAGTTTCAGGGTGCCTGGGTGGCTCAGTTGTTAGGCATCTGCCTTCAGCTGGGGTCATGGTCCCAGGGTCCTGGGATGGAGCCCCGCATCCAGCCCCATATTGGGCTCCCTGCTCAGTGGGAAGCCTGCTTCTCCCTCTCCTGCTCCCCCTACTTGTGTTTCCTCTCTCGCTGTCTCTCTATCCGTCAAATAAATTTAAAAAAGAAATAAAATATAAAAATAAAATGAGTTTCAAGTTAGATTGTTTGGAGAAGGTTGTGTCAAGTTTGTAGGGAATCCTATTAGAAAATTCTATTTTTTTAATTTAAATTCAATTAGGTAACATATAGCACATCATTACTTTTGATATAATGTTCAGTGATTCATCAGTTGTGTATAACACCCAGTGCTCATCACATCACATGCCCTCCTTAATGCCCATCACCAGTTACCCCATCCCCCTACCCCCCTCACTTTCTGCAACGCTTAGTTTGCATACAACTGGAAATGTGAAACTATAATTCATGGAATGAAAGAGTGAAAGAGGGAGGGAAGGAAGGAAGGAAGGAGGAAGAGAGAGCGGATTTACAAGACATTGGTCAAAAGCACAGTGGTAGTATATATTCCTGTTGTGTTAGAATCATTCTCCCTGGGTGCCTGGGTGGCTCAGTTGGTTAAGCGACTGCTTTCGGCTCAGGTCGTGATCCTGGAGTCCCGGGATCGAGTCCCACATCGGACTCCCTGCTCAGCGGGGAGTCTGTTTCTCCCTCTGACCCTCCCCCCCTCATGCTCTCTCTCTCTCATTCTCTCTCTCAAATAAATAAATAAAAAATTTTAAAAAAATAGAATCATTCTCCCTGGTTACAAGAGTGGAAAGCTGCAGAGTGACTGTTTTCCTAGGAGGTAGAATGGCTGGACATTTTCAGACAGAAGATAATTCTGGTTTATCAAAATTACATGAAATTGAAAATCCTATTGGGGTGGCAAACTTCCTGTGACTTGTCACCTGAGCCTAGATCATAAAAACACATAAAGTCAGGGGCGCCTGGGTGGCTCAGTTGGTTAAGCGACTGCCTTCGGCTCAGGTCATGATCCTGGAGTCCCGGGATCGAGTCCCACATCGGGCTTCCTGCTCAGCAGGGAGTCTGCTTCTCCCTCTGGCCCTCTTCCCTTCGTGCTTTCTATCTCTCATTCTGTCTCTCTCAAATAAATAAATAAATAAATAAATAAATAAATAAAAATCTTTAAAAAAAAAACCACATAAAGTCAGAAGTTAAAAAATGCAATTGAGCAGTTGAGATATGGATCAAGAAACTCTACTGAATAAGTGCCTTTTGTAAATACCGAAATTACAAAAGTGGAGAAAATGAATAAAATAAAAGCAGTAAGCATAAAAGCCTTAATAAAACTCTAGTTTGATTTGGCATGTCATAAATGTCAAAAGGGGCATCAGCCAAAGACATTTTATTGCTAAGGCCCTACAGCTCAAATAAAATCTGCTAACTATTGGCCTTTGAGCAAGAGTAAAGAAAGAAAAGAATAGTAAATACAATCCCAGCTATCCCAGAGTCATAGATTATAACAAAATAACGCAAAAGCTTTCCTTACTCATTATTTTGCAGGTGAAAATGTGGGAACAGATTGCTACTTCTCCATGCTCTAAAGAAAGACACCATCTGCAATATGTTATAGTTTGTTGTTTATATATTTCAATACCTGTGCGGTATAGAGAATATAGAATCTGGAATGGCCTAAATGGGCATTTCTCTATCTATACATTAAGAATTTGTTGCTACTGGGGCGCCTGGGTGGATCAGTCGTTAAGCATCTGCCTTGGGCTCAGGTCATGATCCCAGGGTCCTGGGATGGAACCTCGCATTGGGCTCCCTGCTCTGCGGGAAGCCTGCTTCTCCCTCTCCCACTCCCCCTGCCTGTGTTCCCTCTCTCACTGTGTCTCTCTCTGTCAAATAAATAAAATCTTAAAAAAAAAAAAAAATTTGTTGCTATTTGCTAAGCTTCCCAAATTAATGAGTTAAGTTAATGCCAGTTAGTGTGCTTTTAGTTCAGAACTTGGCAGTAAAAAGATGGAGAAATAGAGTTCTGGTAAACTTCCAAGTAACGATGACACAGTTTTTATCTCTACTTTCTGTTATAATGCCTGTGAGGGGAAAAAGAGTAATAAAATGGAGGATGGGTATATCCCCAGAACTAGATCACCTACTTTAGAACCAAGGCAATGCCAAATGTGCTTCTAATAAAGGAATGTTTGACATGAAGAGCAAAGGAAGACAGGACAAACCAAAGTCACTTCCAGCTTCCTTATGTGTAAATCTACTTTTTAGCCATTCTAATAGAATATGTGAATGACTGGACAGCCTATAGCCTATATTGTTATAATATAGAGAAATATTAACTAAATAATTAGAGAAATATCTTTTTCTTACCGTTTTTTGAATTACTTTCTCCAAAAGGTATTATGACCATTTTAGCTGCTCAAACTTTACCTTATTATTACTAAGGATGATAGCATTATTTCAGACAAGATTTAGTTTGAATACTACCATGATTAAAATAATAGAAGAGGCCTATAATTTTCTGAACATAGTATTTTGTTGTTTTTCAAATATGCAATATTTACGCATTCTAAATTTATACTCAGAAAACAAAATATACCTTTATTTCTCCAAAATTACATTTTTTAAGTGTTGTCATTCACCAAATAAATTATCTACCAATATTAATGCATCTTCCTCCCCAATATTACAATGGATGAACTTCCATCTCCCTTATATTAGGTGATAGGCTTTGTTTCACTGGAAATGTTTGAACCACATATACAAATGTCTGTAATTATCCTGTTTGAAATACCACCATAGAATGTTAAATGTTTATTCCTTAGCTTGAAATATACTATGTAAGATCTAGAACTTACTTTTGGAAAATATATGACTAAAGCTGGTAATCTTACAATAATACAAGGAGACAGACAGTGATTTTTGACAAAGAAATATCCATTATCTTCTCCAATCTATTCAATAGTACTTCAATGTTTTGGGCAGCAGCATAGTGTTCATATTCCCTTGAAACTGAACTATCTAGAAAGTACAGAAGTTTTAGTAGTCCAGGTCCTATAAAAAATAATTGACATTTAAGCTGATTGATTTTTGAAATTATCTAAGAAAAATTAAAACTTAGCTTTGCTTAGAATAAGCATTAAATTTTTCCATGTTTTCTTACTATTTAATATAAAAATAAAAAGAATTATCTCTAATTTGAATGTCCTTTTATCTAAAATGAAAACTTTCCAATACATCAGAAATAATGAAATGAGAAATTAAAAAGCATGCCAAATGTAGATAAATTGATTTTTAAAAAGTATTTAAGATAATTTTACATATAACCAAATAAAGTAAAAATGTACTTGGTTTGAATTTCTTTTAAGTTCTTCATGGCCAAAGTCAAAATTTTTTGGTAATATCTGAAAATATCAACTTAATATATTTTATCTTTTTGGGGCGCCTGGGTGGCTCAGTCGTTGGGTGTCTGCCTTCGGCTCAGGTCATGATCCCAGCGTCCTGGGATCGAGCCCCGCATCAGGCTCCTTGCTCACTGGGAGGCCTGCTTCTCCCTCTCCCACTCCCCCTGCTTGTGCTCCCTCTCTCACTGTGTCTCTCTCTGTCAAATAAATAAATATTTTAAAAAAATAAAAATAAAAAAAATATATGTATTTTATCTTTTTGCAGAAATTCTGTAAAAAAGTTGTTAAAAAATTCTCTTCCATAAGTATTTCTGTCCTTTTCTATAATAGGACTGCATCGTTTTCTTTGCAGTGACTTTATATCATATTTTAATTTGTGGTAAATCTTATAACCTTTTTTTTTTTTAAGATTATTTATTTATTTATTTGAGAGAGAGAGAGAGAGAGAATGAGAGATAGAGAGCACGAGAGGGAAGAGGGTCAGAGGGAGAAGCCAACTCCCTGCTGAGCAGGAAGCCCGATGTGGGACTCGATCCCGGGACTCCAGGATCATGACCTGAGCTGAAGGCAGTCGCTTAACCAACTGAGCCACCCAGGCGCCCAAATCTTATAACCTTTGACTAGTCTATTTGTCTTAGCATTTTTAATGCTCTTCTGTAAACTTTGATTTATTTCTTGCATGCGTGAATAATTTAGGATATTTTATCCAATTATGGTTATTGGAATTTAACTGCAATTACACTAAATTTACATATTTTTAACATTTTTATGCTATCTATTCTACCCATTCAAGAACAAATTTCTACTTTCCATTTGTTCAGATCACTTTATGTTCTATAGTAAAATTATGTTTTATCATTTAGTTGTGGTGACCTTTATGTTAAATGTTACTAATAATTTAATAGATTGTGTTGACACTATTAACAGAATTCTTTATCCTACCATCATGTGTAGAGGATTTTATTTTATTTTTTTAAAGATTTTATTTATTTATTTATTTGAGAGAGAGAATGAGAGAGAGAGAGAGAGCATGAGAGGGGGGAGGGTCAGAGGGAGAAGCAGACTCCCCGCTGAACAGGGAGCCTGATGCGGGACTCGATCCTGGGACTCCAGGATCATGACCTGAGCTGAAGACAGTCGCTTAACCAACTAAGCCACCCAGGCGCCCATGTGTAGAGGATTTTAAATAAATCTTACTTATTTCTTAATCTTATCTAGTACACAACTTGCTAAAATTTCTTAATTCATAGAGTCAGAAGAATGAGATTCTATTTGTGATCCATTTCTAGTCTTGAAACACATTCTTGTTATTATTTTGCTTTCATCAGAGCTTCCCAAAAATATTGAGTCTAGCATCTGCGAATCCTTAAAATCAAAAAACCATACTCTCTTTTCTAATGGCATCACACTAAAAGGAAATAGAAATAGAGAAATTTTAAGGTCCAAATAAAAGAAAAGAAGGGGAAAAGGAAGAAAGGAGTAGGGGAAGAAAATATAATCAATAACCAATAAACCTCAGAAGAAAGTTGCCATATTTTTGAAAACAACAAAAGAGGAAGCTACGAAAAGAAGAATGCCGAGGAACAGAAGCAGGAGGAGGAAGGGCACAGGGAAGGAGTTATCTATCCTGAATTTGTGCAACATTCATAAGTTTGGGAAAAATATTTTCACATAAAAAAATGAACAACAAAAATATACTGATGTCAAACACTGTACAAAATATTGCCAAAAGGGAATACAGAGCAGAAGAGCATCCCAATAATGAATGCACATCAGAAAGACAAATGCACATAACATACTAAAACCATTACCTAAATTTCACCACAATTAATGATCTTTAATTAACTGATACAAGGGAGGAAAAAAATAACACAAATCTGAGACATGCTTAAACATTCACACAGTCAATAAATTGAATAAGAATTATATATATTTTCACAAATCAAAAATGAAGTATAATGAGGAATAATACAAGAATGAATAAATATATCAGATAATCCCTAAATAAAAGCTGATGAAAGAGCAACAATTTATTTACTTTTTCAAAGAGCAGCAGTTTAAAATAAAAAAAGAGGGGCACCTGGGTGGCTCAGATGGTTAAGCATCTGCCTTCGGCTCAGGTCATGATCCTGGAGTCCTGGGATCGAGTCCCACATCGGGCTCCCTGCTCCTTGGGAGCCTGCTTCTCCCTCTGCCAATCTCTCTCTCTCTCTGTCTCTCATGAATAAATAAATAAAATCTTAAAAAAAAAAGAAAAGAAAAGAAAAAAAGAATAAAGAAATGAGTAGTCCAGAGAAACATATTGAAAAAGGCAAAGAATATCCAATAGGCAGATAAAAAGAATACCTGAAAAAAATTTTAGAAGAGAACAAATAAAAAATAAAATTTCAAAAATTCCTGAAATTAGAAAAAAATTTGAACCTATATTTTGGAATAGCCTATCATGTACCTGAATTACCAGTGCTAAGATGTATTCAGGTAAAATTACTGGACATTACTGAAAAAAAAAATAACCACATACAAAAGAACAAGTAATTAACAAAACGAAAATGAGATTATCATCAGACTTTTAACATGCAATGTATTTTATGCTAAAATTAAATGAAGCACATATGCAAGATAATTATAGAATAATACATGCAACAACTTGGTAAGTACTATTCTTATGATTCATTTCTGAGAATTCTACAGTACATCAGACAATCCAAACACTAAAGAAACATAGTCACAAAGAAACTGAAATAAACCTAAAGAAGGCTTAAAATGATAATATATTTTATAGAAATGGCTATTTGCTCTATCAATGTATGTAGAGTAAAAGTACTTAAATATGGAGAGAGAATAGGAAAGCCTGTGTGAAAAATGCTTGTTAATTATTCTCAGTACATTTATTGAAGCAATAATATATTACTGGTATTTTGAGACAAATCTGTGTCTATTGTTAATAAAGCAAATGAGTGATTACAGATATTATTCTGCCATTCTTTGTGTACTTGAGAACCAACATTTTCAATATAGAAGAAAGAATAGATTATAAACTTATAGAAAATTATGGAAATGTAATTATAATTATTCTAATTGTATAGATTATGGAATTATGGAAGAGGTTAGTAAAATCCTTTAATTCTGTATTTTAATTCGTGGTAAATTACATTTACATATTTTATATGTGGATTAGTATAATATAATATAAATTTATAAATATTTCTATATAAACAGAAATCTTTAAGTATTTTTTCCATCTGTCCACTACACAGTTCTGTAAACAAGATCTATCCAGTAAAATAAATAAATTTAGCACCCACACTGTGGTTTAAAATGTACTTCACATCACCAGAAACCAGTAATTCTTGGAAAAATGTCAGACTTCAAGTCGGGCGTAGAAAATGTACAAGATGAATCTGAAACTCATGTCATAATAGATGGCAAAGAAGCTATAGTGGAAGGCAGGGTCATATCAGAAAACTTCCTTATTAAGAGCCTCCCACTGACTGAACATCCACAATAAAATGATGGTTACAATCAATTAAGATCAATGTAGTTATGCTTAAGTCTGTTATTTCACACTGATATTTAAAAATAATGTATAGTTAAGGAATATTAAGGGACAATTATTATCTTAAAAGCTGGAGAATAAAGACAGCCAATCAAGATTTAATCTGTATTTCTTATATCATTCTGTAATCATACAGTGTAGGAGGAATTGTAGCTATTTATAAAATAATTCCAAATAATGAATGAAAAAAGAAACACTTCAGTTACAATGTCACTATTTTGAAATCCCTAATAAATTAATAAATCCAGACCCTGAGCTTCATCAATTTGCTAACCACAAAAATAAGGACAATCAGAAATATTTTACTGATGAAGACAGCATTCCTCTTAAGTTTTGACAGAGACTAGACATAAACCTGACAAGTTATTTGGATGTAGCTACTGATTTACAGGAGGTACAGAGGACAAAGGAACAAGCTTGACTGCACTGTGTATTTGCATTCAGCAATATCTTCCCCAGGGGAAAAACTCTCTAGGTCAAATGGGTTGTGCAACAGACAAATCTTTAAGAAAATTAATAAAATTAAGAAAAAAATATATAAAATAAAGAGGGTTAAAGACCAATCATTTTAAAAAATAGCATGTGCATGTTTGCATGTTTGGATAGTAAAATAATCTATTACATAAAAGAAAGTAGTGTGTAATAATTCAGGATAACAATCACTAATAGGGGTAAGAGAGCTCATTGTGGGATGGCCACCAATGTTTTATTTCTTGCTTGGTAGTAATTACAAGGGTATCCACCTTAAGATAATTCATATGAAAGATACTTAAAATCATTTGTCATTAGGGAATTTCAAATTAAAACAACAGTGAGATACCCCTGCACACTCACTAGAGTGTGGCTAAAATCCAAAAACCTAACAATACCAAATATTTAGGATGTTTAGGATGCAAAGCAACAGGAACCTACATACAGTGCAAGTGGGAAGGCAAAATGATACAGAGACTTTGGAAGATAGTTTGACAACTTCTTATAAAGTTAAATATGGTGTTAAGATATTGCCCTGCGATTGCAGTCTTAGATATTTACCCAGCTGAGTTGAAAACATACATCTACATAGAAACCTCCACACAAATGTTTATAGTAGTTTTATTTACAATCAGCAAAAACTGGGAGCAACCACACTGTCCTTCATGAATGGATAAACTGTAGTACAATTGTACAATGGAATATTATTTAGCAATAAAATCAAATGAGCTATCAAGTCACAAATAGACTGAGAGACCTTAAATTTATATTATCAAGGGCAAGAAGGCAGTCTAAAAAATTATATCATGTGCTGGAAAAGGCAAAACTATGGAGACTGTAAAAAGATCAGTGCAATGGTTCCCATGGGTTTAGGGGGAAGGAGGGTGCCTAGGCGAAGTACAGGAAATGTTGGGGACATGATACTATTCTGTATGATACTGAAATAGTGGACACATGACATTATGCTTTTGTCAAGGATGCAGAACATTTAACATAAAAAGTCAACTTTCATGGAAACATAACAAAAAATCTTTCAAGTGGTCAGGGGATCCCAAGAAAAAAATGTTAACTGTAACAAGTGAACCTAACTGTATTGCAAATGTATGAAACTCCTCACATAATGTATTTGGGGGTACTACAATAGATAATATTAGAGATGAAAACTCTAAGAAAGAAAAAACAATGAGAGTTTTCTTCTTTAATTTCCACGTTTGATGATATTTCCTCTGTATTTCTGTTATGGTCTTTTACTTTCATTTTACTGTAGTCTATGAACATACTCTGTAAAATTTTTATTCTTTTAAAAAAGTTTCAGTGTGCAGCTAAAAACACACATAAAGTTTATAATAATGGAGGTTGAGGGGATGGGTTAAATAGGTGATGGGGATTAAGGAGTGCTCTTGTGATGAGCACCAGGTGTTATATGGAAGTGTTGAATCACTATATTGTAAACCTGAAGCTAATATTATACTGTATGTTAACTAACTGGAATTTAAATAAAAACTTTAAAAAGAAAACAAACAAACATAAAGGAACTAATCAATAACAATGCAATAGTAGGGGACTTTAACACCCCGCTTACATCAATGGACAGATTATCTAAACAGAAAATCAACAAGGAAACATGGCTTTAAACAACATACTGGAGCAGATGGATTTAACAGATATACTCAGAACATTCCTTCCTAAAACAGCAGAGTGCCAATTCTTTTCAAGTGACTATGGAACATTCTCCAGAATAGATCTCATATTAGGTCACAAAACAGGCCTCAACAAATTTAAAAAGATTGAAGTCATAACCATGCATCTTTTCTGACCTCAATGGTATAAAACTAGGTCTGCCATAAGAAAAAAATCTGGAAAGACCACAAGTACATGTAGGTTAAATAACAGGCTACTAAGCAATGAATGGGTCAACTAGGAAATCAAAGAAATAACAAATGCGTGGAAACAAATGAAAATGAAAACACAACAGTCCAAACCTTTGGGATGGAGCAAAATGGTTCTAAGAGGGAAGTAAAATTATAGCAATACAGGCCTACCTCAAGAAGCGAGAAAAATCTCAAATAAACAATCTAACCTTACAGCTAAAGAAGCGAGAAAAAGAACAATAAACAAAATCCCAAACCAGCAGAAGGAAGGAAATAATAAATATTAGAGTAGAAATAAATGATATAGAAACTAAAACAAAAGAACAGATCAATGAAATCAATCAGAAGCTGGTTCTTTGAAAAAAATAAATCAATAAAACCAATAAATTTGTGGTCAGACACAACAAGAAAAAAAAGGCAAAAGGACCCAAATAAATAAAATCACAAATGAGAGAGGAGGAATAACAATAGATACCACAGAAATGTAAATAATTATAAGAGAATATTATGAAAAACAATATGCCAACCAATTGGACAACCTAGAAGAAGTGGATAAATTCCTAGAAACATATCCTATCAAAACTGAAACAGGAAGAAATAGAAAATTTGAAAAGACTGATTACCAGCAAAGAAATTGAATCAGTAATCAAAGACCTCCCAAGAACAGAAGTCCAAGATCAGAAGGCTTCACAGGAAAATTCTACAAACATTTAAAGAAGAATTAATACCTATTTCTCTCCAACTATTCCAAAAAATAGAAAAGGAAAGAAAACACCCCAATTCATTCTATGAAGCTAGTATGACTCTGATAACGAAACAAAAACACCACACAAAAAGAGTACAGGCCAGTATCTCTGATGAACATACGAGCAAAAATCCTCAACAAAATACTTGCAAACCAAATCCATAAATACATTTAAAAATCATCCACCACAATCAAGTGGGACTTATTGCTGGGTGGCAAGGGTGGTTTAATATTCACAAATCAATCAATATGATACATCACATCAATGAAAGAAAGGTAAGAACCATATGGTCATTTCAATAGATGAAGAAAAATCATTTGACTAAGTACAACATCCATTCATGATAAAAATCCTCAACAAATGAGGTTTAGAGGGACCACACCTCAACATAATAAAGCCCATTTATAAAAACCCACAGCTAATATTATCCTCAATGGGGGGAAAACTGAGATCCTTTTCCTTAATTCCTGCAAGGATGTCTAAACAATGTCACCAGTTTTATTCAACATAGCAGTGGAAGTCCTAGCCCCAGCAATCAGACAACAAAAAAAAGAAATAATAGGTTCCAAATCCATAAGGAAGAAGTAAAACTTTCACTCTTGGCAGATGGCATGATATTATATATAGAAAACTTGAAAGTCTCCACCAAAAACTGCTAGAATTTATAAACAAATTCAGTAAAGTCACAGGATTCAAAATGAATCTACAGAAATCTGTTGCATTTCTATACACCAATAATGAAGCAGCAAAAAGAGAATTTAAGAAAACAATCCCATTTGCAATTGCACCCAAAACAGTAAGATACTTAGGAATAAACTTAAACAAAGAGGTAAAAGATATGTACTCTGAAAACTAAAATCCTAATAAAACAAATTGAAGATGACACAAAAAAAATGGAAAGACATTCCATGCTCATGGATTGGAAGAAAAAATATTGTTAAAATGTCTATACTACCCAAAGCAATCTATACATCTAATTTAATCCCTATCAAAATACCACCAGCATTTTCCATAGAGCTAGAACACAGAATCCTAAAATTTGTATGGAACCACAAATAGCCAAAGCAATTCTGAAAAAGAAAAACAAAACTGGAGGCATCACGATTCTTCATTTCAAGCTATATTACAAAGCTGTAGTCATCAAGACAGTATGGTACTGGCACAAAAACCGAGACATAGAACAATGGAACAGACCAGAAAACCCAGAAATGGCACAACTATATGGTCAACTAATCTTCAACAAAGCAGGAAAGAATATGCAATGGAAAAAAGACAGGCTCTTCAACAAATGGTGCTGGGAAAACTAGAGAGCAACATGCAAAAGAATGAACCTGGACTACTTTTTTACAGCATACATAAAAATAAATTCAAAATGGATTCAAGATCTAAATGTGAGACCTGAAACCATAAAAACCTTAGAAAAGAACACAAGCAGTAATTTCTCTGACATCAGTCATAGAAACTTTTTTCTAGATAGGTCCCCTGAGGCAAGGGAAACCAAAGCGAAAATGAACTGTTGAGACTTCATTAAAATAAAAAGTTTCTCCAGAGGAAGGAAACAATCAAGAAAACTAAAAGGCAACCCATGGAATGGGAGAAGATATTTGTAAATGACCTGTTTGGTAAAGGGTTAGTATCCAAAATCTATAAAGAACATAAGACTCAACACCCAAAAACTAATAGTATAATTAAAAATGGCCAGAAGACATGAACAAACATTTCTCCAAAGAAGACATCTAGATGGCGAACAGACATATCAACAAATACTCATCATCACTTATTATCAGGGAAATACAAATCAAAACTGCAAGATCACCTCACACCTGTGAGAAAGGCTAAAAGAAACAGGGTAGTGGTGAGGATGTGGAGAAAGGGGAACCCTCGTGCACTATTTGTGAGAAGGCAAACTGGTGCAGCCACTATGGAAAGCATATGGAGGTTTCTCAAAAGGCTAAAAATAAAACCATCCTACATTCGAGCAAGCACACTAATGGTTATTTACCCCAAAAATACAAAAACACTAGTTCAAAGAGATACATGAACGTCTATGTTTATAGCAGCATTATTTACAATAGCCAAGATATGGGAGCAGGCCAAGTGTCCACGTTGTGGTATATATATCTATATATATGTATGTAATGGAATATTATTCAGTCATAAAAAATAATGATATCTTGCCATTTGCAACAACATGGATGGGGGTTAGAGAGTATAATGCTAAGTGAAATCAGTCAGTCAGAGAAAGACAAATACCATATGATTTCACTCATATATGGAATTTAAGAAAAAAAACAACAACAAAGGAGCAAAGGGGAAAAGAGAGAGAGAGAGAGAATGAAATCAAGAAACAGATTCTTAACAATAGAGAACAAAATGATAATTACCAGATGGGAGGTAGGTGGGGGACTGAGTGAAAAAGATGATGGGGGTTAAGGAGTGCACTTGTCATGATGAGCCCTGTGTGAGTAAAATTAAAAACTTAAAAAAAAAATTTCCATGTGTTTTTTAGCTTGGAATGTGTCTCATCTTGGTGAATATTACATATGAGGTTGAGAAGATGTTATACTCTGCTGTTGTTGGATTAAATGTTTTATAAATGTCAATTAGATCTAATTGATTAATATTGCTGAGAAGAGAAAAATTAGATAAAATTGATATTTTGATATTTTGATAGATAAAATTGATATTTTGATAGATAAAAAATTAGATAAAACTCTTATGAGAGTACAGGTAAAAAAAAAATTCTAATACTGCTATTCAAGTAAACATGAATTGGGTATTAAGTAAACGGATGGTATAGAATGGGAGCCAGGTGTCTTGTGGGTTTGGAATGGGAATATCTAGCTCAGCAAAAGGAGGCTAAATAATTCAGGTGATAATGGATTAGAATTACAGACATTAGAACTAATGTTTAACATGGATATAGTTGTGTGTATAGAGAAATAATTATACATATGTGTATATACACATATTACTATAATTACATATATTTCTTTGCTTTTTCAGTTGAGAGTGCCCAAAATAAATGACATTGTAGTAGCAATGGGCACATTTAGCACTCTGATCTTGGTTTCAATTTTCCAGTAAGACACCCAAGATTCCTTGGGAAATGGCCGATACTATGACTGGCAAGGACTATACAAGATGAGCCTGAGACATCTTGTAATGTCAGAAAGAAAGGAAGTTCTCAAAAAAACAAAAACAAAACAAAACTTGGACGGGTATGTCAATGGAGCACAAGAGACAACTAAAAGAACTCCCAATGGTCAAAATGGAACTTTTAAAGCAATCATATAAATAATTGGGTTATAACCCAAATAATAAAATAAAAGTCATGAATCCATATTTACACAAATAAATGAATGAGTAAATAAATGGAGGAGAAGACACAAATTTCTCGTGCAGACAAATTCCATATAGATTATGTAGATATTCTATGGGGTGCCTGGGTGGCTCAGTCGTTAAGCATCTGCCTTCGATTCAGGTCATGATCCCAGGGTCCTGGGATCGAGCCCCACATTGGGCTCTGGGCTCAGCAGAGAGCCTGCTTCTCCGTCTCCCACTCCCCCTGCTATGTTCCCTCTCTCTGTGTCTCTTTTTGTCAAATAAATAAATAAAGTCTTTAAAAAAATTTTCTAAATTATGTAGATATTCTACTCTATAAGAGGAGGGGCATAACTCTCACTTCTTAAGCCTGGGCAGTGTATACTGATTTTTTCTCCAAGCCGGGGGCTACGGCATATATTGATTTTCCTCCAAAGAGTCTGGAAAGGGGGGATAAGTCTACAATACAGTAGAAAAAACTTGACAAACACTGCCTCGGTCATACAATCAAGGTCAACTTCATCAGTGCCAAGTCAGTTTGATTGTATATACACTTGATATGATGCAATAGGAATAGCACTTTATCCTGTTTTTCCTCCTAAAAATCCATTACTCCAAACTAATAGTGCAAAAAATATCAGCCAAGTTCCAATAGAGGGGTATCTATATGTTCCTACCTAATAGTACTCAAAACTTTTCTGAACACCAACATGGAAAGTCTGAGAACCTGCCACAGGCCAGAGGAGCCTCAGGACACATGACAACCGAATGGAATATGGTAATATGGATGGGATCCTTGAACAAAAAAGGACATTGGATAAAAACTAAGGGATTCTGAATAGACTATGTATTTTTGTTAATAATGTATCAACTTTGGTTCATTATTTGTCACAAATATGCCACACTAATATGTTAATGATAGTAAAAACTACACTGGGGGAGGTGGGAGGTGTATGGACACCCTTTAGTATCTGCTCAGTTTTTCTGCAAATCTAAAACTGTCTTAAAAAATGGATTTTATTCATATTTCAAAAAAACACATAACTGACAATCCTATAATACTAAAAATTATATTAGCTGTACCTAAAGAAACTAAACTGATGAGTGTTGTAATTCAGTTACTACCATTAAAAAGGAAATTACTTGCAATTTTCAGAAAGCTACTATGGGACTTCCTGTTAACAATTCCAAACTGGTCTTTCTTTTTTATCACTTCTTATAAATAAAATTAAGAAAATTTACTATTATTGCAACCATGGTTTACTTTCTGGTAATAGGTATCTCCTAGTAGACTCAATGAAAATTTCCAACATAGCCAATAATTTAACATATTCATAATGAAGCAATCCCAATTATTATGTAAAGAGTTTTCAACACCTGGTATAACAAGGAAATGAACACTTCCAATCTTTTATCATCTCCTTCACTCTATAATTTTAGGCTCTAGATACATATTTAATATTCCCCAATATATTTTGTGGTCTGGAGACAGAATAAAGGAAAATAATGCCTATTTTCCCTCCACCCAAATAACTTACAATAAAAAAAGGCATTGCAGGGGCGCCTGGGTGGCTCAGTTGGTTAAGCGTCTGCCTTCAGGTCTGGTCATGATCCCAGGGTCCTGGGATGGAGCCCTGTGTCAGGCTCCCTACTCAGCGGGGAGCCTGCTTCTCCCTTTCCCTCTCCCTCTGCTGCTCTCCCTGCTTGTACTCTCTCTCTCTCTTTCTGTCAAATAAATAAATAAAATCTTTTTAAAAAAGGCATTGCAAGTATACATACAGACCTCCACAATAAATTGCAGATCATTTGCATTGAATTTAACATATTGAGACCACTTAAAAATTTCATCTTACATAGCAACATTATTAAAAACACTGTTAATAAAATTTGTATGTAAACATTTATTTGAGACTTTTTCCTTGACATCTCTGTAAAATAATGATCTCATTTAAGTAGCTGATATATTTCCTTATGTTACACAAACCCATCATTTTATTTTTTTCATCTTAACTTGTGTAGCAGCAAGCTCAGAATAAACCTTTTACCTCAGTTTCTATTCTCTCCTCTAGACTCCTTTTTATAAAGTTGCTTTTTTAAGTTTATGTTATCTCAAATCATTTTCAGAAACAGATAAGTTTGAAATAAATATACAAACAAAACACGAAAACAAACAATTATAGAACAGCAGGATTACTAGAAAACCCTGTATTGCATTCACTTCTGGTGCTGGCATAACACTTTAGGTCAGAAGTTATCTGTGATTAGGAAAGGGTCCAAATACTTAGTAAAAAAACATGTCTCTGGTTCTCTTGAAATTTCCTGTTGCCACTGGTAACCATGCCATGAGAGATTTCAGTATTAAAAGGATCTAAAACTTGACCCAATAGTTTAAACAAGGCTCCCAGAAGCAAATTTTCCAGGCTACTGTCCACAATTTTGATATGATTCCTTTTTTTCTTTCCCCTTTCTCTCTTTCTCTCTCTTTCCTCTTTCTGTCTTTCTATCTCCCTCTCTCTCTCTTTTTTTTTTTTTAACCTCACAGGTGCATTTACCCATGCCACAAAGGAAACAACTCATCAAGTGTACAGCGATGCTTCATGTTCCCATCTAACAGAGCTTGCTGAGACTTGCATCTGACTGACATTCCATCTGATATGTACTCCAAGTAAGGCTGGTTAATGATGACCATGAGCAGGTTCAGGATTCAAAGCTTTCAAGGCTTTACTTCTTTTATCAGCACTCCTGATTTTATAAACAATAAAGCCCATAACCCCATTCCTACCCAAATCTCCCAGTACACTTGGGTAAAGCAGTACTTCATGGGAACCCAAACATTTTTTTTTTTAAGATTTTATTTATTTATTTGAGAGAAAGAGAATGAGAGATAGAGAGCACGAGAGGGAGGAGGGTCAGAGGGAGAAGCAGACTCCCCGCTGAGCAGGGAGCCCGATGCGGGACTCGATCCCAGGACTCCAGGATCATGACCTGAGCCGAAGGCAGTCACTTAACCAACTGAGCCACCCAGGTGCCCTGAACCCAAACATTTTAAACAAGGCTTTGAAACATCTCGACCCAGGACACCCAGCTCAAGCTTCTCTGACCCCCAAAGGCCAATGACTCGGAAAGGTCACCGAGTGACATGATTCCTCTAGGACGTAAAATTGCAATGCATGACTTCGCTTCACTGTCTCACCCAGTATCTAAGAAAATGTCCACATATCTTTCTGAAACTTCACAACAGACAAATACAATTGATTATTCTGCCTTAAGTGCTTTTTTTTTAAATTTACATAACCTAATTGACTCTTTTATTAGTCAAATTTATCTGATGGGTTCAAGGTTTATTAGAATTTGTAGAAACCTGGAATGTTCCTGAAAAAAAAATTAAAAAAGGCCTACCCATCCAGCCTTAATCTTTCTCAGACATTTATAAAAGTTTAAATGTCTTTCCATCAAATTGGTAATAGAGTTCTGAAACTTTTTAAGTTGAATTTATATAATCTTAAAGAAAAAAACATTTTGAATACTTTATTTTTTCCCAAAATTTAAGTCAGAAATGCACTACTCAAAGTCATCTGGTCTTAGAAGAATTGAACACCAAGCGCTTTAAAAGACATTCAGTGTACACCTAGATAAATTTTTCTATATTTCTTTGTGTCAAGTAATGCTGAGTAAATCTATTCATTCTGACAGAGCCAGTAGCCAAATGAGTTCCACCAAATCAATATGCTGGTAGTAATCCCTAAGTTTCCAAAGATTTCTCAGAACATCTGGTAAAGTTGAAAGCATGTATATGCCAATTTCAATTCATGTACATCCTGGATTAATATCTAAATCTGGGAATTGGTAAATACCTAATCCTCACATTTAACTGTGTAAAATCTTTAGTGATTAGGGCTTAGCACACCATTTAACAACAGTTACCCTGAAAATACAAAGGGAAGAAAAAAAAAATGAAGAACATTTCCAAAATTCTAAGACCCATATCTATTCATTTCAGAATCCATTTTGACAAAATAGTGAATGAATTCAAAAGTATCTACACTACCTTTCCTACTTTCTAGAGAAAGAATCCTTTGTGTGAACTTAAAACCCACTTATCATAGGTGCTTGATAGTTTTAGCATCATCCATCCTACAATTAAAGATACTAGATAAAATGTCTTTAGCAATGATAGCACTTTGAAATAAATTCACTTGAAGTCACTGTCAAATATTTTATGAAAACCAGTGGGTAGAATCGAATTCAAGGAAACTGGAGACTGAATATTTCACCCTTGAAATGTGCAGAAGAGATGAAGAGACAAGGGCTGCTGACTTGAATTTATTGATAGTTTACACGTTTAGCTAGACTTGGTCTTCTTTTTTTATATTTGTGCATTTCTGATCCTTGTTCTGTCCTGTAAAAGGAGGATTTTTATGTTTCATGTATGTGATTATGGAAAATGTCTAAAAGACCTCAGAAGTAAAGGAAATGTCTACTTCATTCCATCCCTACCCTTAATTTGTACACACGATGCACAGAGACACTTGGTAAGTCCAAATGAACAAGGTTTCAATTCATTCATTCATTCATTCAGTCAGTCAGGTGTTCAATAAATACATGTTTTTTTGCCTCCTCTGCATATGAATTAGATATAAAATGGTGAGTTAAAAATGACATGTTTCTTGCTTTTGTAGAATTTAATGGAGAAGGTAATTATAATAAACCAGCCATATGCATACCATAGATTTATGATTCCAATCTATGCTCATTGCTACAAAGAGAAATAGAGAATGAGTTTTCAATGTGCCTGATTTAGGCCAGGGGGCAGTAAGCAACAGAGGTTTACCCTGTGAACTGAAGTTTCAACTGGCATTTCAAAGACAAGGAAGTTGTTTTGTTTTGTTGTCTCTAAAATAGGTAAAAGTTGAACATGCAGAGGTTTAATGCCAGGATTTCTTTTCAGAATCAGGGGAAATTCTGATTAATTTTTTCCACTGTATTATGGGAAATCTATGGCATTCATGCACAGAATGCATGCAGGGTAAATTGTTTTGGGCAGCTACAAGTCCATTAGAGAAGATTTATCTTCCCTCCTTT
Organism: Callorhinus ursinus; assembly: GCF_003265705.2. Taxonomy (NCBI): domain Eukaryota; kingdom Metazoa; phylum Chordata; class Mammalia; order Carnivora; family Otariidae; genus Callorhinus; species Callorhinus ursinus. Next base: position 27,830,839 of record NW_027397066.1, on the reverse strand, counting down.
CCTTTTCTTTTACATTTGGTTCTCCCTGTAGCCTCGTTCTTAAGACTCTCACTTAAACTCTCAGCTTCAACTGTTATCCCTACATGGCTGATTCTTAAATTTATGATTTCAGCTTAAAGCCATCTTGGTGATTTCAGCCTTAAATTTACAACTTCCTGATAGATGTATTTACTTGAATATTCTTATCTTTCCTTAAATGTTATATATCTGATGAAAGCTTTTCATTCCCCTCCCCCTTCCTTATCCCAGATGGTTGTCTTAGAGTTCTGGAAATTTAGGAAAAATTTAGGATAATACAGACTCCTCTCAAATTCATTCATTCATTCATTCATTCATTCATTCATTCTCTGTCCCCCACCCTCTGTGTGTATGTTTGCATGCATGGTGTACATATCTAGGTGTTTAATTTCCTTGACTTTCATTATTATTTTCTATCTATGTGTGCCACCACAATCAGTATGATACAATTTTGGTTCTTAGTTTTTGTGTTTTGGTTGACTTTTACATAAATGGAATCATTAGCAAGTATTTTTATTTAATATTTATCCACTGTGTGGCTGTTGCTCTAATTCTTTTACTTTTTTGTGTGTTATAGCATTCTATATAGCCTATAGCACAACTATCTTATTCATTCTAAAATTGTTGGACCTTTGAGTTATTTTCAGTTTATGGTTATCACAAATAATATCATAAAGGTTATCATCATAAATGTTTCTTAGTGTTCATATGATGAAAATGTCCTGGTCTGTGCAGTCCAAATGGTAGCCACTAGTCATATACGGACATTTAACACTGGAAATGTGGTTAATATAACTGAATTTTTGTTTGATTTTATTTAAATTTAAATTTAAATCACCATGTGTAGCTACCAGCTACTGTATTGGACAGTATATCTCTAGGGCATATACCTAGGAGTGGAATTTCTGGGCTATATATTATGTTCACTTTCAAATTTTCTAGATAATGCCACATAATTTTCTAAACATAGTTGTAAAAATTTCCACAATAATGTAGCAAATTTCCTATTAGTTAACATCTTTGCCAACACTTGGCATTCTTAGGCTTTTACATTTTTCTCAATCTGATGAGTGTAAAATGGTATTTCATGGAGGTTTAGTTTGCATTTTTATAATTACTAATGAGCTGATATATTTTCATATTGTTACTCACTTTCTTAAATGTGTGTGTGTGTGAGTGTGTACTCATATGTGTGTATATACAACAGAGGTTGCATGTTAAGTATTTTTTTATCTTTCTCTTTGGTTGTCTAACTTTTTTTTCCATAAAGGAGATGTTCCAATATATTCTAAATATTAATTATTTCCCTTTCTTTCTTTGGTAACATATGCTACAAATACCATTTTCTTCCTCTCTTTGGATTCTCTTTCCATTCTTCATATGTTTATTTAATGAAGGAATGTTATTTTTAATGTAGGCAAGAATATAAATAAGGACATATTAAGTAGATATATGTTTGCATTGTGTTTCTTCAGATCTCTAAAAATTATCAATTTGCATTGATTCTAGGTTCACAGAAACCTAGTCAATGTCATCCTAACCCAGCCTCATTTCTCATTTAAACTGCCTTCTGTTAATTGTTATATCCTCATTTTTTCCTTGTGTCTCCCAATCTGTCTCTCAAGCAATATCCTCATTCTCTGCAGGGTATGCTCTGTTAAACTAACTGAAACACATGGGTAAAATTTAAAGCCCACAGAACTAAACTATTAGCACACTCCAAATACAGTATGGTCTCCATGGATCTGGGATTTACTAGAACTAAGAAATCTAAGAATTAACTAGTCTTGAGCAAACAAATATTAATTTGTTAATATTATTAGTGGATCTTTTATTGCTTTTCTCTGTAACTCTATATTCAAGTTAATATGATTTGTACTAGCTCCACTGACTCTGTCTTCTGAGAGATGGGCCACTCTCATCAAGAACATTTATTCAACCTAAAAACAGTCTTCATCTCACAACCCTTGAAATTTTTTTAATTTATTTATTTTTGTATTATTATGTTATGTTATTCACCATACATTACATCATTAGTTCTTGGTGTAGTGTTCCATGATTCATTGTTTGCATATAACACCCAGTGCTCCATTCAGTACGTGCCCTCTTTAATACCCATCGCCAGGCTAACCCATCCCTCCACGCCCTTCCCCTCTTGCATTCTCAGTTTGTTTCTCAGAGTCCATAGTCTCTCATTGTTCATCTCCCCCTCCGATTCCCCGCCTTCATTCTTCCCCTCCTGCTATCTTCTTCTTTTTTTTTTTTAACCTAATATATTATTTGTTTCAGAGGTACAGGTCTGTGATTCAACAGTCTCACACAATTCACAGCACTCACCATAGCACATACCCTCCCCAATGTCTATCACCCAGCCACTCCATCCCTCCCACCCCCCACCACTCCAGCAACCCTCAGTTTGTTTCCTGAGATTAAGAATTTCTCCTATCAGTGAGGTCATATGATACATGTCTTTCTCTGATTGACTTATTTCGCTCAGCATAATACCCTCCAGTTCTATCCATGTTGTTGCAAGTGGCAAGATTTCATTCCTTTTGATGGCTGCATAATATTCCATTATATATATATATACCACATCTTCTTTATCCATTCATCTGTCAATGGACATCTTGGCTCTTTCCATAGTTTGGCTATTGTGGACATTGCTGCTATAAACATCGGGGTGCATGTACCCCTTCAGGTCCCTACATTTGTATCTTTGGGGTAAATACCCAGTAGTGCAACTGCTGGATTGTATGGTAGCTCTATTTTCAGCTTTTTGAGGAACCTCCATACTGTTTTCCAGAAGGGCTGCACCAGCTTGCACTCCCACCAACAGTGTAGGAGAGTTCCCCTTTCTCTGCATCCCTGCCAACATCTGTCATTTCCTGACTTGTTAATTTTAGACATTCTGACTGGTGTGAGGTGGTATATCATTGAGGTTTTGATTTGGATTTCCCTGATGCCGAGTGATGTTGAGCACTTTTTCATGTGTCTGTGGCCATTTGGATGCCCTTTGGAAAAATGTTTGTTCATGTCTTCTGCCCATTTCTTGATTGGATCATTTGTTCTCTGGGTGTTGAGTTTTAGATGTTCTTTATAGATTTTAGATACTAGCCCTTTATCTGATATGTCATTTGCAAATATCTTCTCCCATTCTGTCGGTTGTCTTTTGGTTTTGTTGACTGTTTCTTTTGCTGTGCAAAAGCTTTTTATCTAGATGAAGTCCCAATAGTTCATTTTTGCCCTTGCTTCCCTTGCCTTTGGCGATGTTTCTAGGAAGAAGTTGCTGTGGCTGAGGTCGAAGACGTTGCTGCCTGTGTTCTCCTCAAGGATTTTGATGGACTCCTGTCTCACATTTAGGTCTTTCAACTATTTTGAGTCTATTTTTGTGTGTGGTGTAAGGAAATGGTCCAGTTTCATTCTTCTGCATGTGGCTGTCCAATTTTCCTAACACCATTTGTTGAAGAGACTGTCTTTTTTCCACTGGACATTCTTTCCTGCTTTGTCAAAGATTAGTTGACCATAGAGTTGAGGGTCCAGTTCTGGGCTCTCTATTCTGTTCCATTGATCTATGCATCTGTTTTTGTGCCAGTACCATACTGTCTTGATGATTGAAGCTTTGTAATAGAGCTTGAAGTCCAGAATTGTGATGCCCCTAGCTTTGTTTTTCTTTTTCAACATTGTTTTGGCTATTCGGGGTCTTTCCTGGTTCCATACAAATTTTAGGATTATTTATTCCATTTATTTGAAAAAAGTTGATGGTATTTTGATAAGGATTTCATTGAATGTGTAGATTGCTCTAGATAGCATTGACATCTTCACAATATTCGTTCTTCCAATCCATGAGCATGGAAACTTTTTTTCATTTCTTTGTGTCTTCCTCAATTTCTTTCATGAGTATTTTATAGTTTTCTGAGTACAGATTCTTTGGCTCTTTGGTTAGATTTATTCCTAGGAATCTTATGGTTTTGGGTGCAATTGTAAATGGGATCGACTCCTTAATTTCTCTTTCTTCTGTCTTGTTGTTGATATGTAGGAATGCCACTGATTTCTGTGCATTGATTTTATATCCTGCCACTTTACTGAATTCCTGTATGAGTTCTAGCAGTTTTGGGGTGGAGTTTTTTGGGTTTTCCACCTAAAGTATCATATCATCTGCAAAGAGTGAGAGTTTGACTTCTTCTTTGCCGATTTGGATGCCTTTGATTTATTTTTGTTGTCTGATTGTTGTGGCTGGGACTTCTAATACTATGTTGAATAGCAGTGGTGATAGTGGAGAACCCTTGAAATTTAATCATTTTTGACCTATTATTGTCCCAGAACAGTTTAGATCATTGCTTAGTAAATACTTTATTTTTCTCTTTCTCCCTCTCAGAGTAGAGAGTATATCCTTATCCCATTGATATTGGGCTTGGATATTTGTCTTGCTTTGACTAATGAAATGGTAATACAGGTTTTCTAAATAAGGTTCTTGAATAGGTTTGTGATCTGCTTTTATGCTAGAAGTAGCTTATGCCCAAGATAGCCACATCCTCTTCAGTCTAGAGCCCAGAGCAAAACAAGTCGCCGCCTTGTGCAAGGCAATGGATCCACAATCTAAAGCAGGTTTATCCAGTCAAAGCAATCTTATGTCAACGGAACCACAATCAACCTACAGAATGAATGATTGTATTGTAAGCCACTGAGATTTAGAATAGCTCCTTAAACAATATTACTGTAGCAACACTTAACACTGATACTGATAACTAATACTGGTTAATCTCATGTGTCAACTTGACTGAACATGGGGTGCCCAGATCAAACATTTCTGAGTGTTTCTGAGCTCATTTCTTGATATTAGCATTTGAATTGGTAACTCAGTAAAATAGATTGTCCTCTCCAATTGGGTGAGCATTATAAAATCTTTTGACAGCTTAAACAGAACAAAACCAGAGGAAGGAGGAATTTATTCACTCCTTTTTTCCTTCCTGGTTGCCTGCTTGAGTGAATACTTCTCATCTCATCTTCTCAGTCCTTCAACTGAGATTTAAACCCTTGGCTCCCCTGGTTCTCAGGGCTTTGGACTTGAACTGAATTATACCACTAGCTTTCCTGGGTCTCCAGCTTGCTTGGCAGAGTATGGGACTTCTGTCTCCATAATTGCATGAGCTAATTTGTCATAATAAATCTCTTTTAACATATATTAAATATTATAAATAAAATATTTATTTTACTTTAATATAAACATTTATTATATATTTATGTATATATTTATTATATAAAAATACTTACTGAATCTGTTTCTCTGGGGAACACCTGCCCAGATATAGAACAGTTATATCTGATAGGTTTGGGGCCTCTATTATCTATATTGTTTTATCAGATTCATTTGATCTGCCCTTGCTTTTTGAGTACTGCCCTCTCCTCTCCCTTAGACCCACTTTAATCTATATATTTGTTCATTATACAGAACTCTTCAAGATGAAAATATTTTTTCTTAATTATTTAGAAGAAAAGCACAAGGTTTATTTTTATTTTTGACATTAAGTCAAAAATAGCCTAATAAATTCTTCTGTCATATAAAAAAGCATATCAAAGCCAGCATAAAATGTCTGTCAGTGGAACAAGTCCTAATGTTATAACCTGACTTTGTAATAGACATCTATATTGGGAACACTTCCATCAATCCAAATTTTAACTTAGTTTTGGAACTTGTTATATAGTTGCCTGTTCACCTTGTGCTTTTTAAATGTGAGTTTCTATCAACAACTTCTATATTTACTGATCATTGAGAGAGTCCACCTGGAATTCCCAGCCTTTCCTTCACAGATCTATTCAGATCTATATAAATACCAAATGTAACTATCCTAGTCATGTAATAGAATTTCTTTAGTTGTTTCTCTGTCACTGACTTCTTATCTTAACTTAAAGAAATAGTGTCTCAATAACTTTTTGGAGAGGACTTCCCTCTAGGGAAACAGTTTTGTTTACCCTCTGAGATCTTCCTTTTTCCCTCTGTTAGTGTTTTCTGAGCCCGAGTAACCCTCACTGATTTTGTCATGAATAAAATATCTTCCTCTTGCCTCGTTCCACATTTGAAAGCTGTTAGTTCCAGATATATTATTCTGGTTCCATTTCTGTTTCCTTTCACATAAGACTAGTTTGCCCTTCCAGTTCTCCAAGTAGTTTCCTGCTTTTTCTCCATTCTCTGATATTTCCTGGTTTTCTCACTGACATTTCAAAAGCTAAGATTATATATCACACTACAGTTTTCTGTTCATGAGAGTTTATAAAGAATCATATTCTATAGTAGAGCCTTTGGTATCTGAATATATTAAAAACAATATCTGTGTTATTTTTGGCAATTTATTTAATATCCTATGCCTCCAGTATCTCATCTGTTAGAGGGAAATAATAATAGTCTTCAGGTACGTCACATAGTTCTTCTGGGAAGTAAATGTGATAGTTTATGTATGTCACTTGGAATAGTCTTAGGACATTTGAAACATTCTTTAAAATGTTGCTGCTAATATTATTGTCTTTATTCAGGTACTATGAGAAGTAAATGAGATAGTCCATGTAAAGCATTTAGCATAAAACATGGCCCATGGTAAGCACTCTATGAAAACCTCCTTACTTAAAATAATAGACACACATTTAAATATTACCCTTACCCCAAAGGGTAAGGGTACCTACTGGGGTACCCACTGGGGACACTCTCTCCCCTGGTATGTTGTAATTTGAGATACAAATCACTCATGCTCTCTTCTTTTCTTTCGAGACATAACTGACATATAACATTTTATTAGTTTCAGGTGTACAACATAATTTGATATTTTTATATATAACAAAATAATCATCATAATAAGTCTGGTTAACATTCATCCCTACACATTTTTTCCTTGGGAATCACGCTCCCTTCTAACTAATAAGATTTAAAGAGGAAAAAAAAAAGATGAAATCCAATAATCCAAAGTATTAGCTTTATTATCACACAGGAAAATTTTCAATAACCCCTAACTATAGTGTTTCTTAATAAAACAGGTCAAAGACCATAGCATGTTACTTCATGCCTAAAGTAGACCGTAAGAAGTGGGGTGAGGTCGATCTGCATGGAAGATTCAGTCCAATTAGCTACTATCCAATGCCTTGGAGTATTGAACATTTGATTAGCATCCAGTTTCTGGCAGAAGAGTTAATGTAATAGAACCCATGACCTTACAAGTCAGTAATCCTATCTCCTGATAAACACTGTGTCCCAGTGAGCATCCTAGATTCTAACCATTCAGATTCGTGTTGTTCTTACTTTCTGGAAGAGTGAGGGAGTGGAAAGACTATGGTCATGTTCATTTCAAAACTCCCCTTGTTCAGAATGAAATAGTCTACATTCCTTTTTTTTTTAGTATATGTGCTGCCGAAGCGAGCACAGTCTACATTCCTTTTTTAACATGGGAGGAAAATAAGCATTCTTCTCAACATTCACCAGATGATATTATAATCCTTTATTAATGTAACATATCTCATTATATGCTTTACTCTTATATTCTTAGTAATTACTAAAGTATCTGGCATATAGTAGAGAATCAATAATTGTTGAGGAATAAATATATTGATGCTAAAATATTCACAGTTTGCTGAAACCCCTGTGTGAATTAATAAGGTTTTATCTTTTCAAATTCTTTTGTTCAAAAATCATTTTGCTTTTCAATATCTGTAGTCATGAACAAAGGCCATCATGTGGCTCACTGAAATTCTTTTAACTTTTAATCTGATTATAAGTGAGAGAAGTGGTTTGTAACATCCTTTAAGAATACTGTGAAATCACATAATTAAAGCTAAAAAGATGCAAGATATTAGATGTCTGCTAAATTAATATACATACAAACATATGCTTTCTGACAGAGCCCTTTTAATTAGGCTACACTAAACCACATTAATAGGAAATTTTGAAAGAAAATGGAGAATGCTGAAAACGTTGGGAGGAGTTTTATGTCTATAAAAATACATACATGGACATTCACACAAACACATACAATTATACTTGACTCTTTATGTTCCATGTAAAGAAACTTCCTTGGATTCAAACTCTGAGAGTCAGCATATTCCAATCCATCAGCTCTGTTCTCATTTTCTTTAAGAAAGTCGACCTGTATGGAATAGGCAGCCTGGTCTGCTGTCCACCATTTTTTAATGAGATAGAAAATCCATTTAGTTTATATCTGAGCCATGTATTTCAATCTAACAATATCACTAACAAAGCTGATAATCCAATCTTGTTTCTCATGTTTTTGTATTTATCAGTTAATTCTGTAATTATGTGGAAAAAATTGATGCTCCTTGAAAACTCCTTTTATCTTGAACACATACAAATGTACATCTGTATGTGTATATGTTCATGTATATGTACATACATGTATATTATATTTTGTGTATTGTGGTTGTGTGGTGTGAATATATGTGTGTGCATATGTACATAAATACTTGTATTGAATTTTATTATTCTTAATCGTTAAGATATATTCTACAAAAAATTAAAACTTTTTTCGTTGGTTTTATAATTTATACTAGAAACTCAAAGCTTCAAAGCTTGCAATCCTGTGTGTGTTTATGTGTGTATGTATGTGTGTGTGTGTGTGTGTGTGTGTGTGTGTGTTTTAAATTCTAGAGTATTTTATGTTGAATTCTACCATGATTTAAATTGTTTAAGTTGTTCTATTTCAAAGTTTCTCAGAAATATTTATACCTTAGCAACACCTGGGTGGCTCAGTCATTAAGTGTCTGCCTTCAGCTCAGGTCATGATCCCGGGATCCTGGGATCCAGCCCCGCATCAGGCTCCCTGTTCAGTGGAAAGCCTGCTTCTCCCTCTCCCACTCCCCCTGCTTGTGTTCCCTCTCTTACTGTCTCTCTCTCTGTCAAATAAATAAATAAAATCTTAAAAAAAATACTTGTAGCTTAATTTTCTAAAACAGGAGAAACAAAAGCAAAACCCAGGGTCCTAGAGGAACATTGGTGGTTGCTCTGGCAGGTTGCCCATTTTGGTTTTTCTCCCTGAGCTTGCCCTCAGATTGGTGTTATTCTCTTTGATTGGCCTCAGATGAGGTTTCAAGTTCTCTTTCTATAGTATATTCTGCTTGTAGATTCTGCTTTACTTGTTCTTTTCAGGTACATCTCCTGTTTTTGATATATTATTAATATTAATATTCCACTATAAAAATACATTGTTCTGTACAGTAGATTAAACACACCAGCTAAGATTCTCTCCCAGAGGGACATAAAATCTAGCAGAAGAGGTTTGTTGTGAGAAAAAAAATTGAGTAAAAAAGTTTTATTGAAAATACACTGTTTAACTAAGTAACACAAAGTTGTATCCTCAGCTAAAAACACTTTTCTGCTTGTTTATTTAAAATATCAAATTCCTTGGGGCGCCTGGGTGGCTCAGATGGTTAAGCATCTGCCTTCGGCTCAGGTCATGATCCTGGAGTCCTGGGATCGAGTTCCGCGTCAGGATCCCTGCTCCTTGTGAGCCTGCTTGTCCCTCTGCCTCTCTCTCTCTCTGTCTCTCATGAATAAATAAATAAAATCTTTAAAAAAATAAAATAAAATAAAATATCAAATTCCTTAATCCTGTTAAGGATAGCATATGCAAAGAGAATGATAACAACAGATGATATTTTAATGTTTAAATGGAAACTTTTAAACCCTTCAAGATCTGTAGGTTCTTTTGATATTTCCAAGGAGAGTGTGTTTTAAATATTTGGGGAATTTGTAGTTAATCTGTGATAAATTAACAAAAATTTGAGCATTTATATGGTATTGCTGGTTTAAAAAATTCCTAAGTTTACTCCAATTCCATCTTTTTAAATTTTAAGAGTTTATTTATTTGAGAGACAGAGACAGAGAAAGCACAAGTGGGGAGAGGGGCAGAGAGAGAGAGGGAGAGGGACAAGCAGACTCCCGCTGAGCATGGCCAGGGCTTTATCCCAAGTCCCAAGCTGAAGACTGATGGTTAACCTACTGATCACCCAGACTTCCCTCCAATACCACCTTGATTTCACAATATCTCATACTGTTTATTCCAGGCCAGATATTAACTTACTGGATGATCAGCAAAAAATATTTTAACTTCTCTGCATATCTCCAAAATAGAAATAATAATAATAATAATAATAATAATAGCATTAAATTTAAAAAATGCATACCTGGCTATAACCTATAAAGAAGTTTATATTAAGCCATCAGGGGCTGTAAAAAAATAATTTTACCTCAGCTTTCAAAAAGCTCTGTGTTGAGGGGCACCTAGGTGGCATAGTCAGTTGAGCGTCAGACTCTTGGTTTCACTGAAGGTAATGATCTTGGGGTAGTGAGATGGAGCCTGCCATGGTACTCCACACTCATTGAGGAGTCTGCTTGGGATTTTCTTTCGCTCTCCCTCTGTCCCTCCCCTTCTCTAAAATAAATAAATAAATCTAAAAAAAAAAAAGCTCTGTGTTGATCCCACTAGAAAATATGAAATCTTACAGAAGGACTTGGAACACTATAGGGAAACCAGACACCATTATACTACAAGTGAAGTGACAGTGTTCTAACTTCATGCATTCATTTATGAACATATAAGGATAGCAAAGTAGTAAATCATATGTTGAGTTACCTGAAAAGATAAAGTATGGATTGTCCATGAGATCAACACCTGTAGAAAAGAGAAGAAAGAGGCAGAATTTGTCCAGATGGGGAAACTGAACAGCAGTGAGGTCCAATGACCATGCCAACCAACCCGTAGGAGATCTTTATAGTTAGACTGGCTCTTCAGAATTATCCTGAGTAGGAGCAAGAGGGCAGACTTTAACTTTTAATGTTTATTAGTTACGGGCACCCCACGAAGGCAGTGTGATTTTGGTGGCTGTCCTCAGTCGCCTCTTGAAATAGCTTACAGCTGAAGGTTGTCCACCAAAAGCATGCCCAGCATCTAGACAAGAATTCTTCTAAATAGGAATCTTGGTTTGCTGGACAATGTTCATGGAATCTTACGATGCTAATTCTTTATAAAAATCTTATGAAGTAGAATTTGCCTTAGTACAAATTAAAATATTCTTGGGAAGTCATAGGAAGTGTATAACTTTGTATATGACAACAATGACTATTTTAAGTGAAGGTGTCAATTAGCCTAAAGGACCAAAAATGAATAATAAGTCTTATGTTATCTATGATTCAATATAAAATATTTCAATATAAAGGGTAAATGTATATATATAAAGATATAAATAATGATGAATAGATACAGATATAGATCATTGCCATACTGCTCTGATATGGCTTTTTAAAAGATGAAATTATTAACTGTACTCCAGAAATAAATACTAGAACTCCCTTTGTATCCACTAAATATTAAAGGGCTCGTAAATTAGCACAATGATTATTAGAAATGATTTTTCATTGGTAAAATAAACACTGGTAAAACTATTCAGATAATGAAGAAATGATAGTAGGAATTTCCATTCTGATAAGAAAAGTTAAAGAATCTAGTATACCTAACAGTCCAGAATGGAGTCCGAGGCTTCTGACCCTACCCCTCCTTTGTTCGAAGAATAGATAATTTTGTCATCCGATTCTTTTTCAAAGGATAACTAAATCCTGAAAAGAGACTTTCTGGGCAAGGAACTTAGCTGATTGCCTAAAAGGCAGAGAATAGAGGCTTCACCAGGTTTGCAGAAAAGGTTGTATGCATGTATGTAAGTGTTCATGAGTGCATACATGCTTGCTTGCTTCTAAGTGGGACAAAATTTGATCTGAACCTTTTTATTGCAACATTCCTTGTGGCAGTAAAGTTTTTGAAGAGAAAATGTTCAGCTTGAACTTACTGGAAGCTACCAATGGTTACTCAGAAATCACAAACCTATGTATTGCTGCCTTCCAATAAAGATTATAAGGACAGTTACGTAAAGTTAAGCCTTTTACAAAAAAAGAAAAAAAAATTGGTTGGTAAAAAATAAGTGAAACAATCTGAATTCAAACTGTAGCTAAGGACTGATGCCATTTTTTATAAAACATAGGAGAAAGTGCTCATGTTTTTCTGCTGAATAAAAATATCTAAGGAGAAGCAAACATCAAAATACTAATGGAGGTCATATTTCAGGGATGAGATTACAGCTGTTTTTTTAATTCTTGTCTTCATGATTTTTGCTTAAGAGTTTTCTTAGATGATAAAGTATGACTTGAGCATTTTTTAAAGTCATTGAATTTGAATGAAATAATGTATTTACATTTGTTTTATTGACTAAACCGCTTTCATCTCTTGTTCTCTGCCCCTGACTTCATTAATGTTCTTATAGACTTCTTCTAAAGTTCTTCAATTGTTTTCTAAAAGCTACATACATTCATCCTCCAAGCCTCACATCCACTTTAATTAATTGACTTCTGCTCCTTCATATAAACCCTTTATCAAAGCTGACTAAACCCTTTTATTTCTTTACCCTAACCACCTCCAATCCATATAAAACTGTAATTCTCTCTCTCTCTCTCTTTTTTTTTAAGATTTTATTTATTTATTTCAGAGAGAGAGACAGCATGAGAGAGAGAGAGCAGGAGCTGGGAAAAGAGCGAGAGGGAGAAACAGGCTCCCCACTGAGCAAAGAGTCAGATGTGGGGCTCGATCCCAGAACCCTGGGATCATGACCTGCACCAAAGGAAGATGCTTAACCAACTGACCCCCCAGGCGCCCCTAAAACTGTAATTCTTTAAAGCACACCAGTCAGGTTTCTTCCATTGTTCAAAGTGTCCAAGAAACTACACATCAAATCATTCATGGTAAATTTGAGAATATTTACTTCTGTGGCTTTCACTATTATTATCATCTCTGGAAAAGGAAATTGGAAAATTGCTGAATCCTTTAATCCAGGGAAAGTGACAATATCATTTAAAACTACACGGTGGTCTTTTCTTTTTTTTTTTTTTTTACAGAAGAATAAACTGAGGGTCAAAGAAATTATATTACTCATTCATGTAGTGCTGGCAAAAAGGAAATTTTCTATTTAAAGTATTTATTGCCAATACTAAAATATACATTTTCATCTGGCACCCCAAATACAAGATGTTACAAGATAGTAAATCTAGAGGTTAACAACATAAAATTGTTTAATTAATTCAGGACCAAACTATAAAACATTAATTAATGAAACAAATATTGAAAGTCATGTTCACTTTTGTGGCCCTTCTATAGCATTTTTGGCTAATGGATTTATTTCATTTCAGAGGGCATGTCTTGTTTCTCCTTTGTACCTATTTATCACAATACCTAGTATAATGTTTTTCAATAAAGGATCAGATAAATACTGAAAAATGGAGTAAAATGAAAAAAATGAATGAATAAATGAATGGATGGGTATTTAAAACTGTGCAGTGTATCATATATTCAGGTTTGTCTTTGATTTCTATAACTATCTTTTAGGTGCTATGTTGACATCAAATTTCAAGGTATTTCTAAAATTAAATTACATCACAGAATTCTATAATTACATTTGTATTTGGTCTAAGAAAAAGAAAATTGAATGAGTAAGCAGGATTACTTTTTCATCTTTCTTCCTATGTCATAAACACAGCTGTTATTGTGTTTAACTATATATCTGCTCAGTGTTCCTTATTCAGTGGTCTGAACACTGAATGTGTGTGTGGTTCCAATGCATGCTGTATTTCTCATGATATCCCCCTTTGATTAGAATCCCTAACGGCAATAATGAAAGAAAAAATTCTATCTCAGGCTAAATGACAAGTGAAATATATTTCCAAATGGGAAAAAAATAACTGAAACAATACTGATTCGTACAACATGTAGAATGCATTTCAAGTTGTGTTAATATGTTCACTTTGATTGACTACCATTTTTCCTTGTTTTAGAAAATCCTACTTGCTAACCAGGTGATGTAAATTGAAAGATAAATACAAAAGCATCAATGGAATGATACTTTGTACTATTATCAGAAAATTAGAGTTATTTTTGAATTTAGAAAAGCTTATCCACACAAATTTTAGTTAAATATGTTTATCCCTGCAAACAATATTTGGAACAAAATATTTGAATCAGTAAGTATCCTATGTAGACACAGTCAATTAATTTATAAAAATCATGTGAAAATTTTAATAAGTCCAATAAAAATACAAGCAACTTTTATTCCCTCCATTTCTAGAAATCACAGTTTTTCTGTATTTCAAGAATATCTGAAATATTGCAGGATGGTAAGTAGAAATTATATTGTCAATGCATAGTAATCTAATTTTACCAATATACCTCATTTTAAGTATTTATGCAGACAATTGTTTTATTTGTATTGTTAGTGTGTGAATCACCTCAAAGTTACAGACCATACAAATCATAGTTACATGAATATACTAGTAAATCCAGCATGTTTAGTTACATTATTATTAAAGCATCCCTAATATTTCTTGAGTTATTATTAGGTGTTATTTATTTTAACATCATTTAGAAGTGAAATGCATCATTTTAGAAAGTAAAATAGAACACTGAAGGGAAAAAAAGTCATTCCACATACCTCTGCAAATCATGGTTATATGTAACTTCATTTTGTTTTACTTTTTACTATCTTTACCTTTGGACTTTAAATGGCTATGTTTGCAATGGAAGAATGCTTCAAATTGTGGCTGATTATAATAGTTAACTACCTGCTCCATCTATAGTAATGTTTCTCTAGTGGGAAGCAGTAAACATTACATCCCTCTTGTTACACATATATCACCACTGTGCTACAATTCACGTTTATAATCTCTGAAGTGAGTTCCACAGAACACCAAGGCCTCAGATATTCCACAGCACTTAAGCCTAACGTTCTTAATATATTGGAGCTCAGAAAATATTCACTGAATGCACGATTGACAAAATGAAATAATTGAAACTGGCTTTGCCATATTTTCATCGATTTGTTGTTTTTATTTATTTATTCATGTATTTGTTTTTGCAGAGAGGGAGAAGCAATACCATAAACTCTAAAAAGAAACTTTTTCTCCTTTTTGTCATTAATGTAATCCTCCAGTCCTTTTGGAGGATTTATGCCTTGGAACACATCAAGTAATCACTTCTCCAGCGTATTGTGTGACTCTGTGTTCCTCAGAAGACATACTATTAATTATATAAAAGATTCTATAACCCCCTCGAACACTATTGATGTACCAGATCTTTCACGACAAAGGAAAGATCACACTGAGAGATACTAAAGCTTCAGGCTGATAAGGATTAGTTCTGGCAGAGACTCTTTTTTTATTCTATTGCTCTAAAACTACCCTCAAATTCAAAGAGTGGAAAAGTACAAAGGGCAGTAACATTCAGAATAAGGAGTAATGGTCAATCTACTAAAAAGGCAATGTTTTGAGTCTAAGCCAGTGAAACTGGATTATGTGCAGAAATGTAAACTAAGCAGAAACTGACTATAAGCTGAGGTGGTTCTCAAGAATCAGAGAGATACACAAGCCTCAATTTTTCACCTTGTTAAGCTCTGTTACTAAGGGTAATTCATTTAAATTTCCTGAAACACAACTTCTTCTGTAAAATGGGATAAACGGCGGTAGTTGCTTCTTAAGGTTTGCTGTTTGTTTTTATTTTCTTTACACAATTGCATAAAGCGATGCATTATAACCTAATATTCATTACCAAAATAGCATTTATTAAATAAAATCATTAGTATTATGCAGTTTCATCGTAGGCCAAATTTTAAATCAAGTACAAACATAAACCTTGTGAACATCAGTTGAAGATTTCCATCATCTGGCAGGAAAGGTTGAATCTATGCCATCATGGAAGAAAACATGGGAAGTGAAAAACTGAAATGGGAATCAAAAAAGCATGCTGTGGTCCTAGATCTGATTCTAACTAACTCTGTGACCTTGAGCTAGTTCCTGAATGTTTCTGGGCCTTATGCTTCTCCACTTAAAAATGAGAAGATTGATCTAGATGGCTTCTGATGACACAAATACTTTCCAAATGTTAGGCTTTATAAATATTGTTCTTGGAACATTTTCTCATGATGTCACTTTATACAATCGCAAGATTGTGCTAGTCCTGCGAATTCAAGAGGCATGTACATGGTCTGTCAGCTTGAGAGTAGGTGAGAACACAAGCAGAATGCTAAGTTTCTTGCAAACTCGTCAGAGTCTTCATAAGTCTGAATTGCCTGGGCCAGTTCACATTGGTAAGGTTCATTCTGCTCTTTGGTTTCACATTGCTTTTTGTTTCCCTCATCAAAAGATCTATTCTTCTTCCTTGCCATGAAGAAGAGAGGAAGTTCAATAGTATTCCCTTATAATGGCTTTCCTCTTTCCAGCAAACAGCCCTGAAATTTCAGCAAGAATACCACAATCTAGGAGATATATGGAATGGATGGATATAAAATTCTACATGGTTTCTATAAACAGAAGTATCTGGTGGAGAGAAACACAATGTTAACCCTTTCCTTTGTAAAATAAAAAAAAATTAAAAACTTCATCTCTGTAACTTCTCAAAGAATCTTAAATCTGTTTCCAGAAACAGAAAGAATGAGCAACATGAGATGGATGCTCTACAAGCATTTTAGGATGAAAAGAAAGGGGTGTAAATTGTTAAACAAATTTTTGTGTACCTATATACATTTCAATGTTTTTTTAAGTATATATATTCATATTGTTTTAGTTTGACTCTGATATGAAGCAACAGGAATATGTTTAGCTTACCCTTACTGATATGGGCTTTTTATTTTAAATTGTGCAGGAAAGAAAAAAAAATACAAGAAAATTCTTCAACAAATAAAATGAAAGCATCAAGGTTAAGTGAGAAGACATTTATGATACTATGTCAGTTCTAATAGCACCAAAGTAACTCACAACTCAGCTCATGCAGTATGGCTGGTGTGAAATCTACTGCATCTGTTTCTCATGTTCTTACATTTTTTTTTAGCCTTACCTTTACCCTCACACTTTATTTTTGGTTTCTACTATGAAACAGTTTGTTTTGTATATTTTCTCTATGTATATCATTCAGATTTTGCTTCACTCAACTGACTGCAAAAATTCTTTGTATGTCTTATGTTAATCAAACCTCCAAAGAGAGATTTGTTTGGGTAGGTTAACAGAGATTCTAAATCAGTCCTTCTCCTAAAGCCACTGGCCTTCCTTATATTTAATGTAACTTTGGGTCAGGCAACAATCTATAGTACAATCAGGTTTGAGGAGATACCGGACATCGAGCCCAAGGCATGGCATCCCACATATAAGGAAGTTGCATCTGAGCACTTGACTTAAACGGGAGCTGCAGGTGCAACAAGAATGCAGAGGATCATTCTTCATAGAGCACTCACACAGAGTCTATTTTTCTTAAAGATTTTATTTATTTATTTGTCAGAGAGAGAGCGAGTGAGAGAGAACACAAACAGGGGGAGCGGCAGGCAGAGGGAAAGGGAGAAGCAGGCTCCCTGACTAGCAGGGAGCCCAATGAGGGACTAGATCCGAGGACCCTGGGATCATGACCTGAGCCAAAGGCAGTTGCTTAAGTGACTGAGCCACCCAGGCGCCCCAGAATTTATTTTTTAATAAGTACTAATAATTACTTTTAAAATATATATGTGAACATGCATATAACACACATACAAACATATATACTATGGACATTTACTTATATATTTGATGTGATGACAATTGTTGATGACATGTGTTTGCACTTCATCCATTGATAATACTGTGTATTTTATTAATAAACACATAGTTGGGCAGATCAATAGAATGAACAAGGGATAAGATAGTAGTGTTCTTCTTTAAAAATCTCCAATGTTATTTAATTTTCTTTACTCACATACACCTAATTATCTTCAACAGATAATTCTTGGAAACCTGAACTTGGTGTAATTTTTTTCCTGAGGGTGTGACTTTAATTTCGTTTATTTACTAACTTATTTCAAAAGTCATCACCACATTGATCAGTCACTGTGGTGAAATGTTATGATGCTTTATATGCCAAAGGATAATATATTGCTCTTTAAATTGAAGTTTACATTTCTATGAGTACCTAAAAATATACCCACAACTACACTATCAAGGACAAAATGAATTCTTCGCAATTCTGTGTTACATAAGTGTTGTCTGTTTTAATCATCTTCATAAAAAAAATATGCCCCTTCTTTCTACCAGCATCATCACATTTTCTTAAAACAAGATTAATCACCACAATTTGTATGATTGAACAAATCAGCAATGATATTAATCCAACTTTTCAAGAATACTGCCCAAACTACTGAATCAACCAAAATTTACGTAGGCTACCTATTTAAGATGTTCCAGCCATTAGTTAGTAAATAGCTTAACAATCCTAACTTTGGTGTCTCTTCTCTGGTTCCCATGATAGCAGCTGTAGAAATGATACTTATTCTGTTTATCTTGTTTGTAAATACTTGGAAGCACAAAAGATCACTGTATTTGCTGTTATTTCTATTAACCAAATAAGGCAGCTGTAATATACTAATAATGGCTTATATTTGAAGCATAAAACCAATGAACTCAGTGTTGATGTTAATTATGCAAAATCAATTTTTAAAAATATGTTTATTTCCATGATTAAGTCCTATGTAAATGATACATTTAAAGTGATTAATATATGAAATTGGTAAGCTGCTGAATTCATAGAACTTGGGCTTAATCTTGGTTTCACTGCTCAATAAGAAGTGTGTCTTTGGGCAAATGGCTTAACGTTTTGGTCCCTCTATTTCCTCATAAGTTACTGTGGATTATAATAATATTCACTGTAATAATGTATGCAACACGCTTTATGTAATTCTTGGTAGTTCCTTAATTAATGTAAGCTCTAACAGTGTCAGGGAGATTAGACAAGAGGACTGACACTTATTTTTCATGCCCATTTTCCAGACCACATCCCTGGTGGCCTTTTTCTCTGACCCACAGCTGCAAGTGTCCTCTACTGCTAAAATATGGGTAGGGAGAGTACAAGCTTAAAAAGTTAGGATAATCATACACGTGTCTTCTTGAAATAAGAAGAGGCAATCAAACACATATTTTTCTTTTTTTTAACAAAAGTTTTAGTGTTCAGAACAGACTCTCTTCCAGGACATTTTTATTCTAGAGGAAGAACCTTAGGCTCTCAGTTACATAGAGAGTTCCAAAAGTGCCTTGAGCATGGCTTTATAGCTTGTTAGTTTTCCAACATGAGTGGCCAATTGAGGAAAGTGCAAATTAATACGTTGCATTTAAGTTTAATATGGGTCATACATTCACAGAGCGTAACGATGGGATGCAGCAGTTTGCTCAAACCAGCTTGTAGTGGCTTGCAAGAGCCAATTTGTAAATATTCAGAAAATGTGTGAGCCAGTTTTTAGACATAGTTATGTTCAAAAAATAAAGTATGCCTTACGGTTCTATAAATTATATTTTTAAGTGTTTCAAATACTTAAAAGTCATCACATCCCAATTATTTTACTACATTTTTCTCTTATTTGTGCTCTTGTATTTACATCTCTTACATTTCTGTAAGTGTGTTACTGCACATCTCTTCCCAACACTGTGGTAAGCCACAATTCCCTGGAAGCTTAAAATTGGCTATAATAGAAATAGATATACCAAGGAAATCTACAAACACTACAGATCAGGACTTGTTTTTGTTTTTTAATTGTGTAGACTTAAAAAAATGGAGAATCTCAATAATGGAAAAAAGAAACTTAAGTATTGTGTCTTTGACCATTAACATTATGAATCCATTCCTTCCACAATAACTGGACAGTGCAGAATTCTATAAAACTTAGCTTCAAGCCTTCATTTGCATGTAACTCTGAAAGGTCATCCATGTCCCACAGACTACCTATGAGATTTGCTAACGATTCTGTTGCAAAAGCATCACAATTTGGCTTGTCCTGTTAATACCTGCTTCTCTCATTCTTTTAGAGATGTTGTTCCCAAGAGTATTTCCAAGTAAACATACTGTATACAGATCTCTAAGAGTCTGTTTCCTGAGAAACTCAAATGGAGACAGTTGGTGTTTGGAGTGATTTGAGGAAGCAAATTATAAAATGGGATTTTATAGCAGACTGACAATAAGGACACTGTTCTTGATGGTATATGGAATATAGAGAGCTCCAAGTGTGTTCTCATGATGCAGATGTTAAAGCTGCAACTGGGGATAAAGTAGGGTGATATACCAGTAAAAGTGTATGAATTGTCAGGTGTAGTATCTCAGGACGTTGAGAGGTACAAAAGAATTACTGATTTTAAGGATTATGTAATAATATGGCTGTTGTTGATAGATTCACTGAAGATAATGAAAGATTGAAGCTAAATAATCACCAGTTTATGGCAAAATCCAAAAAACAGAGGGACTAACTGGCAGCATATAAAGAGATAATCCTCTCCTTCAGCAAGAGGGCAGAACAAAAATGAGAAGCAGTCCTAGGATTTAGTTAATAGGGTAGCAGAGTGTCAAAGCAGTTTAAATTCTCAAATCTAGCAAATCTGTTAATGCCAAGATTAATATTTTATAGGAAAAAGTGGAAACTGTCAGAGTTGGAATAGGGGCATGAGGATTGATGCACTGAAAAATCATGAATCCTTAGATTCCCTTAAAATACTTTGGGTCTACCAAAGTGGCCAAGTCCTCTATATTTGCGTGCCACACCCACCCCCTTCCCCCGGTTAAAGACAATACAAAGTATCTATTTTAAAATAAAACATGCACTACTCCCCTCCTACCTGCCCTCCTGCCACCAGGGAAGGAAATGGGATCAAGATACTAGAGAATCTGGACCAGAAAATGCTCAGTCTGATAAAAGAAGAAAGGGGCTATACTCTGAAGAAGCTGCAGGAAGTAGCCAAAATGTTTTGGCAAGAGCTAGGGGATCATGTATAACATTGGATCTTGAGGATGGTGGGAAATAGTACAAAATTGGATTAGTTCTTTATATGGCAGCACTCTCTTATAAGACAGGATTTAACACCCCAACAAGGATTCTGGGAGATATGCTAACATCCTGCTAGGATGACTTTTGGAAGCTTGGAGAAACAGTATTCCACAGTAAAACTGATAAGCCAGAAATGCATGGCAGATGGTAGAAGAAAGGATCAGGAGACTAAGATAAGTAGGGTTATTAGAATAAATATACTAACAAAACCCATCCACCTACTCTTTCTGATGGGAGGATGCAGAGGATATCCTGTTCACTAAAGCAATGAGGATGCAGTGTTGAAGAGAGCTAGCCTCTCTTATATGTTTGTTACCCCTTTTTGAAATTGTTCTGTAGTTCCTGGATATTCTTTTTTATTATTATTTTTATTTTTCTCTCTTTGCATTTTAGTTAGGGGAATTTCTATTGATCAATTTTTAGACTCATTAATTCTTTCCTTCTCTACGCTGGTCTACTGATAAACATATCAAAAGCATTCTTCATTTCTGTGAAGGTATTCTTTATTGTTCTCATTTCCTTTTGAATTTTTACTTAGACTCTCTCTTTGCTTATATTACCAGTCTGTTCTTGTATGTTATCTACTTTTTCCTTTAGAGCCCTTAGCATAGATCATAATTATTTTAAAATCCCTGTCTGATAGTTCGCAAATGTATCATATGTAAATCCAATTCTGATGCTTACTTTGCTTTTTCAGACTATTTTTCTTCCTTGCCTTTTGGCATTACTTGCAATTTTTTTGTTGTTGTTGTTGAAAACCCTCATGATGTATTGGATGATGGGAATAGAGGACTAAAGGTAAAATGTGCCCCTGTCTGTCTCTGCTATTGTCAATACTATTGTACCATACTTCTGACATTGGGTGTGCAAGCTTTCCAAACTAAAAAATTCTGCAACACCACAGGGATGTCCTACAATTTAACTTAACTAATTCTGACATTATCTGGAGTAGTGCCAGGCCCACAGGACTTCCCCCACCCAACCCCACACTGCAGATGCCAGTTGCAAATATAGGTCGTTACCCGTGTTTCTGACTGACCAGAGCTTCCCACAACGCCCTCTTTGGGTTTGATTAATTTGAATAGTGGCTCACAGAACTCAGGAAAACAATTTACTTACTGGATCACTGGTGTGTTACAAAAGACTTTAGAAGATACAAAATGTAGCCATATGAAGAGATATGGAGGACAAGTTATGGGGTGAGGAGCACACAACTTCCATGCTCTTTTCAGGCATGCCACCCTTTCCTCATTTCCACATGTTCAGCAACCCAGAAGTTCTCTGAACCTCTCCTTTTGGGATTTTATGGAGGCTTTACTGCTAAGTAGGCTTGATTAATTCATTGGTCGTTGGTGATAAATTCAACCTCCAACCATTCTCCCTCCTCTGAGATCAGGGAGTAAGACTGCAAATTCCAACTCTCTCATCGTGATTGCTTCTCCTGGCAACCAGCCCCCATCCTTAGGGACTTTCCAAAAGTCATCCCATTAACATAAACTCAGATGTGGTGAAAAGGGGCTTGTTAGGAATAACAAGAGACCTATATCATCTTTATGGCTCTGGAGCTTTTTGAGGAAGAGATGACTGTGTGTGTATCTATATATAAATACATACACAAAAGATCCTCCCACTGTTTTTATCACTTAGGAAATTCCAAGTGTTTTAGGAGCTCTGTGCCAGAAATGGAGGCAATGACCAAATATATATATATATATTTCTTAATATAAATTGTAGTATCACTGGAGGTAAATAGGTATTTAATGTGAGGTTTTACATTAATATGAATAGGAGTTCCACTGTGTTTACTGTGTGTTGTAGCTATAGGTGACAGAAGTTTCAATTTCCTCTAGTGCCCTTGCTTATGTTGACTTTGTGCTTCCTTATGTCTTACTCCATTGGGAGATTTTTGCATCTGGCAGCTATTTCTGTTGTAATTCACTGTTATAATACCAGAGCCTTGTTGTTTCACTGTTAAGATTTGAAGAAATTGAAACCTTCTCTAATCTTATGATGAAATGTGTGTATTTTAGTTAGTGCATCTGGGTCCCTGAGATGCACAATGGTTTCTTAGCTTCCTTTCTCCCCTTCATCCCCTTAGGTGAGAGAGAAAGACTAGACAGGGCTGGTAATGAGAAATACCCTTCCTTCAGGTAGGATTTAAGCTCCAGTAACATTTTTCCCGGAGGGTGGGCCTTTGTTATGGAAAATGTTCTGAATTTATTTCACAGCTATTATTCTACCTTTCCCCTGGGAGAGCCAAGAGTTGATCTTTCTTGGCTCTCCACTGTGAGGACTTGGTGGGGTTTCTGGACATAAACCCCACAGAAGTGTGGGAAGCCCTCTAAGACTGGAGGCCCAGAACTTTCTTACTCTCATATTAGTCCATATTCTGCCTCCAGCAATTCCTCCAGATTACCATTTAATTGTCCCTACCAGCTATGGCTCAACAGTGTCTTCTGGTAAGCAGATCTCATCTGTGACTGTCTGGATTCACTTCTCCTTATAGATTTTGAAGTGGCATTTTGCCCTGTCATCTTTTCTCTGAAGGTTAAAGGAGAGCCATTGATTTTGAGTTTGTTTAGCATTTGTTTATTTATCATAAAGATGGGACTGATGATTACTAAATGTTTTAACACATTGGAGATGAAACCAGAAGTCTTTTCAGACCCTTTTAATAATCAGTGCTCTGGGGGTGCCTGGGTGCCGCAGTTGGTTAAGTGACCAACTCTAGATTTCAGCTCAGGTCATGATCCCAGAGTAAGGAAATGGAGCCCTGAGTCAGGTTCCATGCTCAGCGGGGAGTATGCCTGAGATTCTCTCTCCCTCTCTCTAGGCCCTTCCCCCTGCTTTTGTTCACTCTCTTTCTCTCATATAAATAACTAAATCTTTGAAAAATAACGCTCTGGTCAAGAGCTGAAGTGATATTAGTATGTCTTTCCTTTTTCCTTTATTACACTCATCTTCTCTGCACTCATCAGTATCCCATTGTGTAACAACATCCCTGTGTACCACTTAAGCATAATTTTTCAGATATGGTGTTCTTTTAGACCAAATTTCTCGAATGAAAGATGGTAAGTACTTCCTTTCCCCAGACAGGCTGGTCACAGGCATATGTTCTAGGCTTGAACAATAAGATGTTCCTGTTAGGTATTATGAATCTTGAAGCAGAGGTTCAAATACCCAGGAACAGCAGAGAAATTTCACAGCCATTGCAGAAGGATCCTGTCTGAAATGAAATGGGGAGTAATGACGTCTGTGCTATAGGCAGAGGTCTTAGCAGTTACTTTGATTTGACCTCCTCTTTGTTTTACTGCAGCCCATTTTCCCTTAGCTCTTGACTATTTTTCAAGCCTGTGAATTTTCAATTTAGCCTATTCTTTCCAACAAATTCATTCTCTTCTTAAGCTAATCAGGGTTGTTTTCTCTGGCATACATCCATGAAAATTGACTGACGTAACAAATCTGTATTCAAAACATTAAAATCATTTATTTGTATTTGCCTATTGAACACATAAAACCCATGGCAATAATATCTTCATTATGACATCATAGTTGTTGTTTTTTTTAAACTTTTACTGTTCTGATAGGAATAATACAAGTAAAATACCTAAAATCTAGTATTTACTGAATACTTTACAATGGAAGTTAATTTACAATTTAGGTAATTCATAATTCACACTGTCTCTAATAAGAAAGTTTTTTACTACTAAAAATAAGTACGATAATGGAAGTTATCAGGATTAGTTATTAAATATTCACTAACATAATAAAGCCATCAGTAAAATATGATCTTCTAAAATATAGTAAATTTATATTCATTTTAAGGCAAAGCTATTCCTTGTGAGGTTAATTTGATATATACACTCTAGACACACAAAGATTGATTCTTCTATATTATACAAATGTAAAATACCTAACTGATAGTTTCAGAGAAAGCAGAAAGTAATGAGGGAAGACAACATCTTGAGTAAAAATCCCTGCACTTCAGTTAAAATACATTTATTCTATTAAAGTCTTACATTATTTTTACTGTTTTTTTCTTCAATCTGAGTTAACAGGAATATATATTAAACAGTGATATTTAGCATAAAATAAGGAAATGAAAATCATGAAGTAATGTCAAAGGGCAATGTTTTTTAAAATAAAATATCCATGAGCACTATTTTGCAAATCACAATTTATTAATTATTATGTTTTACATTCAGCTTAAAGTTGCCTGTGAGCTGAATTAATTCACAGTAACTGAGATTACTTGAAAAGATCTAGGAGGACAGTGAGAAACTAAGGCAGTATGAAAAAAAAGGCATTTTGTTATAGATATTCTATTGAACTGAAACATTCAAATGTGTGCTAAGTGATGAATGATTTCTTTAGTTTCTTAAGGCCCTCTTTGCTATGCCATCCCACTTTGATTTTAATTGCAAGCATATCCACACATACATGTGATACAGTTGTGTGCTTAAATCCATATATATATAATATATTAAATCCATATATATATATATATATATATTAAGCATCCATGTATTCATTTTTTTTAAAGATTTCATTTATTTATTTGACAGAGAGAGACATAGCGAGAGAGGGAACAGCAGGCTTCCCGCGGAGTAGAGAGCACGATGTAGGGCTCGATCCCAGGACTCTGGGATCATGACCTGAGCCGAAGGTAGATGCTTAACGACTGAGCCACCCAGGCGCCCCCATGTATTCATTTTTAAAAGTGTAATTCCTTTTGGGGGCAACCGGGTGACTCTTTCGGTTAAGCGTCTGACTCTTGATTTCGGCTTAGGTCATGATCTCAGGGTTGTGAGATGGAGCCCTACATTGGGCTCTTTATTCAGCAGGGAGTCTACAGGAGATTCTCTCTCTCCTTCTTCCTCTGGCTCTCTCCCCCTCCCTCCCTCTCTCTCTCTCTCAAATAAATAAATAAATAAATAAATAAAATCTTTAAAAAAAGTGTAATTCTTTATATACTTTGACCCCAATAAGATTATTAAAAAAAAAATTAGAAATGGTGATTGGGAAACATACATTCAATAAAGTGTAAGATATCACATTATATGTCACTAATTATTGATTAAAAAGGAATAGGATTTTTTTAAGTTTTTATTTATTTATTTATTTGAGAGAGAGAGAGAGAGGGAGCCCAAGAGGGGGGAGGGTCAGAGGGAGAAGCAGACCCCCCGCTGAGCAGGGAGCCCGATGCGGGACTCGATCCCAGGACTCCAGGATCATGACCTGAGCCGAAGGCAGTGGCTTAACCAACTGAGCCACCCAGGCGCCCAAAAAGGAATAGGATTTAAAGACAAATGGAAATTAGAATAAAGTTATACAAAAAGTAATAATGCAACAGGATGGAGGGTCATTTTGAAGATCTATAAACTAAAATTCACAGACATGTTAAGCATTCCTGGAAAATTAGTTGAGCTGGGTTCGGTGTTAAGACATCCTCTTTAGAACATGTAAATCTTCGCACAATCTTGCTATTAGTGTTCTGATATAGGTAGCTCTTACGTTGTTATTGGTGGTGGTGATAGCGTGTTGTGGAGTAGGGAAACTTGACAGAAATAAAGTCATTGGAAAAATAGTTACTGTCTTTTGCATCTCCAAATTCATGACATGTGAAAGATCATAAGTGTCATATACGATTTTGTGTTTTTTTGTCAATCACCAAATCATGATCTTCAGTCAAAGCAGTTTATTCAAAAGAAAATAATTAAGGCTTTTGGATCTTTAAAATTAAGCCAATGCCATACCTGATTTAATATTGAATTCCACTTAATTTGCCTTGGTTCCCAACCCACCAACATTTCTTTCCAGTTCCTTTTTACTTTACACACTTTCCAATTTTCAATGCTGAGCCTCCTCTCTCATAGACAATGCAACAGTAGCCAGGACGTCTTAGAGTCCGTGCCCACCTCAGCCAGTCAATTACTCTGAATTTTAGTAAAATTTCCCTCAACTGATTTTCTTGCTCCCATTTTCCAACTTCTGTAATAGTTCCATATATTGCATCCACATTGAGAGTTCCATGTATTGCAACCACATTGATTTTCTCAAATCTTTTCCTATGCAGTGCTCTTGTTAAGCCTTTCTAATAGCTTTCACTGCCAAAAGAAAAATGTCTTTCACAATTTTATATCCACTTATCTTCGTTCTAAAATGAATCCAAAAGTTCTTAATTAAATCCCAAAACCCAGTTGCTAGTTTCTTTTTCTTTTGTTCCTTTTACTATTCCCTTGTTCCTAGGATAAGCACCCCCCAAATAAGTTTAGAAACACAGAAATTTAGCTTGGAGTGATCTAATGGCATTTTTCTGTTTCTACTTGAAATCTTTCGTATATTTTGCCTTGTCTGGGAATTCTTGATCTTCTCACCTTCTACTGAGGTCCCTCTAGATCTCTGTAAGTATCTTTTTGTGGATCCATACTTAGCAAAAGTAATAAAATTTTTCATATAATAGCTTCCAATTACATATTTTGTGAGTGATTATTGAATAAAGGAATAAAGAGGAAGCAACAAAAAATATTAATTAGGTTAGTAAGGAAAACAAATCAATCCTTCAAGTTGAAATAAAACATTTTGTTGTTTTTTTTTCCCTCTTCTGTGTTCCATTAGCATCTTTCTCTTCTTTCAATGGGGCCATCTTTGATTTGTCTTTAGAGACAGATTTTCTCTGAACCCTCCAAAGTTAAGGCATCTGTCTCCACTTCCCCTATACTCAGTCTTTGTATTAAGATAATCATTCTGTAATACAAACTCTGCACCTTGCATGGCAAACTTCCCTAAAAGTTGGAACTTTGTAGAACTTTGAAAATACAATGCATTATTGACCTGATTGTCTAATACCCAACAGATTACTTTTTCTAGGGCTTAGTTCCCACATTATCTTTTGATGTTCCTGCGGAAGAGGTGAGTACTTGCAACACCAGCAGACTAATTAGGAACACTTTTGTCACTAGGGGATATCTCAGACCTTCTTCAAGTTCAATCATCATGTCCTGAAATATACAGAGTGGGGTAATGCATCTTATAAATGCCAATTTATTTAGGTTCTAATCACAGATACTTCATCAACTGACAAAAGAAAAACCTCAGTAGGTACACTACTTCAAAATCTGGGACAACTTACATGTAATTTCTGGAATCAGCAGGGACACACAGCTGGAGAAAAATAAAAAGCTTGCTGTAATTGAAAATTGCCTTGCAGCTTGTTTGTGATTAAAATGAAGTTCAGTTCCTTGAAATCTTGTTTAGCAATTAAATCTGTTTTACTTAGGCATTGAAATATTGTCTATTGTCCTGGAATGATCAAACTGGTACAGACATGTCTTAGCATTCACTGTTACATGAAAATGTGAATTTAAAAAAAAATGTAGACGAATTGATCACCACAAGCAGAAGGCTATCTTTCTGAGAAATGAGTGGAATAACCAGCTCAGTTAAATTATCCATCTAACTTGAAAATTCAGAATTAAATTGGATGATTGTATTAGCAAGAAAGTTAATAATGACAAAGCTAAGTATCACACCTAGATATGAACTATCTCAAGGCCATATGCTCTTTACACACACTTTTTTTGCTCAAGCTTTTCTAGTTCACTAATTTCCCTTGTGGGTCTGTTATGCTAGTATATGCAAATAAATTTGTGGTTAATAACATCTATTATCTTCAACTAGGCTCCAAATTTCATTGTTTCCCAACAGCTGCTTCAAATAAATAAAAACGAAAGTAACATTTACAAAGGGAAGGAAATACTTCCTGCTCTTCTAAAATGACTTCATTCTCAGCAGCTAAATAACAAAATGAAATTTATTTGATTCACTTTGCAGCTTTGGGAACCTGCAATCATCTTCCAAGTTCTTGAGAATATGGTTTTTGACAGCTTTGTTTTTTAGTTAATATTTTCACTGTTGAAAGGCTTATGTACATTTTCCTCCACTTTAATCTGTTTTCCCATAGAGAATGTAATAAATTCTCCTGCAAATATTTTCATGTCTGTGTATCTCTCTTGGTATGTTGTTTACATTAAGACTTTCATATAAGTTAGATGAGTTCACCTCACTAGCTACAACTTCATTATTAACACAGCCTCCATGGCATAGTTCAAGATCTTTCAAAGAGAAATTTTACATAATCACTGTTATTCTAAGTCCACATCACTGAATGAACATTGTCAATGTATTTCAGAAAGAAATAGAAGAGTTAATTTAGATCGGGTCTATTAATACGTGGATAGGTCTGAGTTTTGCTTCACAAAAACTTTTTGAATCATTCTCCCTCTCCCTGAAAGGAAGGTTTCTGTCTGATGTTTGATTATTTTTGAAACACTTGATTGTAAAGCACAAGTGGGCTTGCCTTGCCTTCTGAACCACAACTGTCTGCCTGTGCTCATGGGATGCTCTCCTCAAAAGCCAGGTTTAATCTTTTTGTAATGAATATATGAAACATAAAGATACCTAGGAAATGAATATTTCACTGTGGTTCCTAAACTTGAAAAGAATCACATGCATCGAGAGACACAAAACAGAGTCTTAGGATACAAAATGTTTGCTATATGTCTGTCTGCTCTTTTCAGTGTAAAAGAAATTAGTATGTTTGTATCCACTCCTTCTCTGCCTAACACAAGAGCAGTTGCATTAATATTAGAAAGAACTGGATGTTGTGGTTCTCAAACATTTTTGTTTTTGTACCCCTTGAAATAATTCTGGGAAAATATGTAGCCATAGCACATTTTAAATGGAAATCTAAATTTTTATCATAAGCTTAAATTTGACAAAAAGCATAATGTATATTTTTATGTGCTTTAAATATATTTTTATCAAATCTTAGAACTACGAATTCAGCTGATTCTTTTTATAGACAATGACCACCATAACCTAATTAGAAAAAACAAGGTCAATCAGCCAAATCAAACCTTCTTTATGTCAGAAAAGAAAAAATCTGATTTGATTTTTTATTTCTAAAGAACCTATTAATGCATGCTCCCATGACTACCATCTCACATCTTCTGAATGAATTTCTGTAATAGAACACTAGATAGGTTCGATGGGGAATTTTTGCTAAGTTTATTTTTGGGGTGAAATAAGGTACTGCCCCCTGCAGTATGTCTTGTCTTCTCTTATTAGACCCTTAATCATATGCAGTATACTCTCAAATTATGCTTTTTTTCATCATTCCTCAAGGTTTTGCCATCACTAGGATGGCTCTGTAATGGGATTCAAGATGGAAAATTTGCCTTAATGTTGTGAAATGAGAGGAGACAGGTGATTGTAAAAAGAAATATTGGAACAGAGAGCCAAGAGACCCCAGGTTTTTTGAGGTAGGAAGTTGGATATCTGAAAAATAATTTCCTAAAAATTATATATGCTTGTGTATTGCCTAGAGAGACTTTAAGTATTCACAGGAGTATATATACCCCAGTTTGACTTTGAAGACTTGCTTGGGACAGCATGTTATCAAACTCTCTACTTTTAGGTAAGAAAATAAGACTGAATATCAATGAATTACTTACATCAAAAATTGTGTGTCCCTTTACAGTCTGCAAAACTGTTCTTGTATTGTTCTCTTCTTGAAATCCTCCTCATCTGACTTTATCATATGTATATTGCTTGTTTTCTATAGAACCATTGTTTCCTTTTTCAAAAATCCAGTGGGCCACTATAGTCACAGACTGAGACAGAGGTGCCAGGACTCATAGTCTCTCAAATCTAGGTTTTGAAAGTTTGCCTTGTATCATTCATTATGGTAAAAGATGTTCTGGTAACATGTGACCTTCAGGGACATTGGAACACATTCAAAGTAAATGGTTGCTCTCTGGGTCACTCTGTCTAGACTAACACTGAACAAATTGTCTACTTTGGGTATATTTTATATAACTCTATTTAAATTTCTTTAAGTGAAGGTTTAGGTGTTCTCTCTGATTATCTCATCAAATTGCTTAGTATAGTGGTTTGCAAATAATAGATTTTTAATAAATATTGAATGACTTGTTTTAGCAATCTTGATTTTAAAGTTATAGGCTTAAAGATAATTTTCAGCAGGGAAATCTTGCTGCAAGCTACTCAATTAAAATGATGATCATAACCCATGTAAACAAAGCATACAGTCCAAATTAAATAGGAGGTGGATACCACAAAACAAAAATAAACTATGCTGGCATGCATTTTTCTCATTTATATTTTTTTTATTTGAAATTAAGTAGGGAATCCTGGGAACTCCAACTAGTTGCATAAATATGAGCAAATTCTTTAAGTCATCTCTTCTAAATTTCAACATCCATAAAATTTTTAAAAATTGACCTGGCTGACCCCAGACAAAACTATTTCTCTTTGTATGATTTTCTATGATCTTTTCTACAAAAGATCTGCCTATCCCCATGTTTTATTAAAGCATGTTTTGACTTTTATACAATTTACTTTAACACCTTTTACTACAGCAATTACTACTTTTTAATTCCTAAGTTACAACGGAGAAGTGGTTATTGTCTGATATATCCCTGGCTCTGTGACTATCATCTATTCAAACATTCATGCAAAAAAACAAGATTGAGTGACAACCACGTACCAAGCACTGGGAGTACCTCACTTGCTAAGACAGACCTGGTTGCTGATGCTTATGAAAACATAGCCTATCCCAGGTAAACAAACAAATAAAGCATTGCAACAAAATATGATAAGCATTCACAGAAGTGAATAAGTAAGGGCCACAATAAAAACAATCTCCTTTTTTTTTTTTTTTAAAGTCAATAGCATCTGTGACATACTCTCTTTATCCTTATTATTATCCACAGATTTCCAGGGCTTATAATTTACTTTATCAATCATGACTTTCTGTTTAGTGGCTAGGTATATCAATATCAAAGCCTATTGTCTTGATCAGTGTTCCACTAGGTTCTCTGACAAACCAACATATCTAAGACCTTAAGTACTCTTGGACTTGTTTTAATCCTGAGATTTCAATTATAAATTGTATTCTATTTTTCTTTGCATTTTACATATTTTAATTCATGTAATCCTCATAACAAACCAATGAGGTTGTTACAGATTGAATTGTGTTCACTCAAAAAGATATGTTGAAATCCTTATCCCCAATACCTCCAAAAATAATTTTATTTGAAAATAGGGTTTTTACAGAGCCTACCAAAATAAAATGTCATTCGGGTGGGCCATAAGCCAATATGTCTGGTATCCTTATAAAAAGGGGAAATTTGGATACAGAGATATGCACAGAGGGCAGACAATATGAAGAGACACAAGGGAAACGTGGTCATCTACAAACCAGAGAGCGCCTGAGGCTACTAAAATCTACAAGAGAGGCATGGAACTATACTTCCTGCAGTGCCTTCAGAGGGTGCATGGTCCTGCCAACATCATGATCTCAGACTTCTGGCCTCCAGAACTGTATGAAAAATATTTCTGTGGTTCTAAACCATCCAATTGGTGGTACTACTTTTTTGTGGCCACCCTAGGAAGCAGTAAAACATAGTGCAAATAGTAAAGAATTAACCTTGTCCAAGGAAAGGTCTGCCCTTTTCCTTCAACTCCTGGAAGGCGATCTCTAACTCCTGAAATATCCTACCTGATAAGCCTACCTATCTTTGCTTATTCAGGGGCTTTGGCTCATGACAGACAATTTATGCCAGCAATGTGATTTATTTGGAGACCTTCGGGCCCCATAATATCAACTCAACCTCTGGAAGGCCTGGAAATTAAAGTCAGCTTATGTGAGCAGTCAACCATGTCTAAGTTAACTGAGCCCTAGTAAAAACTCTGGATATCAAGACTCAGATGAGCTTCCCGGAGAGTATTGCCAATACTCTGAGCATATTGTCACACATCACTTCTGGGAGGAATTATTGTGGTCTATGATTCTATTGGGAATAAAAGGAAGCTTCATACTTGGGACTTTTCTGGACTCTGCCATATGTGCCTCTTCTACTGGCTGATGTAAATCTATATCCTTTTGCTGTAGAAAAAACATAAATGTGAGTATGACAGCTTCTAGTGAGTTCTGTTCATCCTACTAGTAAACTTTTGAACCAGGAGGTAGTCTTGGGAACCCCCAAACTTGCAGTAGTTTTAGAAGTGAGGGTGATCTTGGAGATCTCCTAAAATCTATGGGTAGATGCTATGTTGACATTTCTGTAACATTTAGTGAAGGAAAATTCCAGGGGGCACGTGAGTGGCTCAGTCGGTTAAGCATCTGCCTTCAGTTCAGGTCATGATCACAGGGTTCCTGGATCAAGCCCTGCATAGGGCTCCCTGTTCAGCAGGGAGTCTGCTTCTGCTTCTCTCTCTGCTTCTCCCCCTGGCTCATGCTCTCTCCCTCTCTCTCTCTTGCTCTCAAACACATAAATAAAATCTTAAAAAAAAAAAAAATTCCAGAGGATTTTCTCATTGGTTTAAATCAGGAAACAGCAGATTATGGCCTACAAGCCAAATAGATCTTTTGATTATTTTTGTTAATACAATTTTATTAATACAAACCACACCCATTCATTTATATATTGGCTATGGTTGTTTTTGCACTACAGTAACAAGTGTAGTAACGGAGACAACTTATGGCTCTCAAAGCTTAAAATATACAATATCTGACCCCTTACATATAAAAGCTTGCCAATCACTGTAATAAATCATGGTATTCTGTTTGTCTGTGTTCAGATCTATGAAAGACTTGCCTGCCATCTTGGTACAGAAATTTAGGACAGCATCTTTTAGTACCACAACCAATTTTCTGATGCCATTATAATTTGCAGTGGTATCTGCCCTTCTATTTACTTGTTAATCTTCTGTGCCTTGGTCCACAGAAAGTACATAATAAATATTACATTGATTTCAAGAAAAATCTCATCAGGCTTACTTTTATCTACAAAATTAAGTTCAAAATTATTTCCATGTCATACAAAGCTTTCCATTATTTGGGCCCAGACTTCCTTTCCAATATCATCTACAACTACTTTCATTCATGTAGCCTCTGATTCCATCACATTGAACATGGTACAAACTTTCAAGGCTCATCTTTCAAGGCTGAGCTGAAATGCCCTATTTCTTGAATTTTTTACATGTCTTCCAGTGTAAATAATTCACTACTTCCTTCAAACTTTTACAACTTTTATATGTCAACAAAACCTATCACAGTATTTTTCAGTAATAGTACAGATGCTTAAAATGCATGACAAGTGAATGAATAACACTCAAGGAAGACTTCCTGAAAGATATACAAGTAACTACTCATCTAAGTCTCATATCTTGTGACTTAAAAATTTAATGGAAGATTAAAATTTATTTCTTTCAGCACTGACTTCCAGTCATTAATATTACCTCACTTCTAATAAAAGTACACCATGATTGCCATGACTATGTCTTATTTTTTATATATCACAAGACTTATCAATTTGATAATACTGAAGTTGCTTAAAATTCATAATGAATAAGTGAATATTTGTCATGATCACCTTAGTGTACTTAAATCTTCCCCTCTTTTGTTTGTGATGAAGCCATTGGCTACTATCCTTTATCCCAATGCATCAAATTTCATTTCCTCTTTATTTCCTTTAGATTGATTTCACCATAAAATTCCTGATGCTATTCTTATTTTTCCCTGTGTTGTAGCACACCTAACAGAAAGAGAGAGTTGGCTTTTTTATGACCAACTAGTCTTTAACTAGAAGGTGATGAAATTATATGCAGTTGATAGATCACATGTACCTGGTATTTTTAACAGCTGGGACTTAAATTGTTTGGCATTTTTCTTCTTCTTTTTTTAATACCAAGTCCTAATCTTTAATGCAACTGAGACAAACTTTTCACTAGCAAAAAGAAGCTCACCTTTTCCTCCTCACCCTACCATGTATACACCCTACCATGTATTCACAGGACTGATTCACCAACTATTGAAAAAATTCAGGTCAAATAAATTAATCTCCTCATCTGATTATTATTCCAAGCTATTAAGCTTTAAGAGCCAGTATATGAATAAAGTTAATGTGATAATTTTATACATTAGTTATCCAGGTAAGTTTCCCTGTGGGGAAGTAAAAAAAGGACAAACCCTATGTACTGTTCTCTATATTCTGCAAGTTTTCTTGAGGAGACAAGTTCTATGAAAATTTTACATTAAATCCCAGTAATTTAAATAGTATGATAATATTATGATGCAATGGTTCGAAATGGTAGAGTATATATGCCTGACCCTGTTTTAAAAATTCTGTTAGACATGGTTTCAATACAAGACAGTACCTCACTATTCACCAAGACATGAAAAGACAATTGAAGAAATTCATACAAATGTAAAGCTCCTCCTATATTATTGATAAAATAGGAATTGGATTAAGAAACAAATCAGTATTTTATGAGAAGGTTGATATAGGCAAGTAACTACAATTCTCTGCTGTGTTTTTCTCCTATAAAAGTCTGATAAGGGGATGCAACACCACCTATTACAAGTCTATCTAAGGCCATTTTAAGGTTATCCTCCTTCATTGTTTCACTAGTGAATGGATTTTAATGAATATGTTTATTTAATAAAATTTATTACATATACATTTATCCCTGCACATTAGTTTCTCTTACTTAAAGGATTATAAAGTAAAATATGGGACTCACATTCTCACGGCGGAAAAAAGACAAACTTCCCATTTGGCAATAACTATAGTTCTTCCACCAAAGCTAGAACCTACCACAGTAACACATCTGTAAAAGAAGCTAAAAAATGGTTATTTAATAAATAAATAACATAATCATTCAATGCACAGCAGAATGTAATTAAAGAAAGACAAGCACTGTGATCTAAAGATGAATGAGGCATTAATTGTGATTTTTAGAAAATAGTGTCAAAGAAACTTCCCAGGAGAGTTGGCTCTTGATTTGACCCATAAAAGATGAACACATTGTTTTTGAAAAGATGGAAAAGGACATCCCTTCCTCACAACCAGTGTCTGTAACTTTAACTAAGTCTATACATGTATTAGAATATTAAAAAGTAGCATGTATAGTGAGTGGTTAAAAGCCTGACCTATTAAATCCTGCCACGTTTGTTTACTTACTAGTTTGTGAATGTGAACATTTTAACCCCTACTTGTGGGCCTCAGTTTTCCTTATCTGTAAAATTTAGACAATCATAGTATCTGCCTCACAGTATCTTTTCAGAATTAAATTCTTGATACAAGAAAAGCACTTATAGTAGGTTCTAGCTTGTGGCCAGTGCTCAAAACATGGAAGATATACTAAGAAAATTTCTTGCTATGAATCATCGATGTGGTACAATCACATATTGAGAATCTGTAAAGTGAGTGCCATCATTCACGTACTCTCAGAATGGCTCTGCTGTTACAGTGTGCTTTTTCAAAAACAAAAAACAAAAACAAGCAAATGAACAAAAAAACCCTGATATTTCAGAGTTAATTCCTGAAAGCAATGAGTAAATGCTATTGACTTCTGTTCTTGCACCAGATGTTGACATGTTGTACTGTCTCCTGTGTTGTATTGACTCCAGGTAGCTTTCTCATGACCCTTGGAATGACCTTTTCTTTCTTTTTTTTTAAGATTTTATTTATTTATTTATTTATTTATTTATTTATTTATTTATTTATTTGACAGAGAGAGAGACAGCGAGAGAGGGAACACAAGCAGGGAGATTGGGAGAGGGAGAAGCAGGCTTCCCGCTGAGGAGGGAGCCAGATGTGGGACTTGATTGCAGGACCCTGGGATCATGACCCAAGCCAAAGGCAGAGGCTTAATGACTGAGCAACCCAGGAATCCCTGGACTGACCTTTTCTTATGTTCTTATTGATTAAAACAAAACAATCGTTTTCTCAAAGTAAATATCTCAAAGTCCTCAACATGTCCATGGTCTTGCCCCAGCTCACCTCTCTAGCTTAATCTTCTTCTGCTTCTCTGGCCCTCTATGATCAAACAACATCCAACTAAAAACTATTTCTGTCTCTTTGAGCTTGGAATATTCACTTCACCTGAAAACCCTGGTCCACTCCGCCTACCCGAAAAAAAAAAAATTACTCTTCAACACTGTGCTAAAGCATTATCGTATTTTGAAAGCTTCTTTGTCCCTGTTCTGTCCCATTCCTGATGCAGAATTAAGAGTTTTCTACACTTTCATATACTTTTATTATGTCATATCAGCTTTCATTTTAAATTTTGTTTCTCTTTCCTGTCTTCACTATAATGACTTGAACTCTTATGCTCAGGCAATTCTGGGTAAAATTAAGTGTCCATAAATACTGGTTCATCAAATCTATCAATGTCTTAAAGAATAGTAAAGAAGAATAATTTCACAGTATAAAGGTGTTTTGGTGAAATATATTGACTATGCCTATAAGTTAGATATAGGCAAAATATATTTTAAAAATTTATTAATTGATCATAAAGTTAGCAAAGGAATGCCTCAGCTGCCTTTAAGGCAGAGGATGACATTAAATTATCACATTTAGTAGTAGAATTGTTGAAGTGAATTTAGATCCATTGAGGAATTAGAAGCTGAAAACAGCTGTTGGTTCACAGAAGCATAACCATGTCTGGATAGCTCAGGTGATGGTTACAGTGAGCACCAGTGGGAAGGACTTAGGTTTTATACCAATGACAGCTATGTAGCTTCTCTCTGACCAGTGCAACAGTCAGAGGAAGCTAGCACCCTTGGCCATGTACAATATTGGAAGAGAGCTTATGAGCAGATCAGGAAAGATATATCACCAATTCCATAAAAACACACAAACAATTTTTACTATTCTTGTTGGTTCAGTTTTATCAACCCTATTCCCTAAGAACAATGACTTTGTAAGGATTTGAATGCAAAGTCCACATCAGAGACGTGTTCATTACAATTGGCATTATATATATCAGAGACTGGTTTTAAAAGGTGTATGAAAATAGAGATAAGTTTGCAAATGAAAAAGTGAACTTGCAGTAGTATTTCTTCCACACAGTGCTATGGGAAAAACAATAGACAGTGATCACCAGTGCTGCTTGTTTTAAAATTTTCTGGATAAACATGAATGTGCAATAGCTCCTTTTCATACATTCATGTCTAATGAAGATGTTTATAAGATGTTAACAATTTTTAATTATCATGAAAATATGTAAATTAAAAATGAAAAAACATTCTCTGGTTAAAAAAAATGCTACTATATACAAAGCTTCAAAAACAAGTCCTACTGTTGTTAAAATTCTAATATCAAAACTTCTGCCTCTAAATTAACTTCAGAGGTAAAAACCACCTCAATAA
This sequence comes from Callorhinus ursinus, assembly GCF_003265705.2. Classification (NCBI taxonomy): domain Eukaryota; kingdom Metazoa; phylum Chordata; class Mammalia; order Carnivora; family Otariidae; genus Callorhinus; species Callorhinus ursinus. The sequence continues at coordinate 27,792,675 of NW_027397066.1, read as the reverse complement.
GGTGCTCTGTGGTTTGCAGAGCCCATTACTAGAAAGTAAGAGAGTGTGTCTATCAGTGTTGGTCATCAGAAAACATTTCAGCATGTCTTAATTCCACAATAGGAATCTATATAGTTCACTGGGAAATAAAAATAAACATGATGGTATGACAGAGATTTTCATAATTTTTCAACTTCCCACATTTTAATAATTACTTAAAGTAAGGCAGAAAGTTTAAAAGCTTAAGTTTCAAAGATATTTGTTAAATTTCCTCTGAATAGCAACTGACACATATACAAATGCATTTTCCATTTCAGTACTTGAGAAGACCATCACTGATGATATACCTAAGGCACTTCTTAGAAACTTTACACCAGTAGTATCTAATCCTATAATTCAGAATTAAAAAAATGGCACTTTTATCTAAGATAAACAAAGGTGTGAAAGATAAATCATTATTCACTCAGCTAATAGTCACTTATGTTAGTTACCATGATAAACAAATATAACTAGTATATAAAATCATTTTTACTGAAAATCTTTGCATGGTAGTCATTATCTCCCCTACAGTATGAAAGAAGAGTTTATGCTTCATTTAATTCGGGTAAGGGAAACACTGGATTGAACCAAATTTGTGAAAGGACTTCTCCCAGCACTAATAGGTTAATAGTTATTGTGAGTATTCCACAGGGAGATACATTATGCAGCAATTTGACTTGTTTATTTGGTCAATCAGAATCTCCAAAGACTAATCTAGAAAAGATGACGAATACACATTTGGAAATTTCAGACAACCTGAGCCTGCTGTGTTCTCTTTGTTCTTTCTCAACAACAGGTAGGTAGAAACATCATTGTAAATCTAAATACCTGGTTCATAGTGCAAGTTTCCCTTACCCCTGTATTTTTTTCTTTTATTTTTAACAATGCAATTCAACCACTTATTGAATGTTGACTACTAGACACTATCTTAACCCTTAGTAAGAAATAAAGAAAATGTTTCTTCTGTTCAGCAATGCCCTATCAATTCAATGACTCAGAGTCATAGATAGATGCATCTTTCTGTATGCAATATTTACATAATAAAGGTAAATTAAGCCTAGGATTACATAACTAGTGTTCTTCTGAACCTAAAGGGAGTAAATAATGCCATAATTATAGTTGCAATCATTTATAAAAAGTAAAGCTTCAAGAAATATTCCTTCTGGCAATGATCTTCAATCACACAATTAAAATTTTCATTATTTAGATTCCATATGAGCTATATTGTATAAATTAGATGCATATGAAAAAAAGAAGCTATAAAAGATGCGGTTTTAAAAGTTAGTGCAGCATGGTGTGAAAATATAGACTTTCTTGTGATTACTGAACCAAGGTTTGAATTTTAACTGTGTGACTTTGGATAAATTATCTCTTCATCTACAAACTGGGGTGGTTAATAGCACCGAAGTCCTAATGGTGCTGAGGAGATCAATTATAATTGTTTATTATAAATATGCTTAATTACTGCTAGTAATTGTTTATCTTCTTGACTTAATAATATAATAAAATTATTTTATATATTATATATTGCTAATACTCCAAGTTATTTATATTATTATTATTTTATGACAGCCATTTTGTTCTTTCTTAAAATATTGATATAAATCATGTTAAATATAATCTGAAAGTAATATTGGTACTCACCATCATGTATAAAATGAAAACCAATATCAATGAGGAGTAACTCTCCCTAATTTTATAGTTGCTTTTAAATAAGTGTATAAAAATGCTTTATTTTGTTTAAGGGAGATCTGTGCATGAGATACCTATAAAATAAAGGCTATTGTTAAAGTGTCATTCAGAGTCTCTTTATTGAAAAATAATTACAAAATTTGAAACAATATTTTATACTTGAATAGTTCATCTAGGCCATTCTACTTAAAGTTTAGCGTAAATGTGGGATAGATCATTTCTGATTATTGATTTTTCCAAGTTACAATAGGACACTGGTAATATAAATTTTCATTAATTATGTGCAAATAAAGCATCGATCTCCAATTGCAATTATTGATAACCAGTTTTTGCTGTACTCCTTGTATATACCAAAATTTCCATGGAGTCCCTGAAAGTATCCTATCAATTATCTTCACATGTTGTTTTCTTGTTTCTTAAAGGGCCAAACAGGCAAAGAATAAATTATACAAGACCATGAGAAAAATTAATTCCTTAATCCTTGTGCCATGTAAAATTGGGTATTTCATGAGAAAAATAATTATATTTAATGCAGAAAATTTTATGATGTTATATGTACCTACTTTATATACTACCTTTTGATGATTCTGAGGAAATGTTATGTCACAGCTTCATTAGTGTTACAAAGCAATAAAAACACAGGACAATATATAAAATGCAATTAAGCTACTTATTTAATAACATAGTGCCCAAACTCTCTCCCTCTCTTTTTTTTGAGATTTTATTTATTTATTTAACAACGATAGAGAGGGAACACAAGCAGGGGGAGTGGCAGGCAGAGTGAGAGGGAGAAGCAGGCTTCCCGCTGAGCAGGGAGCCCCATGTGGGACTGATCCCAGGATGCTGGGATCATGACCTAAGCCAAAGGCAGCCGCTTAACCGACTGAACCACCCAGGCGCCCCTCTCTCTTTTTAATTCTCTTGGTCATGGGACAGTTCAGAAAAAGATATAACCATATTTAAACAAATTTTTGTGGTTGTTGTTTTGTCGATCATTCTAACCAATCATTTTCTCATTAGAAATTAAGTTACAGCCTCAACCTTTTTTATACACTTAATACTACATCTTGAATTCTGGTTTTAAAATTAAAATCATTTAGGCATTAAAAAGTCTGTGTCATAATTTATTAATGTCTGAAAGCAGTAAAGTAGTCATCATTGATATGCATAAAGGGAAACAGAAGTAATAAGAAATTTGTCTCTTTTTAGAATTGTTTATCGCAATAGCGTACCAGATTTATATGTATATATCCAACCATTAAGTGATATATTTACTTCCCTTTTCTCCAATGAGGATGGGTTTTTTAAATTATATAAATAAATAGATTTATTAAATAACCTTAAAAATAGGTTAAAATATATATATCAAAAATATATGCCAAAGAAAGTGGACGTCACTTAAAATCCCACTCCATAATATAAAAAACAGTAAATTTGTAATGACCGTATTTTATGTATCTCATTATGCACACATACACATGTAGACAAACACAAATGTATTCCAATGAAGTCAGGTTATACATGGTTTTCCTTTCTTCTTCCCCATTCACATATCCATCAATCTTAATGATCTTAAGCAATATACCAATACATTGTATTCCTTCATTCCTTCAGTGTATCCAATAGCATTCATAACACTCACAAAGTCATATAAAATACCTATGCAAATACAAATATGGAATTGAAGAATTGCTATTGCTTGTATAAGAAAAATTGGATAATGTTACATATTTTATTCTAATCTTATGTTTTGCAACTGCCCCAAGTCAATGTTGTTCATGACTGCCTGCCTTTTGTATTATATCAACAGAGGATTCAGCCATTTTTGTATTTGTGGACTTCCACTTCCCTCGTTTTTCTTTAATCTCTTAAATTGTGGTATTATTTGGTATGTAATAATAAAGAAGATACAATTGTCTACCTGGAGGAAATATGTATATATATGTATGTATACATATATAAAAATAACAAAATAATATTGGTTTCTGTATTTCAAAATACATTCCATTTTGATTTAATACTTTAAGTATAAAAGTACACACACTCACATATATATTATAATATTGTGGAGACTTTTGAAAAAATTTAAGGCTCTGAAACTAGGCAAAGACAGACATAAACCATTATACATTACTATATAAAAGATCACACATTTTTATATAAAAATCTCATCTGTTAGTAAATTAAACTTTGTTATTCATGTGACTAATGTTGGTAAGATGTGTGTGGGTGTGTCGGGCTAAGAGGGTAATTTATAGCTATAAAAGCTTATGTTAACAAACAAGAAAAATCTGAAATCAACAACCTGACATTATAATTTAAGGAACTAGAAAAATGAACAAACTGAACTCAAATCTAGCAGATAGAAGCAAATAATAAAGATTAGAGTGGAAATAAATCAAATACACAGTAGAGAAACAACAGAGAAAGTGAACAAAACCAGAAGCTGGATCTTCAAAAATAATAAAAAAGTTAATAAACCTTTACCTAAATGGACTAAAAAGAAGAGATTGACTCAAATTACTAAAATCAGAAATAAAAGTGGAGAGATAACCACTGATTTTATAGAAATCAAAAGATTATAAAAAATACTATAAACAAACAAATTGGATAACCTAGATCAAATGGACAAATGGACAAATTCCTAGAAACACAACCCTACTAATGCTGAATCATGAATAAATAGAAAATCTGAATAACCTATAACTAGTGAACAAATTTAATCTGTAATCAGAAATCTGACAATGAAAAGCCCTAGACCTGATGACTTCACTAGGAATCCTACACAACATTTAAAGAAGAACTAACATTAATCCTTCCCAAACTTTCCAAAGAATTAGAGTGAACTCTTCCAAACTCACTCTATGAGGCTAGAGAATCTTAATACCAAAGTCAGAAAGTGAAACAACTAGGAACTAGGAAAAAAAAAAAAAACCCACAGACCGATATATTTATGAATGTTCATGGAGAATCCTCAACAAAATACTAGATTATTGAATTCAACAACCTCTTAAAAGGAATATACACCATGACAAAATGGGATTTATCCCTGGGATGCAAGTATGGTTCAATATATGCAAGTCAATAAATGTGATATATCACATTAACAAAAAGAAAGATAAAAATCATGATCATCTCAATACGTTCAGAAAAAGCATTTGACAAAATATACCATCCTTTCATGTAAAAACCCTCAATAGATTGGGTATAGAAGGAACATACCTTAACATAATAAAGACCATGTGTGACAAACCATAGCTAACATTAAATCAGTGGTGAAAAGGAACAAGACAAGGATATCCATTCTCACCACACTTATTCAATATAGTACTGAAAGTACTAGCTAGAGCATTTAGGCAAGACAAAAAAATAAAACGCAACCAAATCAGTAAGAAGTAAAATTGTCATTATTTGCAGATGATATAATCTTTTATATAGAAAATCCCAAAGACTCAACTAAAAAAGCTGTTGGAACTGATCAATAAATTCAATAAAGTTGCAGGATATAAAATCAATATACAGAAATCAACAATTTACACTAACAATTTGAAAAAGAAATGAAGAAAACTAACCCATTCACAATACAATAAAATACTGAGGAGTAAATTTAACTAAGGAAGTACAAGATCTGTATAACAAAAGCTACAAGACTTGTTTTTTTTAAAGATTTTATTTATTTATTTGACAGAGAGAGACAGACAGTGAGAGAGGGAACACAAGCAGGGCAAGTGGGGGACGGAGAAGCAAGCTTCCCACAGAGCAGGAAGCCCGATGTGGGGCTCGATCCCAGGACCCTGGGATCATGACCTGAGCCGAAGGCAGACGCTTAACGACTGAGCCATCCAGGCACCCCGCTACAAGATTTTGTTGAAAGAAATTCCAGAAGACACAAACAAATGGAAAGATATCTGTATGTGTAGGAAGAATTGATGTTGTTAAAGCGTCCATATTACCCAAAGCTGTCTACAGATTTAACACAATCCCTATTAAAATTCCTATGGCATTTTCCATAGAAACAGACAAAACAATCCTAAAATATGTATGGAACCACCAAAGACTCTAAATAGTTAAAACAAAAAGGCTTGAGCATAAGACCTACAAAAGACTCCTGGAAAAAAACAGGAGAGAAATTCTTTGACATTGGTTTCAGCTATGATTTTTTTGGATAAGATACTAAAAGCACAAACAACAAAAATAAAAATCAGCAAAAGAGATTACATCGAACTTACAGCTCTGTACAGCAAAATAAATAATCAACAATTTGAAAGGCCACCTCTGGTATAGGAGAAAATATTTGCAAATTATATATCTGATAAAGGTTTAAATATCTAAAATAGATTAAAAACTTATACAACTCAGGAAACAAACTGAGGGTTGCTGGAGTGGAGGGGGGTGGAAGGAATGGGGAGGCTGGGTGATGGGGAGGGTGTGTGCTATGGTGAGCACTGTGAATTGTGTAAGACTGTTGAATCACAGACCTGTACCCCTGAAACAAATAATGCATTATATGTTAATAAAAAAAAAAAACTTATACAACTCAATAACAACAACAACACAGATCTAGCTTCAGAGCAATACATTTGAAAGGATAAGCAGATACTTTTGTGATCGTTTAATTATATTTAATTTTATTGTTTTATTGATAAATGATTAGCATTTTTTGCAGTTTTTATTTCAGTTGAGAGTTTAGAGGCCTAATTTATACCAAGCAAAAAAAGGAAGGTTTTATCAGTATAGAAAATCAAATAGCAGAGAAAACACTCGGAGATTTGACCTCAGGAAAGATTTGAAGCAAATATGGCAGTTGATAGTATCTTTAACTCTCTTCCCTTATCTCTCTAAGAATCCATTTCATTGTCATTCCAGGTTATTTCTGTGGCACATGCAGATATGGACTCATTCTTCCCATATTTACCATCAGAACTAAACACTCTCCAACTCCTTTGAAAAAATCTAAGAGATGCATTTTGATTGACTATCCTCAGATCATGGATATATTACTTCGATAAGAAATTTCTGCACGCGGAAGCAGATACTAGAATCTTGTGACATTAGCGTCTCAACATTGGAATGAGCAAAGAGTAACTCCCCAATGAGAAGATATCAAAGACGTAATATTTTCACGGGCAGACTTTGATGAGCAAGGCAGACATCCTTTCATGTCAACTACATCTCTACTCTGCTTTGAAAAGACAAAAACACTCATGCATATACAGAATGATATAGTCATGTATGTGTATGGCTTTTCACTGAAATTTTAACCAAAGTATTTCATTTAAGTGAATAGTACTGCTACTTTATAGGAAATAGCGATACTTGCATGATCTTTACCACTCTGCAGTCATAAATAATATTAAAGAATATTACACCTTAAAAATTGAATAATACCTATCTTGCGTATTTATAAGCAAAATTTCATAGTAAACTTCTTTAACACTTAAAATATGCAAAAAAGCCAATAACTTTCAATTAATTAATATCCTTTTCTAATATGCAGAATAAATATAAAAGAATAACTCAAAATAATATTATGCCAGCACATAGACATAGTTCTAATCAAAAGTCAATCTTAAATAATGAGGACTTACAGACAAAATTATAATTGAAAATAGTCAATTATCTTACATGCAAATGCTTTTTAATCAGGGACATTCAAATCACCTTACAGCCAAATATTTCACAATTAGTTTTTGACATATCCTGTGAACTATACTAAAGCCATGCCCTCAGCAATATAATAGCTCAAATGAAGCCAGGACTGCAGATAGCCACTTATTCATTTCCTCAGGTTAGGTACAATGGTGCCTGCATTTTCCAAATTATCAGGGCCATACAGACATTGGAGCTTAAGGATAAGATCCAACTTTATAACCATTTGTTAAACTAGAAGACATTCTAATGACACAAATGTCCACCATAGTAATTAGCATCTTGAGTGATGATGCTATGAATACAAAGAAACACTGCATACCTTAAATAAAAGTTAGATGACATGATATTAATTTGATGAAAAGAAAGCAAACAGTGAATGAAAATGTAAGTTTAAAAAAAAATTTGCTTTTAATTGTGCGTACCCATATTTGTGAATACCATTTAACTAGAAATGTGATCAATACCATTAACCAGAAATGTGACATAAAAGAAAATAAGACTAGAAATGTAAGCTTTTATAGTTAATGTTTGTGCACATAAACATTGCCTTTTAATGATGATGTATAGCTCCAAAATCTTGGAAGCTAGGATTATGCCTAGAAGCTGTGAATGCCTGATATCAAGAAACACAGGGAATCATTTTCTTAGTTATTTTACTTCTAGGGGATCCTGAATGTCAGCATTTCCTGCCCAAATACCTGAATCACCAATTTTAACAACCACCCACAGAAGAGAACAACTTTATAGGAATCTAGGAGTCCAGATGAGAGGTTCCAGCACCTCAGTGGAACCAAAATCCAGGAATAGCCACACTGAAGAAGGTTAAAAAGAACAGTGTCGTTTTATCTGCATCATGCAGCTCCCCATGTGGCACATAGCCCATCGCCAAAAGAAATCCCTCAGCTCACAATTTTTCCCATGGAGGAAAGGAAGAGCAAAGTGACTGCCCACCTTCCCCAGACTTGCAGAATGCTGCTTTAGAGGCCAAATTTTGTTTCACCCCATCCAAACTACTGTGGGCATTGGCGTGGCTGAATAGCCTGGGGACAACCAGAAGCAAGGAAAAGCAGCAGGTTACTCACAGCAACCCGTGCATGGATCTCAGTAACTGACTGCAGATCCAACTAACTGCCTCCAGATTTCACCAGAAGTCTCATGCATGAACCCCTAAGGGTGCCTCAGCTGTTGACCCCCTCAACTAGCTGATGTGTACCCACAGTTGTTGTTTCTCAAACTCCTCAGAAGTTTCTCAGGTGTAAATTGAAACTGGTCCCCCTATGCGGAGGACAGGGAAAGCCCAAAGAAAAAAGCAGAGCACTCCAGATTAGTAGGTGACAGTTTTAATCAAGAAGGGAATGACAATGAATCGTGGAACACTACATCAAAAACTAATGATGTAATGTATGGTGATTGACATAATAAAATTAAATTAAAAAAGAAGAAGAAGAAGAAGAAGAAGAAGGGAACTGAGTTAAGAAGCTTTTCTTGGGCAGCTGCAAGAGGAGTACATTTCCACAACTGCCCACCAGGATCTTAAAAGTTTATATAGAAGCCTTACCTGGGTCCAGTCACATATACCATTCAGTTGGTCTGGACACTTCATTACTATCTCAAGGCTGTATACTTCTGGGAGAAGACAAGTGGAACACGTAACGCCAAAGTTAAAGGAGGGTAAAGAGCTTCCAATCATCTCGATCTAGCTCATGGGTCAACCACGTCTTTTTGACGACCTCTCCCAACACCACTACTCTACACCTTCTCCTTAGTGACTCATGCTCCCCTGCAGATGGTGGCACAAGCCTCCATAGACAGTACAGGATACACAGGAGTTCCCACAGAAAGCACATGTATCAGCATCAGGCTCAGCTCTGTTGGAATGGAAGAAGACATGAAACCATAGACACTTCTAGGCACTGCCCCAGGAAAAATAATTGGGGGTCTCTCAGTATCCAGCCTGGCTTTGCAGGATTGAAAACAGACACAATCCTAGGAGTTCTCTCCCAAGAGGGAGCAAGAGTTGGAGAGTAGGCACATCCATAGAAAGGGTTTGAGATAGTCCCAGAATCTCTAGCTTCTTAGTTCTTTTCTTTTCCCCCTAGGTGGAAACGGATGACTAGGGCTGGTTGGAGTTGGGTAGTTCCCTTCCCTAAGTCACTTAGTTTCTGAAAATACCCCAGTAGGTTAAACTCTGGTTAACTAGTTTCTCCTGAGGCAGTCCTTGTTAAGAAGAACAGAGTGCTCTGATTTACTTCAAAATGTTTCCTTTCACCTCTCTCCTGCCAGAAGCAAGAGAGGAATTTTCTCTGATTTTACAGTGAGAAATTGGACGAGAAATTGGATGAGCTCCTGGAAGTAAATCACACAAAAAGTCACCTCCTATGATAAAATCCCTTTGGAGTTTTAACTCTCAGATTTGTCCGCACTGAGTCTCCAGCGATCTGTCAATTGAAATTCAGATTTTCTTACCCTGGCACTTATTCTCCTGGCAGTTTCTGCTCATGAATCTCTGCTCCAGTAAGCCTCAACTTTCTGTATTCACTTCTTTCTTGAAACTTGTGAACAATGGTTTGTCCTGGGTCCTCCCCTCTCTTAAGTATTCAAGAATTACAATGCTTTTAAATCTGTTTCAGTATTTTAATTGCTGTTAGGTCTGAGTGGCAACTTCCAAGCTCCTTACATTCAGCACCAGAAACCAGAGGTCCCAAAGTTAAGTTTTTATCACTATTGACTATTATAACTGTAGTATAAAATTTAAGCAATATATTTATTATTTATAAGTAAACATAATACTTGATATAACTATAGCTAGAATAATTTTTTAATATCAAGTATTTTTTTTCTGATCACAATGCTATGAGACTCAAAAACAATAATGGGAGGAAAATTCACAAGCACTTGGATATTAAAAACATGCTCCTAAAAAATCCAGAGTCCAAAAGGAAATCAAAAGGGAAATCACAAAATATCTTGAGACAAATGAAAATGGAAACACAGCATATTAAAACTTATGGTATGCAGCAAACAGTGCTATAAAGGAAGTTGAGGGAGATAAATGTTTATTTTAGAAAAAAAGAAAGATCACAAATAAATAACCTAACTTACTCCTCAAGGAACTAGAAAAAGAACATATTAAACCCCAAATGAGCAGAAGCAAGGAAATAACAAAGATTGAGAAGGAATAAATGAAATTAAGACTAGAAAAAGTAAACAGAAATAAGAATTGATTTTTGGTAAATAACACAAAATTGACGAACCCTTAGCTAGAGTAAGTAAAAAAAAAAGAAGACTCAAATAAATAGAATTATAAATGAAAGAAGAGACATTACAACTGATACTCAGAAATACAAAGGATCAAAAAAATTTTGACAATTTCAATAAATTTAATAACCCAAAAGAAATGAATAAATTTCCAGAAACATACAACTTATCAAGGCCGACTAGTAAAGAAAAGAATTTTAAATGGACCAATAATGAATAAGGAGATTGTATCAATAATCAAAAATCTCCTAACAAAAAAGCTCCTAGAAGAAAACATAATTACTGACCTCCTACATTAAAAATGCAGCAATTAAGTCAGTGATTCAATTTTGTAATGTTCACTTCCCCCACCCACCCACCCCTTTCTGACTGATGATAGAATTTCATTCTTTTTGGTGTGGAATTCACTTTTCCCAAAATGACTTTTTGAGTATATGCTTATATATCTGACTTTAAAAGTCAGTGAATGAGGGGCGCCTGGGTGGCTCAGGCGTTAAGCGTCTGCCTTCTGTTGGGGGCATGATCCCAGGGTCCTGGGATCGAGCCCCATCTCGGGCTCCCTGTTCTGCGAAGAACCTGCTTCTCCCTCTCCCACTCCCCCTGCTGTGTTCCCTCTCTCGCTGTGTCTCTCTCTGTCAAATAAATAAATAAAACCTTAAAAAAAACTCAATGATACTGTTTCTCTGTTTTCAAGATCACCCTATATTCCTCCGAGTCAATGCTATGTAACAGCTTCACACACGAGTCAAGGAATTTCAGTACTAACTAGTATAAAACTGGAAGCATTTTAACACATCAGATTATCAAGAGAGAAAATAAATCTCAATCTAATCTATTCTCATTAGTTAATGTAATGATTCATTTTATTTCATGTTTTTCACATAAATACCTACCGTATTCTAAATATTCAGTTAAACATGCATGTAATGTCCGTGTGTAATTATCAGTGAGTGCACAGTCTTATTGCAGTTATCTCCCAGCCTCTTAGTCATACTATTGCGTACTAGCTTCAGCTCCCTCAAACTTCTTTAAGGTACTTTGTGTTTCAGTATACTAGCAGATGTGTTTGTCTAATTATTTCTTATCTTCTTTTTCTGCCTCATAATTTTGTTCACATTTGCTGTAGAGATTTTAGAAATCATCTAGATTGTTTGGTACAGGAAGGAAATCAACCCTGGACTGACTAATTGCTTGCAATCTTCCCGTTTTTCCTTGGATACATTTTCATTCTTACGTATATCGGGCATTTTTGTTAACCCTTTTTACATACAGCTCTGCTATACATCTGACCAGAGCTGCTATACATTAAGTCAAACCATTTATATATTGAAAATGGATAAAACAAGCCATGGTCTTCAGGAAAGTACTTTTGATCTAGCATTTTTAAAATAAACTATAGTTTGAAAGTTCTACGTAAATCACTAGTTTGGGTCAAAACCTAATGCTCATTTTCACTTGCTTTTCATCTCTTCATGACTCCATCTCTCAGAGCAGCTTTTCAAGGCTTGACTGCAAAGGAAATGATAGCATTGCTTGATATGTGAACTGGAGATTTGGTGGAGTGAAAGATTTTGACATTGAGATTGAATAAAAAGAATTTAATTAGAACACACACACACACACACACATATAGTTATGTTCATTAAATTGTTTTTTACTTTTTTCTTCAAATTTCTCCCTATTCTAAATTCAAAGCTGATGAAAGAATATGTGATAGAAATACTAACAGAGCCATTTTTATTTTCTAGGTAAGAAAACTGCTAATAGATACCACTAATATATGTTTTCTCTTTTTCCCTTTGTCACCAATCTTATTTATAAACTTTATCTTTTTACTTTCAGTTTATGCCTTCTATCTTTCTTTTATTTTTATTTTTTTAAAGATTTTATTTATTTATTTGCTAGAGAGAGTGAGTGAGAGCACAAGCAGGGGGAGCTGCAGGCAGAGGGAGAAGCAGGCTCCCTGCTGAGCAAGGAGCCCGATGCGCGACTCCATCCCAGGACCCTGGGATCAGACCTGAGCTGAAGGCAGCCGCTTAACCCACTGAGCCACCCAGGCGTCCTTCTATCTTTCTTTTATTACCTAAGAGATGTCATATGAATCCGATCAGGGAAACCTGAATTAATCTTACATCTGTACAATAGTTGACATTTTCCAGTTCCTCCATAATATTCCAGTAAAGCATATACATGCCGTTAACCTCTTTCTCCTCTGTTTCAGTGCTCAGACTTCTCTCATTAATCATCTGTACACCTAGAGATTCTGTTCTTTTCTAAAACTCACACCAGACTAAAGCTCTAGAGATTTGACAAGTATTAGATAGGTTTTTACTTCCAAAAGAAGAATCAAAATGTCTCATAACTTATCAAAATGAGGCTTAAGGAGAAAATGCTTTAGACAGACTTTGACTAAGAAAAAAAAAATTATCAGGTCCAAGAACTCCAGTGACAAATTTCAAGTAAAAAAGAAAGCCCTTTTGTTTTATTGAGTTACTTATTCTAATTTAAATAGATAATGCATGATATCAGACATTTTGGTATTTTATGGATAATTGGTAGGATTAATAATAGATTCCACAGAAAATTAGCTCATTTATCTCTGTGTGACATAAGATGCTAAAATTAACTAGAAAAGAGAAAATACTTTAATTTTACTTGACTATTTCAAATGCATCTTTGGGGAATGTTATTTTTAAGGAACTTGTTTTCACAAATGTTAAGCATATGATAAAAGGATCTAGAAAATCAGCAAATACACTGTTAAACTGTGTGAAATGGCTCATTGGTTTATAGATTGAAACAATTTACAAGGTTACTATGCCCCTCATTTGGAAAGCATGATTAGTTACTCACTGAATAGAATACTTTAGCTTTTATTTGTTGTTTATTTTTTTGAAAACCAGAGACAGTATTAACCTATTGATGGAAAATTATATTGTTTTCCCAAAATGAATTTTATTGGCATATGGATAATTTTATTTGAAACTCTTAGTGACTTTTTGCTCTTTGATTCACTTTGGTAAGTTCTTTCATTCTAGCCACATTCCCATCAACTTTTTTCATTCATTTATTGATTATTCATCCAACCATCTATCCACCCATCCATCCAACCATTCATATATAAGTATATACTGAGCTGAATTAGTTGATGTAGATTCAAAAACAAATTAAATTATTCTTGCTGTCAAACATAATCAAGGAAAGAAATGTATAAAAATATTTGACAAATGTTATCATTGTTATACTAGGCATTACTACTAAATATTAAAGTGGCACAAATTGAACTTGAAGAATAGACTCCAATTAAAGAGTAGACAAAGACTTTTTGGGGCACCTGGGTGGCTCAGTGGATTAAGCATCAGACTCTTGGTTTCGGCTCAGGTCATGATCTCAGTGTTCTGAAATCAAGCCCTGCCTTGGGCTTTGCTCTCAATACAGAGTCTGCTTGAGATTCTGTCTCTTCCTTTCTCTCTACCCCTCCCCTGTTTCCTGTTTCTCATTCTCTCTGAAATAAATAATCTTTAGAGAAAGAAAAAAAAGTAGACTAAAACTTTTAACAAGTGCAGACATGAAGTGGATTTTGAAGGATGGAAATGTTGACTTAAGGAAGCCAGCAGGGATTGGCAATCATATACTCAGTCTCATGAAAGTATAGCCGCATGGAGTAATGGCAGAAATTGGCATAATTAATGAACTTAATATGGCTTAAACATTGAACAGAAGTGGCTAAAAATAAGGCTGGATATGTTAGACCAGTATCAGGCTTATATGTCCGGATAAAGAAGTTTAACATTATTTCTTGAAGAATAGGAAGTCATTTTGAAGAAAAGGAGTCATTGATAGATTTTTGTTTTAGTGAAATTATCCAAATAACAATGAAAATGACTGAGTTGGTGTAGGCAAAACTAGAGCATAGAGTCAATATTAAAGTTATTCAGTAGTGTAGCTGTGGAACGATGAGAGCTGATCTAACACAGAAATAGTGTGAAAGATGAGAAAGGAATAAACGTGAGAGATTATAATAAATATGAAAGATTATAAGCCTGTAGTAAATAGACATTAGTGAATAAATAGAAAAGGCTGATAAAGGAGAGGAAGTAGTTTCGATTTAAAAAAATCTATGAAAGAAGTACTGTGAATACGTTTACTTGAAGGTGCCTGTGGTTTCCTCAGATGATGATGTCAGCACTTAACTCAAATATGCAGTCCTAGAAGGTTCTAGGCTGTAGGTATAGAATTAACAATTTTCAATGCATAAGTAGTAGCATAACTCATTTCTAGTAGAGGGGTCCATGGTATGATCTGCATACGAAAATTAGGATTAGGAAAGTGTTCAAAGCAGTAGACTGCAGGACACAGGTTAATCAATAATTCACTGAAGAGGTATTTGTCTTACATTTAATCACAAATAAATTTTTAGAGAAATAGATTTTGAATGAAAGTTATCCTTAACCAACAAAAACTAAATGAGAGGATGATTATCTAGAATCTGAAGTTTCTTCCTCAGGCACTAATTTTTCCATATGTTAGGGAATGCTTTTGCAATAGGGGTTACATTGTCCCTAAGGGCCCAGAAATTGGCTATGCAGAGAGTATGTGGGGAAAAAAAAAAAAACTTTCTCATTTTATTTATAAGCACAGGTGTACGTACAGTAAATACATGAATATATAGTATATTGTAGTATTGAACTTCAGTGGGGCACAATGATTTGGGGAAAAAAAATAGGTTTAAGACGTCTCCTGGGAGAGGGGCAATAAAGAATTGAGGAACACTGGTCTGGCAGTGGGTGGCAAACATTATAAAGATATTTCTGTGTGTCATATATGATTTGTGAACGCTTGAACATCAATTCTCATACCAAAGTGATTTAATGGACACAAAATCACAAGAACTGGCATTTTCCCTCTCTTACATTCTTACTCCAAATTCACATCTGACATTTTGACATATTTTGTCTGCTCAGCTGTTGTGGGGATGAACATTGCTCTGCTTAGTTCCTGTTCCTGAGGGACCATAAGCTTTTAATTTTAGGAAGCCAGGAACTTAGTGCCAAAATAGTTAGTGTTACTTATTGAAAGATCATTAATGGCACCCATCATCAAAAATCACTCCAATTGTGAGAGCATCTTTTCTCCTATGATGCTTTCATTTAGTCTGCCATGTTTGCCCTTAACATACTCATCCAAATGACTTGCATTTTAAAAGTTTTTCTTTTTTTGAGAATTTATGAACATTCAACCTAACTATATTTTATAGAGAGAATATTTGTAATTGCATGTTAAATTTAGGGCTTATTTATTTATTTATTTATTTATTTATTTATTTATTTATACTAAAGAAGCAGAGAATGGACTAGTAATGATGCAACCTCTTTCTTCCCTCAGGTACTATCACATAAATAATGGGTTGTAAACAGGCTTAAAGAAAAAGAATATTTCTCTGGGTACATCATGTGGAATAAGCAGTTGGCTTCTCTGCCTAATGTATGTGTGAGGCAAACCTATGATATTTGTAATCTAATTCCTCTCAAGGAGAAATGTAGTTTGGATAGATAAGCTAAGAGCAGCCTAAATCCTAGCTGCAGTGTGTGGAAATGGATTTGCACATATAATTCCTAAATTCTAACTAAGTATTCTAAAACTAAGGTATCTGAACATAACATTCTGATTTTAAGTTGTACTTTTGCTGAATTATTTCATAAACAAATGAATTTAAGTATTCTTTAAAAAGAAGTTATGAACTAATATTCTGATCAAAAATATCAATCGACTGTGACTCAGTGGGAAATATCTTTTTTCAAGAAAGTCCTTTTTCTCTTTCAGTCTTTTCTTATGCTCTCACTAGAGATCTCGGTCTGTGGAAGAAAATGTAAGACTTTCTTTTCTAAGAGTTTATTTTCTTATATAAGTAAAGTTTTAACTTAGAATCTTAAAATGCTGCTGGGGAGGGTGAGGTGTCTGTTAAGCTACAAAAATGATTAAACAATTATTAGTGTGTGATCTTCTATTTATCCCCCCCCCCATTTTAGGGGAGATTTTTCAAAGGAGTTCTTGACCTGTAAACAGTAGTAACATTTTATCTTGTTTTTTTTGACTTAACTCTTCTCTTCTTTTTGGAGGGAGCTAGTAACATTTTTTCACTTGGCACGAAAAAGAGAAAACATTCCCCTCTGTTATGTATTTCCATAGTTCCCCTTTAGCCAGGCTTAGGCTTAGCACAGTGAGGCCAATTTTGCCTGCTCAGCACAAGTTGCAGGCTGACTTGGCTTGACTTGACTGTCTTTTCAAAACCACTTTTCTCTTCATCATGCCTGGCCACTGCTAAAGTCTCCTCTTTGCCTGAGGAATCCGTGATGCCTCACATAACCTAGAAAATTGTACATTATCTTAGGTAGGCTCTATGTTAATAAAAGTGTTCCACGGTGAATGTATTACAATGAATTCACTAGAATATTGGTGATAGGAATAAAACATACCTATGGTGCCAATTATTTTTGCTTAAGTGTAAATTAATAGGACTACTTCATGATGCTGTCAGAAGTTATTAAGAAATATAAAAAAATAGGATGCAAAGCATGATGCCAGAACATTATCCCTGTGCATCTTTCAATAAGGACTGAATACTGTAAATATGTTAATTTTTTTAATTGGCAGCAGTTATCTTTGGGGAAGAAGAGAGCATATACTTTCGCCAAAGGACGTGATACACTTGCCTTTTAATAGCACATTATCTGTGTCTTTTATAACCCAGGGAACTTGAATACTTGTGTGATGTCACCTTATAATAAGGAGTAAATATTCTGTGTGCAGAAAGTTCACCTTGAGAAAGAATAGTATCTAGAGCTGAGTAAATTAACTGAAGGAAAGGACAAGAATATATGAATAGACAACAGCATGTTTTCCCTTGAGGAGAGGACCAATAGAATATTCACAGAAATGTAATTACTATGAAACTTAGTGAGGTATGCCAAAAAAGTGAAAGGAAAGTTAATGAGTTAAACAGAAAAGGGAAAGATGGCAACAAATCTGTTGTTAAAACGTTAAAATTATAAACAAATACATATGTATATATTGCATCGGTAGGTCATATGCTTTTTGAGTGCACTGGGTTATATACATATCTTATCACCTCTCCTTGATTGCAAACTGTGTAAGAAAAGTATCTGTAGTAGGTTGATTTTTAAATTACCGACATCTCCCATTTGAATGCCTAGCATGGTGTTAGGCGCTCAGACACAGATTTGTCAGACAAGAGAAACCTCACTGAGGAATTAGAATCTGTCTGGGCATCCAGGGCCCACAAGTGTATGGGAATGTTCTCTCCACCAGAGTGTATGGGAATTGTTCTCTCCACCAATCCTCAGTTGTCACTTAGAAGTTCTCTGAATTGAAAAATCCAGTTGAGGAAAGCCTTCTGTACTTCTTCTCTGATGTTCCATGTTCAGACATCTGAGTCCCAAAGCCCAATGGCCATTCAAGTAGGAACACACAACAAAAGTCTAAGCAAAAAGTTTGGTCTCTACACCATCCTGCTGCTGAGACTCCCAGATAAAAGTGATATCTAAAGAAGTAAATCTATACCCTTTCCTAATCTACATTTAAGGACATATCACATTCCTTCATTGTAAAGCTAAATGCTTTACTAGATTGGCTTATTTTTTTTTTTTTAAGCATTACCTTTATATTGTGGCCTAAGCTATTACTGAATGTGATCACCAGAGCCTTAAACTTGACTAAATTTTAGGCTACCTTTTTCCTGATTTGAAGCTCCTGTCTTCTGTTTCCTTAGAAGAGTTATATTAGAAAACTTATTCTAAATTATTTCTCTGTTTTTTTGTTTTTGTTTTTTGTTTGTTTTAAGTCTTTTGCCAGTTTACTACCCAGAAATGTCTTGCTAAAGGGTCTGGAAACCATCTCTTTGAAATGTAAACACTGATGGAGATAGTACCCTTACCTCCCAGTCTCTATGAGAAGGTAGAGGCCTAAATTAATGGGTGCTATTTAGCAAACACAATGGAGTAATCTCAGAGAAAAATAGTTGCAAGCTCAGGAATAACTCATTCTGCTCCACACCTCCCATCATCAACCTCTTCTAATGTCCTCCAGTACATTTTCACTAGCTCACCCAGGGCTTAAAAAGCTGGAAGCAAAAAAGGTAAGTAACAACAACAAACATTGCCTTTCATTTCAATGGAGGTGAGCTCAGTTTGAATTATGGTCTCTCTCATCTATAACTTTGAATAAAGTCTTCCGGGGCTGTTTCACTTTGTCAGATACAATTTTTGCTTTGGCAAAGGTCATCAGCAGTCATATGAAACTGGATTCTCATTTATCCTGTAATTGTTACAAAATCTAATATCTTTTTTAATACTGGGGGACTCATAATGTCTTTCATAAGACAGTGACAGTAAAGTTTATTATTTATTTATTGTTTTTTCAGTGACAAAACTGAATATTGTTATTGAGGATATATTGCAAAGGTTTTTATCTTAACCCATCAGTTGGAGTATAGTATAGTATAAGTATATTTTGTGGAGAGCAATTTAGTAGTATGTATCAAGAATTTTAACACATTCACTTTTTACCAAGTAATTACAGAAGAATTTACGCTAAGGGAATAATCAGAGATTTGCACAATTACTGATGAAAATATTCCTAAATGTTAAACATTGAAATAACAGTTAAGTAAATTACGGCACGTCTGGAAGAAAAATTATTATAAAGACATGAAATAACATTGGTGAATGATACTTCATGGCATAATTCATTATCCTTTTGTAGTTTCAGTGCCAGTTGGGAGTGGGAAGAGATTTATTATGGCCATATGCTAACTATGTTGAAAGAAATTATGTAAGCAAAATGTAATTTTGAAAGGTCAAGAAGAGGGAAGCCTGGATACAAATTATCAGTGAACTAAAGACAAGTGATGAACAGATTTGTGAATGAGGTAGCACTGTTTGAATAAGACATCTTTAATTTGAATCTATCAATTCTCAGTAAGGGCTTTAGGAAGTTTGCGCCTCTCTCAAATAACATGGAAAGTTTGTGATCTATATGTACTTTTCTGGTCAAAGAGTTCTTAGATTTAATCAGGTTCTCAAAAGATTTGACAATTCTCAAAAATCTTAAAAACAAAAACATTTGAATTAATAGAAGAGCATCTCTTATATTGGACCAGGGTGTTTCTTTCAGCTATTCCAATAACGATATAGGGAGTATTTTGTGGCCATTATTATGAGCATTCACAGCTTTCTGGTAAATGCAGGCCCATAGTCTAAATATCATCAGATAAAAATGTAAATGGAAATAATAAACATGATTTTATAAACAGGTGTTCACCATTCCATTAACCAATGTTGCTTTTCTCGCTGAAATTTACATAATACCCACAATGTTGCTAAGAGTGACAGAGACTAATAGAATCAAAAGCTAGCTCTCACTCATGCAGGTGCAAGCTAGTCTCAAATTATGTAGTCATTTGCTTTGTTCTAGGAGAACCTGTTTCTTCAGTAACAGCATTTTACTTTCTTTGCCAATTGAGCTTTCTAGTAGCAAACTGCTTCTTCTATTATGTTTTCTTGAATGAAATTTCTGTTGAATATATTAAGAGTTCTGTTTCTTCAGACACTTTAAAACATTAGCTTATATTTTTTAATATACTGCACAAATACAATAAGCTGAACTCATTAAATACTTGTTTAATTGTGGTGCAGAAAGATAAAATACTATATTGTAAGAAATATTAGTGGTTATATTTTTCAGTATTTTAAAGGTATTAAGAACAATATCCATCCATTAAATCATTCATTTATTTTAAACACATGCACCAAAGACTGAGCATGTCTAAAAGTATAAAGTAAATCTGGTCCATTCACTTCAGTTAGATGAAACAGAATGTACAAATATAAGGGTAGTTAAAAAAAAAAAAAAGGCCAACATAACATGTTTGATGAAGTTCAACAACAGTAGAGTGTACCTTCATTCCCAATTCTTTGGAAAATAAATGGAATACAAGTGATTGTCATCATTAAATTTTAAAACAAGAAAAAAAGATTAATTATAAAATTGATTTGAATTTTAGTATCATTATATCAAAAGTATGTTTCATAATCTTTTTAAAAAAATTAGCCATCTCTTTTATTTTGCTTTTCTTTCCTCTCATTGTTTTCCTCTCTGAGTCTGCTTATATCAAACAGATAGATGTGTAAATGCTGCAAGGTTGACTCCAAGGCTATATTAGACATGAGTGTGCTTGTATTTCAATTCTTGTAATTATAAGTGGCCCCTCTACAGACGATTTTGTTTTCTATGAAACACAACAGAAAGCATCAGATTAGGGGAAAAGAGTGGCTCAGGCTGCCCCAAGCAATTAAGAGAATTAAAGAAAATTACTAGTGGATGCTTTATGTACAGCAGGGGCTCTGCGGATGAAGAAATATAACTGCTAGTCACACCTGTGCTGATTTGCACTGTGGAATTGAAATTATCATGAGTAAATATAATTACTTAGCAAATTTAATAAATGTTGTTTGGGGTTCTGAAAACAGCACTTAGTTCTAGAAATTACATAGTGATAAATGTGGCAGCACACATTTAATAGTACCTTCAAATATAAAACTATGTAGAATGTTCTGGAATGTAGTAGGTTGGTTATGGAGAAGGAAAATGATAAATTCCTGCAAATTGGTCACCGAGATGTTCACAGTTACCCATACTCTCATGTTCTTTCTTTGATTATCTAATTTTGTCAAAATTATTTTTTCCCTAAATTTCCAATTGCTTAGATATCCAGGCTGCCCCCCCAATTTATAATTTTTTTTAAATTATTCTTAGTAAGAAATTAGTAAATATTTGCTAACACTTGAAAGTGAGTGCCCTAAATAAGTATTTAATTAACAAATAAAGCAATTATTGCTCTTGAGCTGTAATGACTGGCAATAATTGCTTTATAGAATTTAATAGTTAAGAAATTAACAGAGATAAGTAATAAAAGGAAGAAATTAAGCTACACTGTTCATCATAACTTTAATTTGTGTGCTCTTAAAAATCATAAAAATGATTGGCCTTTTATTAAATTAATATTTAGATAAACATTCATATATCCTATTTTATCTTTGGAGTACTATGTTGACCTACTAAGTCATAATTGATTGTTAAAAATGTAATACAATTTATTTGTGTTAAAAGGGCATACAGTATTTATGTATTCTGTAAATTGCCATATGGTACAAGCCTACTTAGAGTATGTCTTCTGTTATAACACTACTAACCAATAGCCTTCTACTTTAATCAGTAAAATGTTAGAAAAAATTTTCAATAGTTTAAGTATGTTCAAGCATTTTAGCAAGATGGTTTTTAAAACATTGTTTAGTTTCCTTGGGCTGTTGTTACAAAGCAGCACAAATTAGGCAGCCTAAAATAACAGAAGCATATTCTGTCACAGTGTTAGGTTTCTTCCAGACCAAAGGCTCTAGGGGAGGGTCTTTCCTCGACACTTCTAGCTTTGGGGGTTTGCTATCAATCTTTGGCACTACTTGGCTCGTAGACTCATTGCTTTGGTCTCTGCCTCCTTTACCGCATGGCCTCCTTTCCTGTGTATCTGTCTCTGTATCTTCCTATCATCTTCTTATGTTTATGTGCCTGTGTTCAAATGTCCCTTTTCTAATGAGAATATCAGTCATACTGGATATTGTAGCTGTCCTAATCCAGTATGACTACATCTGAATTTGATTACATCTGCAAAGACCCTATTTAACAAATAAGGTCACGGTCTTATTTCATTTGGTCTTCTACAGCAAAACTACAATACAGTGGGTGCTTTAAACCTCATACATTTATTTCTCACAGTTGTGGAGGTGGGGAAGTCCAAGATCGCAGCCCTGACCAATTCAGTGTCTTATAAGAGTCTATTTTCTGTTTCATAAATGGCTGGTTTGTTCACCTGTGTTCTCACAGGGCAGAAAGGGCAAGAGAGCTCAGTGGAGTCTCTTTTTAAAAAGGAACTAATCTCATCATGAGTGCTCCACCTCAAGGCATAATCACCTCCCAAATGCCCTACCTCCTAATACCATCCCATAGGGTGGTAAGATCTTAACATACCAATTTTGGGAAAATACCAACTTTCAATCCGTAACAGTCATATTCACAGACTCTGGGTGGACATAAATTTTTAGGGAACACTATTCAACCCAGTTCAAATGTGAAATATGAGTGTTTTGAGACTGACTTCTGAGTTCTGTGAGTGTTCTACAACAAACAAAACTTCCACTGGAATCTTCACCAACACACATCAGATAATATTGCTTATGCTATAGTTTAGGGACTGGTAAACTTTTTCTGTATAGGGCTAGATAGTAAATATCTTAGGCTTTGCAGGCCAGATGGTTTCTGTCACAACTACTCATGTCTGCTTTTATAGCACAAAAGCAACCATAAGCAATAGGCAAATGGGTGGGCATAGCTGAATTTGGCCCCAGATCATGGTTTTGCCCTCCCCCAAAATTGTGAAAAGAAATTATTCTATTTATTTAATAGAGTAAATTTATTTAAAAAAAATAAATTCTCAGGAAAATCTGTTCATCGAAAGCAATGTCCTCATTTATAAAAAAAAAACCTCTATTTTTTAATGCTATTTTAAGACCTGGAAAACAAAACACATTCTAAAAATCAAGTTCATAGAAAGGAAGAAAGATTTCTAAATTTAAATATGTGAATCTGTGGTAAATTTTGAAGTGGCCTTTCTGAGTTCAGTTCCCTGGGTGACTTTGCAGATTGTATGTCCTTAAAACTAATACTGTCTAAAACTATTTTTGCTATTTTACACTTTCAATATACCCATTCTTAACAAATGGAATTTTTTAAACACTCACTAGTAAGAGCTCATAAATGAGTCAAATGAATAATATATTACTTAAAGTATTCTGGACACTGAGTGATATCCCAGTATTGAGATTTTAGAGGAATTTTCTAACATCCTTAATAATACTACTAACATTGGTTGATAAGTGTTGCCTAATAAAGGACTATTTTGAATGAAATTTATTATATAACTAATAATATTCTTTTAGTTTTGGTAATATTGTAGTCAAATATCAATAAATAAGTTGTTACCAAGTTGTTACCAAGTTATGATTTTAGTAAAAGCACTCAATGTTTTAGCAGTGAATGCTGAAGAATCAACATTCAGTGAACAGTTTGAATTACGGGAAAAAAATAAAGACCAATATTGTAGAGCTGTTGCAAATTTCATCCATTTAAGTTTGATTAACAGACAAGGTTAAATTCCAAATAGCATTAAATTTTGCTTTCTTTATTTTTAAACATGAGAACTTTCTCTAAGAATGAAAAAAATAAACTTCATCTACTTGTCATTTTAAAAAAGGACTCTTGCTACAAAGAAGTATATCCTGAAATGTACGAATTGTACAAAAAAATAGATTATGTCAGAAGATCCTTTGAGTCAGCATCTCATGTTCTGAGCAAATTTTGTCTGTGAATTATGTTAAAGTTCTTCCTCAGAAGGGTATGCATTGCCTAAGTCACAAATCTTATTGCATCCATTCAACATTTTTTTGTTAGATTGTTTTGACTCTGACCAGCGTTTCCGTTCCTAATGTGCTTGCCTTATTTAGGCTTCTAGGTATTTCCCCCAAAATACTTAATATGTTGCTATCTCTCCTCCTCATATCAGTTGGTATCCTTTCCACTCTAGTCTCTTTATTCTCCTGAGAGTCCTTTTTTTTTCTTTTTGTTTTTAATTTAAATTCATTGGCCAACATGTAGTACATCATTAGTTTCAGAAGTGGCATTCAATAATTTGTCAGTTGCAAATAACATCCAGTGCTCATCACATCAAGTGCCCTCCTTAATGTCTATCACCCATCTAACCCCATCCTCCCACCCACCTCTCCTCCAGCAACCCTCAGTTTGTTTCCTATAGTTAAGAGTCTCTCATAGTTTTTCTCCATCTCTGATGACTTCCCATTGAGTTTTCCCTCCCGTCGCCTATGATACTCTGCACTGTTTCTTATATTCCACAAATGAGAGAAATCCTATGACAACTGTCTTTCTCTGATTAACTTATTTCACTCAGCATAATACCCTCCAGTTCCATCCCTGGTGATGTAAATGGTAAGATTTCATCCTTTCTGATGGCTGACTAATATTCCATTGTGTGTGTATATATATCACAACTTCTTTATCCATTTATCTGTCAATGGACATTTGGGCTCTTTCCACAGTTTGGCTGTTGTGGACATTGCTGCTATAAATATTGGGATGCACATGCCCCTTCAGATCACTATATTTGTATTTTTCGGGTAATTACCTGGTAGTGCAATTGCTGGGTCTAGGGTAGCTCTCTTTTTAACTTTGTGAGGAACCTCCACACAGTTTTTCAGAGTGGCTGTACCAGCTTGCATTCCCACCAACAATGTAAGAGGGTTCCCCTTTGTCCACATCCTGGCCAACATTTGTTGTTTCTTGGCTTGTTAATTTTAGTCATTCTGACTGGTGTGAGATGGTATCTCATTGTGGTTTTGATTTGTAGTTCCCTGATGCCAAGGGATGTGGAGCATTGTTTCATGTATCTGTTGGTCAATTGTATTTCTTCTTTGGAGAAATGTCTATTAATTTCTTCTGCCCATTTCTTCACTGAATTATTTGGTTTTGGGGGGTGTTGAATTTGATAAGTTCTTTATAGATCTTGGAAACTAGCTCTTTATCTGATATGTCATTTGCAAATATCTCTTCCCATTCCGTAGGTTGCCTTTTAGTTTTGTTGACTGTTTCCTTTGCTATGCAAAGGTTTTTTATCTTGATGAAGTCCCAATAGTTCATTTTTGCTTTTGTTCCCTTGCCTTTAGAGATGTGTCTCACAGGAAGTTGCTGCAGCCGAGGTCAAAGAGGTGGCTGCCTTTGTTTTCCTCTAGGATTTTGATGGTTTCTTGTTTCATATTTAAGTCTTTCATTCATTCTGTGTTTGTATTTGTGTATGGTGTAAGAAAATGGTCCAGTGTCATTTTTCTACGTGTGGCTGTCCAATTTCCCAACACCATTTATTGAAGAAACTATCTTTTTTCCATTGGACATTCTTTCCTGCTTTGTCAAAGATTAGTTGACCATAGAGTTGAAGGTCCATTTCTGGGCTCTCTATTCTGTTCCACTGATCTGTATGCATCTGTTTTTTGTGCCAGTACTATACTGTCTTGATGATTACAGTTTTATAATAGAGCTTGAAGTCTGGAATTGTGATGTCTCCAGCTTTGGTTTTCTTTTTCAACATTCCTCTGCCTATTTGAGGTCTTTTCTCATTCCATACAAATTTTAGGATTATTTGTTCCAGTTCTGTGAAAAATGTCAACGGTATTTTGATAGGTATTGCATTGAATGTGTAGATTTCTCTGGGTAGCATAGACATTTTAACTATATTTTTTCTTCCAATCCGTGAGCATGGAACGTTTTTCCGTCTCTTTGTGTCTTCCTCAATTTTTTTCATAAGTGTTCTGTAGTTTTTTCGAGTATAGATCCTTTGCCTCTTTGGTTAGGTTTATTCTTAGGAATCTTATGGTTTTTGGTGCAATTGTAAATGGGATTGATTCCTTAATTTCTCTTTCTTCTGTCTCATTGTTAGTGGAAAGAAATGCCACCGCTTTCTGTGCATTGATTTTATCTCCTGCCACTTTGCTGAATTCCTGTATGAGTTCTAGCAATTTTGGGGTTGAGGCTTTTGGGTTTTCCACATAGAATATTATGTCATCTGTGAAGAGTGAGAGTTCGACTTCTTCTTTGCTGATTCGGCTGCCTTTATTTCTTTTTGTTGTCTGATTGCTGAGGCTAGGACTTTTCATACTATGTTGAACAACAGTGTTGATGTTGGACATCCCTGTCATGTTCCTGACCTTAAGGGAAAAGTTCTGTTTTTCCCCAATGAGAATGATAGATATTATATGTGGGCTTTTCATATACAGTGTTTATGATATTGAGGTATATTCCCTCTATCCCTACACTGTGAAGAGTTTTAATCAAGAAAGGATGCTGTATTTTGTTAAATGTTTTCTCTGCATTGAGAGGATCATATGGTTCTTGTTCCTTCTTTTATTTGTGTAGAATATCACATTGATTTGCAGATGCTGAACCACCCTTGCATCCCAGGAATAAGTCCCACTTGGTCATGGTGAATAATCCTTTTACTGTACTGTTGGATCCTATTGGTTAGTATCTTGGTGAGAATTTTGGAATCCATAATCATCAGGAATATTGGTTTGTAATTCCCCTTTTTGGTGGGGTTTTGGGATCAAGGTAATGTGGTGTCATAGAATGAGTTTGGAAGTTTTCCTTCCATTTTTATTTTTTGAAACAGCTTCAGAAGAATAGATATTAATTCTTCTTTAAATGTTCAGGGGAATTCCCCTGGGAAGCCAGCAGGCCCTGGACTCTTGTTCATTGGGAAAATTTTGATTATTGCTTCAAGTTCCTTGCTGGTTATGGGTCAGTTCAGATTTTCTATTTCTTCCTGTTTCAGTTTTGGTAGAAAATACATGTCTAGGAATGCATCCATTTCTTCCAGAATGCCTAATTTGTTGGCATATAGTTGCTCATATGTTCTTGTAATTATTTGTATTTCTTCAGTGTTGGTTATTTCTCTTCTTTCATTCATGATTTTATTCATTTGGGTCATTTCTCTTTTCTTTTTGATAAGTCTGCCCAGTGGTTTATCAATCTTATTAATTCTTTCAAAGAACCAGCTCCTAGTTTCATTGATTTGTTCTACTGTGTTTTGGTTTCTATTTCATTGATTTCTACTCTAATCTTTATTAATTCTTATCTCCTGCTTGGTTTAGGCTTTATTTGCTGTCTATCCTTTAGGTGTAAGGTTAGCTTGTATATTTGAGACTTTTCTAGTTTCTTGAGAAAGGCTTGTATTGCTATGTACTTCCCTCATAGGACCACCTTTGCTGCATCCCAAAGATTTTGAGAAGTTGTGTTTCCATTTTCATTTGTTTCCATGAATTTTAAAAATTCTTCTTTAATTTACGGGTTGACCCATTCATTCTTTAGTAGGATACTCTTTAATCTCCAAGTATTTGAGTTCCTTCCAAATTTCCTCTTGGGATTGAGTTAATGTTTCAAATCATTGTGTTCTGAAAATATGCAGGGAATGATCTCAATCTTTTGGTACCAATTGAGATCTGATTTGTGACCCAGTATGTGATCTATTCTGGAGAATGGTCCATGTGCACTCGAGAAGAATGTGTATTCTGTTGCTTTAGGGTGGAATGTTTTTTATATATCTGTGAAGTCCATCTGGTCCAGTGTTTCATTCAAAGCTCTCTTTTCCTTGTTGGTCCTCTGCTTAGATGATATGTCCATTGCTGTGAGTGGGGTGTTAAAGCCCCCTTCTATTATTGAATTATTATCAATGGGTTTCTTTAAATTTTTTGTTAATTGGCTTATATAATTGGCTGCTCCCAAGTTAGGAGCATAAATATTTACAATTGTATGTTCTTCTTGTTGGATAGGCCCTTTAAGTATGATATAGTTTCCCTCCTCATCTCTTATTAAAGTCTTTGGTTTAAAATCTAATTTGTCTGATATGGGGATTGCTACCCCAGCTTTCTTTTGATGTCCATTAGCATGACAAATTGTTCTCCATCCCCTCACGTTCAATCTGGAGGTGCCTTGGGTCTAAAATGAGTTTCTTGTAGACAGCATATGGACGGGTCTTGCTTTTTTATCCAATCTGATATCCTGTATTTTTTGATTGGAGCATTTAACCCATTTACATTCAGAGTAACTATTAAAACATATGAATTTAGTGTCTTTGTATTACCTGTAAAGTCATTGTTTGTGTACATTGTCTCTGTTCCTTTCTGGTCTATTGTACTTTGGGCCTCTCTCTTTGCTTACAGGATCCCTTTTAATATTTCCGGCAGGGCTGGTTTAGTGATCACAAATTCTTTTATTTTCTGTGTCTCCTAGAAGCTCTATCTCACTTCCATTCTGAATGACAGCCCTGCTGGATAAAGTATTCTTCATGTTTTTCTCATTTAGTACCCTGAATATATCATGCCAGCCCTTTCTGGACTTCCGGGTCTCTATAGATAGATCTGCTGCCAGCCTAATGTTTCTACCCCTGTAGTTTAAGAATCTCTTGTCTTGAGCTGCTTTCAGGATTTTCTCTTATATCTAAAATTTGTGAGCTTCTCTATTATGTCGGGGTGTTGATCTATTTTTATTGATTTTGAGGGGGGTTCTATCTCTTGGACTTGAATGCCTGTTTTCTTCCCCAGATTAGGGAACGTCTCAGCTGTGATTTACTCAAATATACCTTCTGTGCCTCTCTCTCTCTTCTTGCTCAGGGACCCCAATAATTATATATATTGTCTCACGTTATGGTATCACTGATTTCTCAGAGCCTCCCCTCATGGTTCATTCTTTGTTTTTCTCTCTTTTCCTATTTCCTTCCTTTCCATAAACTTGGCTTCTGTGTCACTTTCTCTTTTTTCTACCTCATTTACAGTAGCTGTTAGAGCCTCCAATTTAGACTGCATCTCAGTTAAAGCATTTTTTATTTTTGGCCTGATTAGATTTTATTTCTGCACTAAGAGATTCTCTATTGTCTTTTGTGTTTTTTCAAGGAGAGCTAGTAACTTCATAATCATTATCTTGAATAACAGCTCTGACATTTTACTTATATTGATTATATCTATGGCAGAGAGTATTACCTCTGTTTTTTTCTTTTGTTGTGAATTCCTCCTTCTAGTCATTTTGCCAGAGAAGAATGGATGAACAAAAGAACACAGTCAAAAATATCAACCACAACCCAAGTGAAATACACACTAGACAAATCCAAAGAGGTTAGAAGCCAAAAAAGAAAAGAAAAAGAAAAAAAAGTGGGGTAGGGCACTGATTCTCCCAGAAGAAGGTGGAAGGTCATCAAGTTTCTGCCCTCACAGGGCTGAGAGTACATTTAAAAATGCAAAGCTCATCACAAAACGTTCCAGTTAAAGTATTTCAAGATTGTCATTAAGGATTAGAATCGATTTCAAACTTCCTTTAAACAGCTTACTGAGATACAATTGATATATGAGAAAAAACTCATACTTAAAATACATGATTTAATGAGTTTTAACATATGTATGTATGCATGAAGCCATCACTACAATCAAGGTGATAAACATATTCATTACCTCTAAAAGTTTCCTCTTTCTCCTTTGTGTTTTTTTTTCCATTTGAGGTTTTTTTTTTTTTTAATTTCTTTGGGTATTTTTGGGGGGATGGGTTTTGTTTTGCTTGTTTGCTTTTTTGTGTGTATCTTTCCTTGTGTGGTAAGAACACTTAACAGGAGGGGGCACCTGGGTGGTTCAATCAGTTAAGTGGCTGCCTTAGGCTCAGGTCATGATCCCAAGCTCCTGGGATCAAGCCCCATGTCAGGCTCCCTGCTTGGTGGGGAGCCTGCTTCTCCCTCTCCCTCTGCCAGCCTCTCTGTCTACTTGTACTCTCTAGCTCTCTATCAAATAAATAAATAAAATATTGGGAGGAGCAAGATGGTGGAGGAGTAGGAGACCTAAATTTCATCTGGTCCCAGGAATACAGCTAAATAGCTATCAAAGCATTCTGAACACCTACAACCTCAACAGGAGATCAAAGAAAAGAAAAGCAGCAACTCTGAACAGAAAAGCGACCACTTTCTGGAAGGTAGGATATGTGGAAAAGTGAATCCCAGGTGATATATGAGAAGATAGACTGCAGGGGGAGGGAGCCTCCATCAGCTGGCTACAGGCAAGTGATAGAGCAGTGGGGCACAAAATCAGAACTTTTAGAAGTCTGCTCTGCTGAGGGACGGCACTTCAGTGGCTAATTGGGGGGGTGGAGCCCTCTCCAGGACAGTGTGATCTCAGGACCCTCGGGGTCAAAGAAAGACTGGGGGTACCTGAGTGCAGCAGAGCTCCCAGGTATTGGAGCAGGGAAGCAGGCAGCAAGATCAGAGCCAAGGAGTGGGCTCTCAGCTTGGGGTTGCCATAAATTGTGATCCATGGCACAGTTGGGCCACAGCTCTTCTAGCAGGGACCCAACAAGGGGAACTCCCTTTCCTCCCCCAGAGGAGCAGTAAGGGAGCCTGCCATGGGAATCTGCTGGGTTTGGAAACTCCAAGAAAGGTCATGTGCCAGAGATAGAAAAGCTCGGTCACAGGTTGGGTGAGCTCAGAGTGTGGCCAGAGACCAGGGAGACGGGAGTGATTGACTGCTTTTCTCTAGGGGCTCACTGAGGTGTGGGGCCCCCAAGTCTCGGCTCCTCTGGGGTGGAGATTGGGAGGCTGCCATTTTCACTCTCATCCTCCAAAGCTGTACAGAAAGCTTGCAGGGAACAAAAGTTACCAAGAGCAAACCCAAGCAGATTGCTTAGCCTGGCCCCTGGCAAGGGCGGAACAATTCCACCTCTGGCAAAGACATTTGAGAACCATTGCAATAGGCACGTCCCCCAGAAGACCAGCAAGAACAGCCAGCCAAGACCAAGTTTACCGATCAATGAGAATGGCAGAACTCCAGCACTAGGGGAATACTGCACATAGAATTCATGGCTTTTCCCCCCCAATTCTTTAGGCTTTCAAAGTTAACTTTTTTAATTTTCTTTTTTTCTTTTTTTATTTTTCTTTGAATTTTTCTCTTTCCTTTTTTCAACCAACATCTTATCAATTGCTTTTTAAAATTTTTTTTTTATTTTTCATTTTTAGAGTCATAGTCTATCCCTTCATTGTGGTTAACCTTATTTCTGGTATATATATATATATATATATATATATATATCATTATATATAATATATATATATGTTGTTCTCTCTTTATTTATTTATTTTTTTAAGTTGTTCTCTCTTTAAAATTTTGGGATACAGTTTCTCCTAACAGACCAAAATATACCCTAAATCTCTAGTGTATGGCTTTGTTCTAGTCTCCTGCCTGATCACATTTGTTCCTTTTTTTTTTTTTCATTTCTCTTCTTTCTTTTTTCAACCAACTTCTTATCTTATCAATTCCTTTTATAAAATATTTATAATTTTCATCTTTACAGTCATATTCCATCCCTTCATTGTATTTACCCTTATTTCTGTACATATATAAGTTTTTCTTTCTTTAAAATTTTGGGAGGCAGTTTCTTCTAACAGACCAAAATATGCCCAAATCTAGTGTGTGGCACTGATCTATTCACCAGCCTGATCATATGTGATCATATCCTTTTTTTTTCTTTTCTTTTCTTTTTTCTTTCTTTCCTTTTCTTTTCCCATGATTTCAGGCCTCTTCTGATTTGTTTAGTGTATATTTTTCTGAGGCCATTGTTGCCCTGTTAGCATTTTGTTCTCTCATTCATCTTTCTCCTCTGGACAAAATGACAAGATGGAAAAACTCACCTCAAAAAAAGAAAGAACAAGAGGCAGTACCAACTGCCAGTGACCTAATCAATATGGACATTAGTAAGATGTCGAGTTACTCTCGAGAATTAGAGTTCAGAATGATGATTATAAAGATACTAGCTGGGCTTGAAAAAAGCATGGAAGAGACTAGAGAAACCCTTTCTGGGGAAATAAAAGAACCAAAATCTAACCAAGTTGAAATCAAAAAGGCTATTAATTAGGTGCAATCAAAAATGGAGGCTCTAACTGCAGGATAAATGAGGCAGAAGAGAGAATTAGTGATATAGAAGACCAAATGATGGAGAATAAAGAAGCTGAGAAAAAGAGAGATAAACTACTGGATCACGAGGGCAGAATATGAGAGATAAGTGGTACCAAAAGACAAAACAGTATTAGAATAATTGGGATCCCAGAAAAAGAAGAAATAGAAGGGCAGAAGGTATATTTGAGCAAATTATAGCAGAGAATTTCCCTAATTTGAGGAAGGAAACAGGCATCAAAATCCAGGAGGCACAGAGAAACCCCTTCAAAATCAATAAAAATAGGTCAACACCCTGACACCTAATAGTAAAACTTATGAGTCTCAGAGACAAAGAGAAAATCCTGAAAGCAGCTCAGGACAAGATGTCTGTAACCTACAATGACAGAAACATTAGATGGGCAACAGACTTATCCACAGAGACCTGGCCAGCCAGAAAGGACTAGCATGATATATTCAGAGCACTAAACGAGAAAATATGCAGCCAAGAATACTATATCCAGCCAGATAGAAGGAGAGATAAAAAGCTTCCAGGACAAACAAAAACTAAAAGAATTTGCAAACATGAAACCAGCCCTACAGGAAATATTGAAAGGGGATCTCTAAGCAAAGAGAGAGCGTAAAAGTAATATAGACCAGAAAGGAACAGAGACAATGTAGAGTAACAGTCACCTTATAGGCAATACAATGGCACTAAATTTATATCTTTCAATAGTTACCCTGAATGTAAATGGGCTAAATGCCCCAATCAAAAGACACAGGCTATCGGATTGGATTAAAAAAAAAAAAAGACTCATCGATATACTGTCTGCAAGAAACTCATTTTAAACCCAAAGACACCTCCAGATTGAAAGTGAGGGAGGGGAAAACAATTTACCATGCTAACGGACATCCAAAAAAAGCTGGGGTGGCAATCCTTATATCAAACAAATTAGATTTTAAACCAAAGACTGTAATAAGAGATGAGGAAGGACACTATATCATACTTAAAGGATCTATCCAACAAGAAGATCTAACAATTGTAAATATCTATGCCCCTAACATGGGAGCAGCCAACTATATAAGCCAATTAATAACAAAATCAAAGAAACACATTGACAACAATACAATAATAGTAGGGGAGTTTAACACCCCCCTCACTGAAATGGACAGATCATCTAAGCAAAAAATCAACAAGGAAATAAAGACTTTAAAGGACACACTGGGCCAAATGTACTTCACAGATATATTCTGAACATTCCATCCCAAAGCAACAGAATAAACATTCGTCTCTAGTGCCCATGGAACATTCTCCAGAATAGATCATGTTGTAGATCACAAATCAGGTCTCAACCTGTACCAAAAGTTTGGGATCATTCCCTGCATATTTTTGTACAACAATGCTTTAAAACTAGAACTCAATCACAAAAGGAAAGTCAGAAAGAACTCAAATACATGGAAGCTAAAGAGCATCCTACTAAAGAATGAATGGGTCGACCAGGAAATTAAAGAAGAATTAAAAAATTTCATGGAAACAAATGAAAATGAAAACAACTGTTCAAAATCTTTGGGATGCAGCAAAGGTGGTCCTGAGAGGAAAGTATATAGCAATACAAGCCTTTCTTAAGAAACAAGAAAGGTCTCAAATACACAACCTAACCCTACACCTAAAGGAGCTGGAGAAAGAACAGCAAATAAAGCCTAAACCCAGCAGGAGAAGGGAAATAATAAAGATCAGAGCAGAAATCAATAAAAAAGAAACCAAAAGAACAGTAGAACAGATCAACAAAACTAGGAACTGGTTCTTTGAAATAATTAATAAGATTGATAAACCCCTGGCCAGACTTATCAAAAAGAAAAGAGAAATGACCCAAATAAATAAAATCATGAATGAAAGAGGAGAGATCACAACCAACACCAAAGAAATACAAACAATTATAAGTACATATTATGAGCAACTATATGCCAGCAAATTAGATAGTCTGGAAGAAATGGATGCATTTCTAGAGATGTATAAACTACCAAAACTGAACCAGAAAAATATAGAAAATCTGAACAGACTTCTAACCAGTAAGGAAATTGAAGCAGTAATCAAAATTCTCCCAACAAACAAGAGCCCAGGGCCAGATGGCTTCAGGGGAATTCTACCAAACATTCCAAGAAAAATTAATACCTATTTTTCTGAAACTGTTCCAAAAAAGAGAAATGGAAGGAAAACTTCCAAACTCGTTTTATGAGGCCAATATTACCTTGATCCCCAAATCAGACAAAGACCCATCAAAAAGGAGAATTACAGACCAAAATCCCTGATGAACATGGATGCAAAAATTCTCACCAAAATACTAGCCAGTAGGATACAACAGTACATTAAAAGGATTATTCACCACGACCAAGTGGGATTTATTCCTCGGCTGCAAATTTGGTTCAACATCCACAAATTAATCAGTGTGATACAATACATTAATAAAAGAAAGAGCAAGAATCATATGATCCTCTCAATAGATGTAGAAAAAGCATTTGACAAAGTACAGCATCTTTTCTTGATTAAAACTCTTTAGAGTGTAGAGATAAAGGGTATATACCTCAACATCATAAAAGTCATCTATGAAAAACCCACAGTGAATATCATTCTCAATGGGGAAAAACTAAGAGCTTTCCCCCTAAGGTCAGGAACATGGCAGGGATGTCCACTATCACCACTGCTATACAATATAGTACTAGGAGTCCTAGCCACAGCAATCAGACAACAAAAAGAAACAAAAGGCATCTGAATCGGCAGAGAAGAAGGCAAACGCTCACTCTTTGCAGATGATATGATACTTTATATGGAAAACCCAAAAGACTCAACCCCAAAAATGCTAGAACTCCTACAGGAATTCAGTAAAGTGGCAAGATATAAAATCAATGCAGAGAAATCAGTTGCCTTTCTATAGACTAAAAACAAGACAGAAGAAAGAGAAATTAAGGAGTTGATCCCATTTACAATTGCACCCAAAACCATAAGATACCTAGGAATAAATCTAACCAAAGAGGCAAAGGATCCGTTTTCAGAAAACTATAAAATACTCATGAAAGAAATTGAGGAAGACACAAAGAAATGAAAAAAAGTTTCCATGCTCACGGATTGGAAGAACAAATATTGTGAAGATTTCAATGCTACCTAGAGCAATCTACACATTTAATGCAATCCTTATCAAAATACCAACCAGTTTTTTCAAAGAAAGGGAACAAATAATCCTAAAATTTGTATGGAACCAGAAGAGACACCGAATAGCCAGAGGAATGTTGAAAAAGGAAAGCAAAGCCTGTGCCATCACAATTCTGGACTTCAAGCTCTATTACAAAGCTGTAATCATCAAGACAGCATGGTACTGGCACAAAAACAGACACATAAATCAAGGAACAGAAGAGAAAGCTCAGAAATGGACCCTCAAATCTTGGTCACCCAATCTTAATCTTCTACAAAGCAGGGAAGAATCTCCAATGGAAAAAAGAAGTCTCTTCAACAAATGGTGTTGGGAAAATTGGACAGCCACAAGCAGAAGAATGAAACTGGACCATTTCCTTACACCACACACAAAAATAGACTCAAAATGGATGAAGGACCTAAATGTGAGACAGGAGTCCATCAAAATCCTTGAGGAGAACACAGGCAGCAACCTCTTCAACCTTAGCCACAGCAACTTCTCCTAGAAACATCGCCAAAGGCAAGGGAGGCAAGGGTAAAAATGAACTATTGGGGCTTAATCAAGATAAAAAGCTTTTGCACAGCAAAAGAAACAGTCAACAAAACCAAAAGACAACTTACAGAATGGGAGAAGATATTTGCAAAGGACATGTCAGATAAAGGGCTAGTATCCAAGATCTATAAAGAACTTATCAAACTCAACACCCAAAGAATATTCCAATCAGTAAATGGGCAGAAGACATAAGCAGACATTTATCCAAAGAAGACATCCAAATGGCCACAGACACTTGAAAAAGTGCTCAACATCACTCGGCATCAGGGAAATCCAAATCAAAACCTCAATGAGATACCACCTCACACCAGTCAGAATGGCTAAAAGTAACAAGTCAGGAAACGACAGATGTTGGCGGGGATGTGGAAAAAGGGGAACCCTCCTATACTGCTGGTGGGAATGCAAGCTGGTGCAGCCACTCTGGAAAACAGTATGGAGGTCCCTCAAAAAGTTGAAAATAGAGGTACCATATGATCCAGCAATTGCACTACTGGGTATTTACCCCAAAGATACAAATGTAGGGATCCGAAGGGGTATGTGCACCCCAATGTTTATAGCAGCAATGTCCACAATAGCCAAACTATGGAAAGAGCCAAGATGTCCATCAACAGATGAATGGACAAAGAAGATATGGTATATTTATGCAGTGGAATATTATACAGCCATTGAAAAAAAAACAAAACGAAATCCTGCCATTTCCAACTATGTGGATGGAACTAGAGGATATTATGCTAAGCGAAATAAGTCAATCAGAGAAAGACATGTATCATATGATGTCACTGATATGAGGAATTCTTAATCTCAGGAGACAAACTGAGGGTTGTTGGAGTGGTGGGGGGTGGGAGGGATGGGGTGGCTGGGTGATAGATATTGGGGAGGGTATGTGCTATGGTGAGTGCTGTGAATTGTGTAAGACCGATGAATCACAGACCTGTACCTCTGAAACAAATAATACATTATATGTTAAAAAAAAAAGACAATAGTAGGAAGGGAAAAATGAAGTGGGGGAATCGGAGGGGGAGATGAACCATGAGAAACTATGGACTCTGACAAACAAACTGAGGATTCTAGAGGGGAGAGGCATGTGGGGATGGGTTAGCCTGGTGAAAGGTATTAAAGAGGGCATGTATTGAATGGAGCACTGGGTGTTATATGCAGAGAATGAATCATGGACTACTACATCAAAAACAAATGATGTATTGTATCATGATTAACATAACATAATAAAAAAATAAAATTAAATAAATAAATAAATAAAATCTTAAAAAAAAGAACACCTAACATGAGATTTCGTCTTTACCATTTTTAAGTCCACAATATAGTGTTGTTAACTAGAAACACAATGTTGCACAATAGATCTCTAGAACTTATTCATGTTGCATAACTGAAACCCTTATACCCTTTGAACAAGTTTACATCAGTGTGATATACCACATCAACAGATGAATGATAAAAATCACAAGATCGTCTCAATAGATACAGAAATAGCATTCGATGAAATCTAACAGCCTTTCATATTAGAAATGCTCAACAAACTGAGAATAGAAGGTATTTATATCAATATTAATAAAGGTCAAATATGACCACAGCTAATATTATAATCAATTGTGAAATACCGGAAGCTTTTCTTCTGAGATAAGGAACAAGGCAAAAATACCCACTCTTGACAATTTTATTCAATGCAGTACTGGAGTCCATGCCAGAAAAATTAGGCAATAAAAGGAAATAAAAGTCATCCATATCAGAAGAAAGAAGTAAAATTATCTGTTTGTGGATGACATGGTCTTAAATGTAGAAAATCCTAACGATTTTTTAAGTTAACACAAAGCATCCTTTAAAAACTTGCTCATATATCATATATATGAATACATAGAATATATGTGTAGTCTGTATGTGTGTGTGTTTATATATATGATCCTCAACTCCTATTAAGGCCATGGTGTTCTTTATACAAAGTATTCTTTTTACCTGCGATATCATTCCATTCTGTCTTTTTTATTTAGTTAGATTCTAATTGCCCCTTAGGATCAATCAGTTCAGCTCTTATCCCTATGAGTCCATTCTTGATTCTCCCAATCTGATTTAGGTGATCATCTTCGTTGAATTTAATGCAACCCACATTTAATTTGGACACAATACATACTCTACTGCAATTGATGAATGATATCACCCAACAGACTGTAAAGCTTGCTGAAAGCAAGCAATATGGTTATGTATTGCCATGAACCAGCAGTGTCATGCAAATTTCAGACACCCTATAAGCTGTTGCTGGCTTAATGAATAAATTAATGAATGAATAATGCAAAGATGGAATTCTTTTTTAAATGGAGGGAGTTTAGATCATAGTATGTATGGAGGATAATAGATTGAGAAATTTTGCAGAGGCAAGTTGAAGCCACGTGGTAAAGGATCTGATACACCAGGGACAGAGAATTTTAATAGTCTGTGGAAGTGATAGAGTACAGTTGATGGTTTTTCAAACAGAATTAGGAATTAGGAAGTTCAATTAGGCAATAATGATGAAAATGAAATGGAGAAGAGAAAAACTGTAAATGAGAGCAGTTAGGATATAGTGGCATTAGTCTGTTTTGGCTGAAGTACACTTGCACTGGAAAAGTGGCTATTGAGAAGGTGATCAGGTGTTTTGTTTATTTTGCTTGCTTTCCCTTCCATGGGTTACCTTTTTCCTTCACCAGTCCTGTAAAACCTTGTAACCTTGGAAAAGCATTTTAATAATCTATACTTCAGAAGAGTTAACTCTTCACTATTCTGTAAAATCGAACTTTAGACCTTTTTCAAAAGGTTTTTACTATGTCTTTTTCCTGGTCCTATTCCCCCATATGTTTATCTGAAGAACATATTTTCAGATTCCTGAACCCAAATCTGTTCATTAAGTCATAGGACTTCAAAGCTAAACTATAATTTCAAAATTGCAGGCTTCAGAAGACTTTATAACCTCAG
This sequence comes from Callorhinus ursinus, assembly GCF_003265705.2. Classification (NCBI taxonomy): domain Eukaryota; kingdom Metazoa; phylum Chordata; class Mammalia; order Carnivora; family Otariidae; genus Callorhinus; species Callorhinus ursinus. The sequence goes on along the minus strand of NW_027397066.1, from coordinate 27,753,707 downwards.
AGTTTGCTATGCCAGTGATTTAATTAGAATTTTTACTAATATTTGTTTAAGGCTTACTATGAGCCAATCATACACTGAGCACCTTATTTTTATTTTTTTTAAGATTTCATTTACTTAGGGGCGCCTGGGTGGCTCAGTTGTTAAGCGTCTGCCTTCAGCTCAGGTCATGGTCCCAGGGTCCTGGGATTGAGCCCCGCATCGGGATCCCTGCTCAGCGGGAAGCCTGCTTCTCCTTCTCCCACTCCCCTTGCTTGTGTTCCCTTTCTTGCTGTGTCTCTCTCTGTCAAATAAATAAATAAAATCTTTAAAAAAAAAGATTTCATTTACTTATAAGACAGAGAGAGAGAGAGCGAGACAGCACCAGCAGGGGGAGGGGCAGGAAAGGAGCAGAGAGAGGGACAAGGTGACTCCCCACTGAGCGTGGAGCAGAGCCTGGAGCACAGTGCCCTGAGGCAGGGCAATCCCACACACCTGAGGTCATGATCTGACCAGAGACCAAGAGTTGGACGCTTAACCTACTGAGCCAGCCAGGCAATCCTACAGTGAGCACTTTAAATGCAGTATCTCTTTCATTTATTCCCACAGCACTGAATTATAGGTCTTATTTTCAAAGTGAGAAAATTGATGCTTTGATAGATGATGCAACTTGCTAAGGCTGTATAAATAACAAGGACTAGAGGAAGAATTCCACCTTAAGTCAAACAATAAACCCTGTGGTCTTAGTTAACAAGGAAACTATCAACTGAGGACTGCCCATATTCCAGAGCCAAGACAGATATATTTTTTATTAAGTGTTAAAGTGAACTGTGAGAGATAGAAGACAGGGCATATAAGCAAGCCCAGGTCTTGCCTTTGCCATGGCAAAGATAATAATAGTATGACTGATTTTAAAATCTGTACATTGAGGAGATCTAATGAATTTTATAGGGAGGCAGATGAACAGAGTATGGACAACAACAGCCACATTAGCATAATGGGAACATAGTTCTGCCTAAGTGGATAGAGGAAATTATTTTTTAACCATTAATGCAAATATATAGTGTTTAATATTCTATTATCTAATTATTTTAAATAATGTGCCAGGGTAATATATAGAGGGCTTTTTTTGACAAAATATCATTGCAACATTTGGTTTTTCCAATTCAGTAAAACATTCCAAGTGAGGTCATTTTTCAAGGTCTTATAGACAAAACTTTAGTTCTCTAAATTTTCACTTCTTGTGGAATTATTTTTGCATTTTGATACTTAAACAATATATTCTACCAGTTAAGATGTATTATTAAACAATCCAGAATTCTGGCAGGCAATATAATAAAATTCAAACATTTGCTTTACATTTGAAATTTTTAAAATACAAGGGCTATTTATTTCTAACCTCAAAACTAATACTCTCTGAGATTACATAAAGTCAAAATACCATCACATTCCACCATAGGGAGAAGAGTACTTTTTTTTTAGATTAAAGAAAGTCAAGCTACAGCACTTTTAGTGGAATAATTTACAATAACTCAGTGGGAATGCTGAATAAGAGGGCGTGTGAATGAAAACAATTCACTTGGTTCAAACACGTGGATGCAAAGCTTTGTAAAAGTTACTTTGAAATATTTGGCTCACAAAGTTCATTTGACTCCTTTATTCTGAGTATAACAAATTGACTATATTTTTAAAGTTAATTTTATAAATATTTTTCTGAAGTGTGAATATGACCCCTCACATATTTTCTAGACAATTCATAAGTATATTTATAGATTGAAATTTCAGATTCCTTTCTTGGAGGTATGGAAAATAGACTCATCCATAGCCCCCTACTTTTTTTTTTTTAGTCTAAGTCACATTCTCTAATTAAACATATAGTAGCCCTAAGACAGTAATATTAATCAATGACAAACAAGATTTCTGCTACTTAGAGAAACACTTAACTCATCACAGTCATTTTGACCATCCATTCTGCTCTATATGAAAATGTCACTAGGTTAATTGATCAACTTCTAGTTTCTCTAGCTATAAGTGTACTTGTTCTAGATTTCCATACTTTATACAACTGAAATTAAGTCTATTATACTTCATATTTATATTTACCTGTTCTGCCCAAATAAATGTTTGAAAATAAATATACAGAGGGCATAGAGTTAGCCTATTATTTCAGAGTCAATAGTAATATTCAAGTTTTTGGATATCTATAAAAATAATAGTTCACTCTGTAAAAGCACTACTATTCTGTATTTTAGTACCTAAGTAAGTTATTCAACATTGAAAGCACCTATTATATTCCATGTAGTGTGATGAGCTATGAAAAGATATAGAAATGATCCAAGTTTCTATCATTAAAAACATGGGAAATACATTCATCATGAAATTCTGGTGACACTCGTGACTCAAAGAAGGGTGAAAATATATTCTCTGTTAGAGTTTAACAATAGTCACAATTGTGACAATAGTCACAATTGTGAGTTAAGACTGAGTTAAGCCTTAAAGATTAATAGAACTTTATTAAGCATGCATGGCAACATCAAAGAGAAATCTGGCTAATGGGAATCACTTGAAGAAAGGCATAGAATATAAAATTGCAAATATTTAAGACTCTAAAAGTTAGAAATTTCTTAGTAACCATAGAGAAAGCAACTTGCAATTCTTTCTTCTCCTTAAATTCATATATCTGTTCATTAATCTCATTGAATATTCCTTCAAAATGACTCCTAGTTTCATTACTTCTCCATTTTCACTGTTGCCATCCTAATATAGATTTTTATCATCTCTCTTAGTGGTTCTCCACTGAGGGTGGTTTTCTCCCCAAAGGGATATTTGGCAATGCTTAGAAACATTTTTGGCATGACTGGGAACAGCGTCCTCCTGGAATCTAGTGAATAGAGGCCAAAGATGATGTTAAATATCCTACAATGCACAGAGCAGGCCTCCACAACAAAGAACTATCTGACCCAAAATGTCAGCAGTGCCAAGGTAGAGAAACCCTAATCTACGTTATGGCACTAACTCCCTAACCTCATCCCTACCCCAAACATTGCCCAAATATAGATCAGAATTTATCCAATTATGTCATACCAGTTACTGGCTGAGTTCAAGTTGTCAATGAAATATCCAAGAAGAGATACTTATTAGCCAGTTAAAAATTTAATGTTTGGGATCAAGAGAGAAATCATTTATGGAGATAAAAATGGATATGAATAAAGCAAAAAGGTGATAGTTCAAAACACAGAGATAGCTAAATTTTCTTGTGCAAATCTTTAAAAGGAAAGAAGGAGGAAGTAAACAATAGAATATTTATAATTTAAAAGGTGAATGAAGATAAGCCAGCCAATAAAAATAAACAAAAAATCAAGATAGAAACATCGGGAAGGTAGAAGAAGAGCATTTACTAAGGCATGACGTTAGTCACTGTCCACTTCCACAAACTCTGCTGCCACCTCCACATGCACCGGCTTCTTATTAGGATCGGTGGTAATTCCACTTTTCCCAAAGATGCATTTGTTATTTACTTTCCTAATATTTTTTGAAGATTTATTTACTTATTTTAAAGAGAGAGAGAGACAGAGACAGAGTGTGTGTACACACGAGTGGAGAGAGGGGTAGAGGGAGAGGGAAAAATCCCCAAGCAGACTCTGCCCTGAGCATAGAGCCTGGTGGGGGCTCAGTCTCAAAACCCTGAGATCATGACCTAAGCCGTAATTAAGAGTCAGACACTCAACCCACTGAGCCACACAGGCGCCCTATTTTTCTAATATTTTTAAACCCTCTGTTCATTCTCATTCTTAGAAAATCTTTAAAGTAATAGAACCAGGGGGAAACAACACAGTTCTATTACAAGGTGAATATTTTGGGGTTACAAAATAGAAGGCAGAATACACATTGGTGGACACATATTCCCGGCTGACTACCAAACCTCTTTCAAGCCACTTCTTGATGTACCAAGGATGATTGGGGAGGTCAAATAGCATTATTTCATCAATAATTTTTTGGAAGTCTTTAAAATTCTGTCCCGTTCAGATAGAAGGACATCTTCTTTTACATAAAAAGAAAATTGTCTTGGCAGAAGTTGGGCTTAAATATTTTGCCCAACACATTAACCTTGGCATTTCCAAATTACCAAATGTTCACATTACACGTGCTTATAATTAATTGGATTTTAAAAATCTTGAAGTGGCTATGTTGGGTGAACAACCTGTTTCAATATTCGGTTCAACCTTTCCCAGTTGAGAGGGAAAAGCCTTTGTTTTGTATTAGATTCTGCCTGCATTAAAATAGCGTTTAAATATTTTGACTTCATTGATTTGTTAAAACTATTGAATGGTTTACTTAGCAAAATAAATATTCACTTCAGAAAATAAAATAAACCAATTACTGTTGGTAGATTCACCCATATAAATGGAAGGCATTAAATTACCCCTTTAATTGCTCAGTGGTGAAGACTTTCTTTCTCACTCTCAAGATCACAATCTCTTTTATATTCCTGAGACTGTGCATCCAAAATAAAGAAAGGCATTGAGAGGGAGGGAAAAAGACAAGAGAGAGATGCTAGCAAATTTTAAAGTTTTAAGGAACAAAAAAACTAAAATTGAGAAAATGCTACTGCTTTATTTGTTTCTCCTATCTATATTCTTCATCGCTTTTATTTGAGGAATGATGAATTATGCTATACAGGTTTATGGTTGAAAATGTGAAATTAGAATGAAATAAATATTACATATTTATTAATTTATTTTTCATATATTTACTACCCATCTACTGTGTTCAAGGCACTAAACTTCTCACTGCATTTACAGGTATTTACAGCAAGACAAGGGATCGATTTTTTGAGCTTGAATTCTAGAATAAGAGACAGAAATCAAAGAATCAATTACACAATTATTTTTTAAATGCCAATAAATTATGTTTAAGAAAATTACAAGTTACTTTGAGAGCATATACCACAGTGCATGACTTACATCTAGAGATCTGGATAAAGCCTTCTCAATGAGATTTTGAGTGAATTAAACTCTGAGAAATTTGTGACAATTGGGTGGGTGAGGAAAAAGTGGAAAAGTTCTTTCCAAAAAGAGGAAAAAATATGGCAGAATGTTCTTAGGAAGAAGGGGGCATAAATCATTCCTGAAAAATGTCAGGAAGAATATAGGGTGGATCATACATTGGGGGCAATATTGGAGATGATGTAAAAATATGAGTAAAGGTCAAATCATGCATATCCTTCGAATTCATGTTAAGATGCTTATATTAATAGAAAGCTGTTAAAATTGTGAAACACTGAGTGTGCTGGTGTGAGGCATTTGTATTTCCATTCTGTGCATGCTACTTTGGCTACAATATGGAAAGCAAATTGAATAGAGGAAGAACACAGTTAGGACAACAAAGATATATGGTACCAGTGCAGATGTGAAAAAGCAGAGTTTCATATTATTTAGGAATTAAAATAGACAGAACTTGATAATTTGTAGAACATAGGCTAGGACTTCAAGTTTATACTTTGGAAAACTAGGTATTTGGAAGTGTCATTCCATAAAATGGAGACAACCTTTCACTTAGAAATTAATGTTACAGAGGGAGGAGGTTTGCTATAAATTTTGAATTCATGATGCCAATTAGATACTCAAGGGAGATGAGAAAGTATATAGAACAAGTTGTGGCATTTAATATGTATTTAATACATATTAGCTTAAAAATGCATCTGTGAATGAAAGAAGGAAGGAAGCATTTAGCATGATATTTGTTTGCTATCAAGAGAAACAGAAAACACTTACTAGACCAAAGTGGAAAATGCACAGAAAATTGAGTTAGTTGCCAAAGGTCATCCGGAAACATCAAGGAAAGAATTAAAATAAAATGGAAAAGAAGCACAAGCTTATATTAAATTATGCTGAGACCAGTAGCTATTTATTTTTAAAATTGGAACACTTTTCTCTGAACTTATGATACATTGAAATTCATTGGAAATATTATTCATACACATATCTAAGTCAAATATATAATCTACCAAATGGTTTTTGGCACATATTTCCCTTTCAGTATTTCTTCAGACATACCATGAAAATACATAAGATAAATGGGATTTATAAGGAGAGAATGAGCATTTTTTTTGGATAAATAAATAAGAAATGAAAATCTAATTTAAAAACATATCACAAGACTAACTTATTTGTTATATATACAAAGTACAATTTAATAGATTACATGCAAAGGAGAATATTTCTTTTATATTTCAATTGCATTTGTTAACAATGTTGTCCATTATCCACTATTACTCCTTATTATTTGTGTCTTATTTTTGTTCAGTTTTTACTATTAGATTTGCTATAAAAGATCATGTTTGGTTATAAGCTTTTAAAAATAATAATATTATATTGGCATATATATTTTTTAATTCAAATGAAATATTTTCCAAGTTTGCAACCAACCATGCCCTCCATAATTTAATTTATTGAAAATAGGGAGCATGCTGATAGTACCTTTCAATGATTTAAAATCCTTTAATAGCAGAAAAATTACATTTTAGCTTTGAGAAATGTTATTTTCATGAACAAAAACATTCTTATATTCATAGAACATAAGGTAGTTATTCTGTGATACATTTTTAGATTTGCAACTATTTTTGAGTAGAGGATGAGGGAAGTTTTAAATCCCCAATTTCAGTGATGCAGTGAACATCAGAACTGTTACCTTTGATATCCTTTGTTTTTGAGGTTGTGTTGAGGAAACATAATTAAAAACAAAATCTTCCCTGGGCACCTGGGTGGCTCAGTCGTTAAGCGTCTGCCTTCAGCTCAGGTCGTGATCCCAGGGTCCTGGGATTGAGCCCCGCATCGGGCTCCCTGCTCGGCGGGAGGCCTGCTTCTCCCTCTCCCACTCCCCCTGCTTGTGTTCCCTCTCTCGCTGTGTCTCTCTCTGTCAAATAAGTAAATAAATCTTAAAAAACAAACAAACAAAAAAAAAAATCTTCCAACTTTAAAAACCTCTCCACAAAGGTAGAAGAGAAAGAAACCAATTTTATTATTGACTGAGTAGTAAATCAGAATGTGATGCATACCACAGTAATCCATTAAAGAGATTGTGGAAAAAAAGAAATTGCGCCTTTTTATACAGCCAATCATCCATCACAAAAATGTTCTCAAGATAAACAGTAAACTAATCCTCAGGTAAAAAGGGCTTGCCAGCACTATTTGTCACATCAAGTTCATTCCAAACTCACTTGGTGATTGGGGTGACCATTCATTATAGCTAACTGGCATTATTCAGAGGGTAACAGACTTGTCATTACCTTTATGACAAGAGTAGTTTCTCAACTTGGATTAAAGTACATATGAAGTTACATACCCTCCCACAGAAACTAGGAGCTAGAGATACTATCTTCCACAATGAATACAACTCAAAGAAAGGGACAGTTCCCAGGTCTTGAGAAAGATATTCCTGAGTCTTAGCACTGGCAAGAAACTTAGTTAGCTTTCAAATGATTTATATAAATTATGAAGATACACAGAAAAAAACTTTTAATCACAAATTTTCTCAAGCAAATTCTCTAAGAAGGAAGTAGTGGTTCTCTCTTTTTCTTATCTTTAGCAGGAAGAATTAAGCCTCTTATTTTTAATTCTTACTTGCCTCTACAATCTCCACCTTGTCTTACTATAAAATAATAACAATTTTATAATAATTTCCATTGCTGTTTCTACGTTTCTACGGGAAAATTGCAGCCACCTAAATATCCAGCAAGTCCATAGTAAAATATAAAGTAAAGCAATTATCAGAATCATGATGGAATAACAGAATTATTGATTTTTTTTTAAAAATAGCCAGTACGTAAATTGCCTTTGGAAAATAACCTTTGAATATATCCTACCAATGATGAATAGCTAAATGACACTCTTAGTTATCAATGCACAACTTTTCTTCATCAAACATAAATTTTACAAATCGTTGTGATATCTTTGCTGCTTGTTTTCAATGATAAACTATCTGAATATTGTTTGGTAGATCCTTATGAAGTCTTTCTCCATCTAAGTCTAAGGAGTTACTTAACTCTGGATCCTCATAATCTAAATTTTTAACTAAGAGTTTATCTTGCAAGGCCCAAAACCTTCTCCTGGGTTGTAGAGAACTATATAAGTACCATCACACCTGTATGACATACTAGGCATTTTACTAAGTGTTCTATGTTTGCAAATTTTTCATAGATATAAAACACAATGATATCCCTGGCCATCATCTAGTATAGAAATCTTACTACGAGGCACACATTGGAAGGTACAGATTGAAATTCTAATGTTCAATGTATATGGCTCCAGTTGTTTTAAGTCTTGAAGAGAAACACACACTATAGGCATTTTTTAAATCAACAGTTTCACTATAACTATTTACTATAACTATTCCCGAATAATAGACATAATATTTATTTATCAACCTCTACTGGAACTGGAGAAAAAAGGCATCCTGAAGTTAAGTAATATTAGAACTGTCTTTTACAGCCTCTATCTTACAATGCCAGATGTCTATTCTTCTATTAATTAGAATTTTTACATCATCCTTCCAATTAAATCAGTTAAAATATTCTTCTTTCACATTTGGGCTTGAGTGCCTGGATGCATATTAACTAACTTTTATTTTGTTATTATCAAAATAATACTAATTATTATTATTATCAAAAATACTAGTGAAGATCCTCTGTCTCTCTTTTACTCTGTCATTAACTAAATTGTTGGACTTATATATCCAGACCCAGTTTATGCCAGCAGGACAATTTAGAGCTGATTGGAAATGAGGTTGTGAGAATCATTACTGGGAGAAGAGAAAGAAAACATAATGTGACAAATAATGTTTATTTTCTAGTAAAACGTGACTCTCAAAGTAATTGAAATAACCTCACTGTGAATATGTTTATATATATGTGTGTGTGTACGGATATGTTATACTTACATAACTACCTTATGGAAATTCATAAATATTCATGGAGATGAATATATATTTGTTTTTATATATTTATACATTTTTGAAATGAATATATTCATTTTAAATCCAGAACCAAGGCTTATTGCTCTACTGACTACTATTAACTTATCTGCCTATGCAGACTTAATTTCAGACAATATGTAAACTTCCAAAATTTTATAAACTTACTGCAGCAGAGGAAGATTTAAGGGGGCCATTTCTACCGTGAGTAATGACTTCTAGGTAAACATGGTCAAATATGCAATATACGTCAGAGCAGCAGATAAATCAGGTCAAAATTAGGAAGGTTCAAATGTTAGGATCCCACCAATTTGGAACTCCCAAAGCTGGCAGAAAGAGGATAGCCACTTTTATGTTTCAAAAGCCTCTTCATATTCTAAGAACCAAACAAGAAGTTCTGGAGAATTAACATGTAAATGAAAGTTTGTTCGTTTGCTTTTCACCCTGCAAAAACCAGAGTCCAGGATCTATAATATTGTCCTAGTCCCCAAAACTGTCCAAGTTTTTTTGTTATTAGTGGTGCATTACATCACATCTGCAAAGTGAGCCGACTTCTAGACGTAACATTCTGTGGTCTGTAGCTGACAACAGATGCCATCAGTTAAGCAATATTGCAATTGGCCTAACGGTCCTTTGCGCCATCTTGAAGCAAAGAAATATAACAAAGCTAAAATATCACTTTTGCGTTCCTCTAAAATTTCTGAGGCAAAAAAAAATAAAAAAATTCTGAAGCTACCAGAAAATCATCTAAATTTATCTAATTATAGATTCCTTTGGGGAAAATATTTCTCTAGGTTTCTTTTTGTCTGGTGGTTTATAAATAGCTAGAGAAAACAATAGGAGAGTCTAAAACCTTTGAGAAAGCTTGTACCATAAAAATTGACTCCTTCACAAGCAAAAGGAAATGAGAATTTTAATTCATGTTAGAAGAACAGAGAAAGGAAGGAAGGAAGGAAAGAAGGAAAGAAAAGAAGAAAGAAAGAAAGAAAGAAAGAAAGAAAGAAAGAAAGAAAGAAAGAAAGAAAGAAAGAGAAAGAAAATAGAAAGAAAATGAAAGAAAGAAAGAAAGAAAGAAAGAAAGAAAGAAAGAAAGAAAGAAAGAAAGAAAGAAAGAAAGAAAGGAAGGAAGGAAGGAAGGAAGGAAGGAAGGAAGGAAGGAAGGAAGGAAGGAAAGGAAGAAAATGCGGAACATTGATCAATTACAGAGAAAATCTCTGCAGACAACAGTACCAAAGTCAAAAAACTTGCAAGATGAGGTGCTATAGGGATGAATGCAACGACAAATGTATTTACTTCTCTAAAATCTTGTACAAATCTATATAGTGGTCAATCATCTTCATCAATTTATTTTCCTTCCTTATTGGAAGTATGGAAATATTACAGAGGAAGTGTAAAATTGTCCCTTGTTTTTCGAATTCTTTTATAACTGATTTTATTCCTTTTATTGGGCCCTTAACAAAGGGGACTACTTTACATGTGGCCATGACTTATTCTTTTAGTTTAGTTTAGTTTTGTTTCTACATCTCAAATGAAACCAGTATCGTTATTCCCTAGCACCCAAAATGATACACTGATCTGTTTCAGTTCAGGGTGCTTTTCCAGCATAGAGTAAGACTGCCACTTACTGACATAGCCCTTCTCTTTCAGAGGGCACCTGGTAACTAAATAAAACGCCATCTTCCCAAGATGCCCCACAGACTGTCCTTTCAAAGTACAGAATATGGTAGACTTTCTGATGGTAGGTCTCTTCCCAGCAGATTTACAGGAGAAGCAGAGGAAAGTAAGAATACATGTTCCTCATTCAGGGGACCTATCTATATGGACACCATGGAGGAAAAGGAGGAAGGATGAAAAGGAACAAGGTTAATATGAAATACCACCAACTTTCAGCAAATGCAAAGTGAGAAACTGGGGAAACTACATGTGAAGTATCACCAGTTTCCACCTCAGAGACTGCTCACATATGTCTCCTTGAAGTGGTTCACCAATTACTCCCTAGCTTTCTGGGATTTTCTGATTCCCTTACTCTTCCATTCTACACTGTCTCTTTCTACAATCCTTCTAATATCCTGGTTCCTTGTAAAAATTACATATAGTCCCCCTTCTTCCTTTCTTCCCTTTATAGGTTGGCCAGAGTAGGGATTATTCCCTTTAGTAAAGAGTTCCTACTGAGCAGCCAACCCAGCAGTCTTTAATTTCTTCTTCGTCTTTCTCTAGATTACCCTCAAACTGAGTCGTTGCTGCTAAGATCTGAATAATAGTCTGTCCTTTTTCCTAACTTGGGTTTGGAGAGTCTGCAAGAAAACCAAGATAAAGGTGGGCTATTTTGATCCACCCTTGGATCCATGCCAATAAATTCTGTGAAAGCTTCAACAAACCATTGATGGAAATCAGCTGGGGACAGACCTGTCTTCTGGGTGCTGTGCTACAACTTCTCCCAGCTCACCTTTACGAGTAAGGCTTCAGGTACAACTGTCAGCCATTCCTTTCACTGGATCTCTTACACCCTCTGATCTTCCATACTAGCGTGTTGGGGTGGCAGATAATCGGCTTCCCCTGGTCACCATAATTCGTTGATGCAGTAATCTTTGGAAATGCAGTGTTCCTGATCCATCAAAGGAGCAAAATTGGCTGGTTGCAGAATTCCATGTAGTAGCCAGTTCATATCTCCATGTGTGGGGCTCTAAATTGAAAACAGAGTACTGAAAACCTCTGGGGCCCAGAGGAAGGAAGCCTTTTAAATGAGTAATATCAGCTGATGCGGAAGGCATGGGATGACCCAGGAATCCTGGGTAGCCTCTCAATGACATCAGCTTTGCTCATGATCCAAATAGGAATGCCTGGTTTTCCTCTCTTTGAGACAAGAAAAATGTAATTTATAGGCCTCTTTTGCTTCCCTTCTTTTGTTAGCATTCATCAGATTAGCACCTTGTTTGTAAGTTTTGTTTTGTTTTGTTTTCTAAGTGACTAGTGCAGCTATTGTCCATCCTGTTGCTTTTGTAGGGGACAGTCTTTCATTCAAGTTCTCAATTATTTCCGGATCAAGTCTTATCACATCTGCTCTCCTAACTACCTGGTGTAGGGATGGTAGGAGGTGGAATCTGGGCTACTACACCAGGCATTCACACTTGCTCCTCAAACAGAGCAGATATGTCATCACCAGCTGACAGGGTTGTGTCCTCCTCATTCTTTTCAGGAGAACTGTCCAGATAAAAGGTCTCACTCACTTCTTCTTTGGAGTCATTTTGAGGCCATGAGAGATAAAGACAAACAGAGGAAGAAGGAACACAGAGAGCAGAGAAAGGAGGCAGCACTTCTATGAAAGAGAAGGTGCCTTTAATTCTTGTATTTCCTCCTCCATTTCTCTCAATATTTTTTTTTTGACCATCCAAATTAGTTTTACTTTTTTTCTTCTGAATGATATTCAACCTCCAAAATACCAGTAATTTATTTGTTTGGGAGGAAAGCTCTTTAGTTTTCCCAGGGTTGCCATAACAATATACCATGGACTGGGTGGTTTAAACAACATCTTATCCCCATTGCCAGAATTGTTGGGAAAACTAATTTAAAACAAAATCTCCTCCCAAATCTGAAAACTTCTCCACAAAGGTAAAAGAGATTAAAAAAATTATTGGGTAAGCATTAAACATATCACAAGCAATCTGCTAAAAAGATGAGCCAAAACAAAGAGTCACACACTTAACTAACTGAGCCACCCAGGTGCCTGAGAATAATTTCCTTAAAGGTAATCATTGAAACACTGGGTGTTATATGTTGCATATCACAAGCAATATGCTAAAAAGATGGCAGACAGAAAGCGATTGCACCCTTTTATATAGTCAATCAGGTACAACACATTGCACACATGTTCTCAAGATAAACCATAACTAGTCCTCAATAAGAGGACTTGACAGCACCATTTGTCACAGAATTCATTTTAAATACACTTGGTAATTGGAGTGACCATCTGTGTTATTTAATTGGCATTATCCAAAGGAAAAATTAAATCCTTGTATCTTTATGATGAGGTAGTTTCACAACTGAGAATGAGGCACGTTCTCCAAATCAGGCTCCTACCTTTTCATAGGAACTGTGATGGGGTACCATCTTCCTTGATTACTACCTTTTTATTTTTATTTATTATTTTTCAACTTTTTATTTAAGTTGTAGTTAGTTAACATATCGTGTAAGATTGGTTTCAGGAGTAGAACTTAGTGATTCAACTCTTACATATAACACCCAGTGTTTCAATGATTACTTTTAAGGAAATTATTCTCAGGCACCTGGGTGGCCCAGTTAGTTAAGTGTGTGACTCTTTGTTTTGGTTCAGGTCATGATCTCAGAGTCATGAGATTGAGCCCCAGATTAGGCTCAGCACAGAGTTTACTTGAGACTCTCTCCCTCTGCCCCTCCTTCCAGTTATGGGTGCTCTCTCTCTCTCTCTCTCAAATAAATAAATAAAATCTTTAAAAAAATTCTGGGCTTGGATCATATGCATCCAGGTGTTCATTAATTCAGTGAATAGTTCCTTAGCACTACTTTGCCAGACACTATAATAAGCACCATAGGGGCCAAGGGCAAGCTGCTCCCAATGTACTCCTTTGGCATATTGATGATTTTAAATAAAACTTACTTAAGAAACAGCCCATGCAAGAATACTCAGACCCTCCTCTGTCCCCCTGAAAGTGGGAAATAAATCTCCCATTTGAAAAATACCAGGGATAGAGACTTGAAAAATGAGAAAGCAGTGGAAACAAACTTGTATTTTTTTTTTCTAATCTACTACCTCTAGATTAGAATTGTGTTTAGAATTTCCTACTAATTAAAGCTCCCAAACACCTGTTCTCTTTACCATGTCAATTCCTTACAAATGTCTTGTCTGTTTGCCCAAAAAGTATAAAAACTGCCTGGCTTGGTCATTTCTTGAGGTTTCAATTTCATTATTGGGCCTCTGTGTACACAAAACAAAACTTTTTTTTTTCTCCCGTTAATCTGTTTCATGTAAATTTAATTCTTACTCCAGCTGGAAGACCTTGAAGGGTAGAGGAAGAACTTCTTTCCGTACAGCACTGATTCATCATCATAATCATCTTATATTTTGGGAGCAGCATGTACTTTTCATGGCATTGCACAAATGGGAATGATAACAAATATACTATTACTCTTGTTATAAAGATGAAGAAACAAAAACAGTGTTTAAATTATTTATTCAATATTCCAAACCAGTTATTGGTAGAAATTATAATTTTTATAGGTCAAAGATGTACAGAAATCATTAGGACGTGAATGTTTTATTCACAGATCTTTGTGTGTATATATTTTCGTGTTTATAGATAAAATATTAATGGAGAACCACTAGTATAATTGTGAAGACATTTCTAGGATAATCTTATTATTCATTTTTCTTTTAACTATGTGACCTTTTCTGTCAAACTGCAATCAAAATAAGACATAATTTGTACTATTCAGTGGTATTGAAACTCAAAATCATGCTAAAAATTAACTTTTTCAGATATTTTTGTTTGAACAACATTTATATCTTATTTCACCTCCAAGAGTGGATTGGAGATTTTATCTTACTAAAAGAAATTTAAAAGGGAAAAACAAAAAACAATTTAGAAAATATTTTCCAGGGGCGCCTGGGTGGCTCAGTCATTAAGCGTCTGCCTTTGGCTCAGGTTATGATCCCAGGGTCCTGGGATCAAGCCCTGCATCAGGCTCCCTGCTGAGCAGGAAGCCTGCTTCTCCCTCTCCCACTCCCCCTGCTTGTGTTCCCTCTCTCACTGTCTCTCTCTCTGTCAAATAATTAAATAAAATCTTAAAAAAAAAGAAAATATTTTCTAAAATTGAAACCTCTTCTTACAGCCCTAGAACCTGAGCGAGATGAGCCCCACTACGGGCTTGTTCTTTAGAAGTCTCCAAATATTACAACCTTCCATACATTACATTATTTCAGAGCACATAGGCACCCTTTCTTTCAGGATTCAGTGCTGAGTGCTGACATAGCATCTCCCTAGTGGCTACCATGTTTTATGCTCCAGGAAAACCCTTCTTCACAACTTTTACCCTGTGTTCTCAAAATAGGGACAATTGCATGGGAAGGTCATGAAGCTTGTGTATGGCACTCCTCTGGATGTCAGAGAAGAACACTGCTTTATACAAAGAGATTGAACTACTTGAAAAGAAAAGCACAAATTTGGGATCTAATGCACAGCTTTGTGATTCTGATTAACAACACTGTATTACACACTTGACAGTTACTTGGAAACTAGATCCTAAATTTTCTTCCCCCCCACACACAAATGATGATTTTGTGACATGATGAAGGTGTTAGATAACACTATGGTGGCAATCATATTGCAATATCTGAGTGTATCAAATCAACATGTTATACAACTTAAACTTACACAGTGTTATATGTGAGTTGTGTCTCACAAAAAATAAAAAAATAAAGAAAATGAAAAGAAGAAATACAAAAAAAGAACAAAGAAAAACAAAAATTTAATGCAATTTTGAGGTCCTCTTTTTTGGGAGCCTGAAGGCAATAAGTTCTTATATAGTAAAATATAATTTTCCAGTAACACCAAGAATCTATTTGCTTATTTTTGTTCATCTTCCAGTTTGTGATTTTCCAGGCACCCATGATTTAGTGTAGGTTTTGCAATAGTGGCACTTTGTCATTAATGAGTATTTTTTTTTTAAGATTTTATTTATTTATTTGAGAGAGAGAATGAGAGATAGAGAGCATGAGAGGGAAGAGGTTCAGAGGGAGAAGCAGACTCCTCGCTCAGCGGGGAGCCCGATGCGGGACTCGATCCCGGGACTCCAGGATCATGACCTGAGCCGAAGGCAGTCGCTTAACCAACTGAGCCACCCAGGCGCCCGTCATTAATGAGTATTTTTAACGTCAAATAATTCATATAACCACCAAATTTATGTATCTATGGGACTTGTATGCATGAAGCATATTTTTTAAAGATTTTATTTATTTATTTATTTATTTATTTATTTGAGAGAGCGAGAATGAGAGAGAGAGAGAGTACATAAGAGGGGGGAGGGTCAGAGGGAGAAGCAGACTCCCCACTGAGCAGGGAGCCCAATGCGGGACTCGATCCCGGGACTCCAGGATCACGACCTGAGCCAAAGGCAGTCGCCTAACCAACTAAGCCGCCCAGGTGCCCAATCATATTTTTTATATTAGTACATTAGCCATTAGAATTGTGAATGGTTTTATTCTTATATAATGAGATATAATTTTTAATTAATAAAAAATTTCAACTCATTTTTACTTAATTTAAATATTTACTATTTATAATGTATATTTTATGTTTTAATTTAGATAATTGAAGCATTTAGAGAAAAGTAGATATGTATGAAAATAACTTCATTTATATATTTAATAATTTACATTGCCCTTGAAAATATTTTCAATTTTTTTCCACTTAGAGTAAGATTCTTTTTCTATGATAAGAACACTTCACATGAAATCTACTCTCTTAACAAATTTTGATATTTACAATATAGTAGTGTTAACTATAGGCATAATGTTGTACATCACATCTCTAGAAATTTTTCATCTTGCATAACTGAAACTTTGTACCCTTTGACCAACATCTCCCCACTCCATCTCCCAGTCACTGTCAACTACCATTCTATTTGCTGTTTTGATGAGTTTGACTATTCTAGCTTCCTCATATAAATGGAATCATGCAGAATTTGTCCTTCTCTGCTTGGCTTATGTCACTTAGCATAATATCCTCCAGGTTCCCTCTTTAATCCTACGGATGATTGGGAACAAATGTGAAAGAATTGTGTTATATCTATAATATGCAAGTAATGTAAATATATAAATATTCTGGGGTGAAATAAGAAAATAAAAGCTAAAAGAGAAACAGGAAAATCTTTTAATAAATGTTCTATTTACATTTCTAAAAAGAGGAAATGATAAAAAGTGAATAGAATTTTATCAAATCTGACCATTATGCAATGTGTAAACAGAAAATTACAAACTTTTACATTGTAATTAATACTGAAAACTAGAAGAATGAGCAAAGTACAGTACTTATCTTCATCAAATGACACGATAAAGACTCCACCAAAATACTAGTAGAACTGATACATAAATTCAGTAAAGTAGCAAGACACAAAATCAATCTCCAGAAATCAGTTGCATTTCCATGAACTAATAATGAAGCAGCAGAAAGAGAAATTAAGAAAACAATCCCATTTACAACTGCACCACAAATAATAAAATAATAAAATAATAAAATACCTATCAATTAACTTAACCAAGGAGGTGAAAAACTTGTACTCTGAAAACTATAAAACACTGATGAAAGAAATTGAAGATGACACAAACAAATGAAAAGATATTCCATGTTCATGGACTGGGAGAACCAATACGTTAAAATGTCCCTGACCCAAAGCAACCTAAACATTTAATGGAATCCTTACCAAAATAGCAACAGCATTTTTCATAGAATACACTTTCAATTGAATTGAATATTGAGTCTAGATCATTGGTTATAGAAAATAGATGGAACAATGAAAATAGTATTCATTTTAGATTATTGGTTTCAGATAGTGAGATTATGGGTAATTAATTTTCTTTTCCTCATTTTCTATACTTTCTGAAAAAGAGAAAATTAATTTCTTCTATAATTATAAAAGAAATTACATGTTTTTACTAATTGTTCATGCTTTTCTCATACAGATTTCCTTTAATTTCTTGGATTAAGATGAAATTTACTGCCATTTTACTACTTAGAAATAATTTTTCAGAATATGAACTACTTAGTGTTTTTTTAAATGTACGAATATAATATTTGACATTATTTAGAAATGTAAATGGAAAGAGAGAAAAGACTAGATGAAAATGCACTATTTTTTTACACAAGTGATCATGTTTGCCTAGTGACCATTTTCTCTATATGTTACTATCCTATATATTCTGCATGATCTATAATAAGTATGTATTATTTATAATTTAAGAATAATCACAAACTTTTTTTAAGTAGGGAAAGAAAAAGAAAATTTAAAAAAAATGATTAGCAACATCAGTGGGGTAACATTTCCCCATTCCTGGTAGTTTAGATTAACAATTTCCTTATTAAAATTTATGTCAGAATTTGTAGCCTTTTTTGTGTATAAAACTTTACACTTAAGGCCATGAGAGTTTAAAATATGGACAGTAAAATTTCATATTATAAAAATCAACTTCTAATACTGGTAAGTTGCCATAAGGCAATGTATGAAGAAAGTTAATGGGTTTTGCCTTGTTTACGTTGGGGAGAGGGCTCATGGGGAGAGAATAGGAGAGGCTTCACTGCACCTTGGGGATCATAATACTTTTAGTTGACTATCACAAAGCACCTCACTTGGGTAGAAAGTGTAAACATAGCCATAGTTATTGAGATGGGGCATTAGTCTTTCTAAACAAACTTTAATTTTAAAACAGTAAAAATAAATATGCTCTAATTAAGTATAAATACATGATTCTAAGAAAAATGCATTTTAAAATAGAGAATGGTTTCCCTTAAGTTGTGGTCTGTATTCAAGAGTCATCCTTTCACTCAGTTATAGTAATCCTAAAGCCTTTTTTGGTCTTTTTGACTGAATTCTTAATATGCCAAAACCTGAAAATTTTAAGCATCCAAAGCATGGTTACTTCTGATTTTTTTATTAATGCCAGTATAAAGTGTTTCCCAACAAAGCCCATGATTCTTTATCAGTACATATTACTATTTCTTTCCTGATGCTTCCAGACTACTGAGAGCTCCTAATTTGCAATAATTAACCTCTTGAGATTAGCATTTCCCAATTGTCCCAGGGAGTAGCTATATTTCTCTATGTTCAGCTTTGCAACCTCACAGACAGGTTTTTTTTTTTTTTTTGGTCTGTATCTCAGGAATCAGGTAAATTATGCACTAATAAATAATGAGGGTTTTTTGTAGTATAAGCCAAAATTAAAGGGACAGCACATGTCATGTCAAGAGGTGGTTTGCTGTGGAGGTCAAGAGCAGATGGCTTAGTACTATATCTGATTCTACTTAATGACTTTGGTGATATTAAAAAAAAATTATATAATCTTTCTTGCCTCAGTACTTCCATCTATAGCAACCCCATAAGGTTGCTGTGAAGAACGAATGAGCTAATATCTATGAGGTCCTCAGAATAGACTCTGTTCCACTGATCCATCTCTGTGTCTATTTTTGTGCCAGTACCATACTCTTGTCTTTGTAATATAACTTGAAGTCTGGATTTGTGATACCTTCAGTTTTGTTTTTCTTTTTCAAGATTGCTTTGACTATTCTGGGTCTTTTGTGGTTCCATACAAATTTTAGGACTGTTTGTTCTAGTTCCGCATATATACATCATATTTTTTTTATCCATTCATCTGTCAACTAAAATTTAGGTTATTGTTATATCTTGGCTATAGTGAACAATGCCACGATGGAAATAGGACTGTAGATATGTCTTTGAGTTCCTGGTTTCATTTCTTTCAGGTAAATACCCCCGAGGGTGATTGCTGGATAATATGGTGATACAATTTTTACCTTTTTAAGTAACCTCCATACTGTTTTCCATAGTGGCTGTATCAGTTTACATTTCCATAACAATGCATCACTTTTTTTATATCTTCACCAACACTTAACTCTTGCTTTTTGATACTAGCCATTCTCAGGTGTGAGGTGGTATCTCACTGTGCTTTCAATTTACATTTCCCTCAAGATGTTGCATACCTTTCATGTACCTGTTGGCCATTTGCATGTTTTCTTTAGAAAAAAATGTCTACTCAATTCCTCTGCTAATTTTTAGCATGGATGGTTTGATATTTTGCTAGTGAGTTGTAGGAGTTCCTTATATATTTTGGATATTAACCCCTTACAAATATGATTTGCAAATAATTTCTTTCATTCCATAGGTTGCCTTTTCATTTTGTTGATCATTTCCTTTGCTGTATAGAAGCTCTTTAGTTTGAATTGGTTCCACTTATCTATTTTTTGCTTTTGTTGCTTATGATGCAGGTTAGGTCAAACTGTTCCTCACCCTCTCCAATGCATCCAAATTCATTCATTCATTCATTTTGCTACAACAGTGTACTGGAACTTCTCTGTTGTAAACCTGGTCTTCTATAAAGCCTCTCTCGTTCATGGGTGATTGTCCATGACACTGTTCTCCAGAGGCTCCTGACTATGGCTGAGAGGGCCTGAAGTTGATTCATGGGCCACCATCAGGTCTGCAGCTGACACATGGGTGGATAATACATCTCCCTGGATCCCACAACTCCCACGAAGATACTTTGTCTGTGGATCGATGCTGCATTGTTGTTGTTAAGGGGGAGATATGATGAGGAATGTTTTATTTATCCATGTTGTTGATGTTACAGTAGTAGTTGATAATGTTTTGCTAATGGTTAAGTATGGATATTTCCACTGAGAAATCTTATCAGTGTCTTAAACTCATATGAGAAACTGAATTATAAGTCAAAATCAGTATTTTTTTAAATGAACAGTGCTTTTTAAAGATATCCTAAGACACATTGCCCTAGAATTACAATTAATGAAAAGATTTAGGGAGAGTTTAAAATAGGAAGGGGTCTAGAATGTGATCTTGAGAAACCCCAACATTTCAAGGATTTTCAGAAGAGTCTAAAAAGAATGCATGCAATGACAGGGTAGAAACATAGGCATAAAAAATAAGAGACTCCGATGAAGAGGAGCATTGGAAAGCATTGGAATGATGGTTGTAGAATTTTTTTAACATTTATGTATTTAAGCACCTATTATATGCCATTTATATGTTCAGATTCAACAGTAAACAAGATAAGGTAATTGTGCCAAAGGAATTTATAATCTGGAAAATGGAATGCAAATTGTTTAACAAGTAAATGGGAAAGGAGAAGAGGTGTCCACTAAAATAGGTAATTATGCATGTTTACTTAACCTTTGATTAATAAATAAATGAGGAAAATCATTAATTCAAGAAAAATTTTTATTGAGTGCCTGTTATTTGCCAGGCACTGCTTAAGGTACTGGGAATACTGCAGTAAATGGAGCAAAGTTGCCTCCTTAATGGAATGTTTATTAAATGAGCAATACAGACAATAAAACAAGTAAGTGGGTAAGTACAGAATGTTCTTGATGGTTTTAAGAATCTTTAAAATAATAAAGCAGGATGAGAATAAAGAAACAAAAATAAGGGGTAGAAGTATAGATTTTCTGTTATATAGAGTGATCAGGCAAGGTGTTTCTAAAATGGTAATGAACTAGCAGCCATCTGTAGGAGCTGAAAGATAGATGGATAAAGAACATTGCAGTAAAAGAAAACAATAAATATGTCCTAAACATGGCCTTGTCAGGCTGTTCCAAAATAATTTTTATCCATGCCTCATCATATCACATGCACTGTATACTCCAGAAATACCAGAGTTTACATTGTTGTCTGTGTTCTGGTCTTTGTATGTTTTTTCAGACTGTTCTTCCTATCTGAAATGATCTTCTTTTCAGTCCCTAAACCATTTTTTCCAGGAAGCCCTTTTAGAATTCAAACAAAATAAAGATATTTAAAATACTATTTAGACATCCATCTTCCTTACTAAATAAATTCTTTAAGATATACAACTGTGTTCTATTCATCATTACATCCATGGTGTACCTATGATGTGCTGCAGTTGCTACTGTATACCTGGGACTTGGCATAAGCAGGTACTTCGTATATCACTGATTAATACTCTATGCTAAAATCATGAGTTATCAAAAAGTATACTTTTTTAAATTATAAAATTAAAATGCATTAATGCTTAATATAATTCCTTTCAACAATAATAGCTAAGATCTAGTAAATGCTTACTATATTCTAATTCAATGTTTTATATTCTTTACATGTATTAGCTTTTTTAAACCTCAAAGTAAAAAAAAAAAAGAAATGGAAAAGAAAGAACAAAGATACGTGTTCTTCTGCAGCACAGTAAGAAGAAAAATAGGAAAAGAAGAAAGAGAACAGTACCAAAACTCAAACTTTAATCAATAAAACTTCTGTCTTTAATCTAACTGCACAAGAGTTTAAATCAGGAACTTAGTACTTCATAAACATACTAAATCAGGAACGAGATGAATATATATCTGAAAACAAAATAATGCATCATTTTACCGCGAGAGTTTACACAGCTTCAAAGAGCAGATGTTTTGGTTCTACCAAACTGTGGTTGACAAATTTGCCAGCAGTGGGAGTGGAAAATTACTTTTCATTTTCAGAAATTATTTGATAGCATTTACAGACCTTTGCTATTTATCACATTTCTTAAAAGCTGTCATTTGCAGTATTTATAGTCTTCAAGTACATGTCAAAATAGTTTCTAGCCAATTCGAACGCTCTTCTGATAAGGCATATTAAACCAAACTGGAGTATATAGCTCTTCTTTTCTTAGGCAATACATCAAAACTGTATAGTAAGGTACATTCTAATATAGTAAGAGAATTTCCCTGATTAAATTTGGAAAAATTCTTATCTGTCACTTACAAACTTGGAAAGATCTTTAGATTCTAAGGCAAATATGAACAAAGAAGAAATACTGCCTTGAAGTGTCATGATAAAATGGCTGCAATTCCCATAAAAGCAACAATATCGCAAACACATTTATCCCGTGGGAACAAATCTCATTTCAGAAAAAAACAGAACTTTTACTGAAGCTTGTGAATTGGTAGCTGAATTTCCATAAGGATTTCTCATGATCACCAGGAATTTCTTACATAGATACTGGAAAAAAACAAGAGAGGAAAGATTCTACTCTTCTCATCATTTAGCCTCAGGATTTTCCATGAGCTGACTAATGCACATACTTTTATTGTAGATCTACACTTTTGAATACATTGTATATTCTCAAAGTCTTTCTCTTATTAAATAAATAGCTCTTATTTTGAAGAAGCTGTTTATATTTAGATACACTTTTTATTTAAAGATTTTATTTATTTATTTGAGAGAGAGAGAATGAGAGATAGCACAAGAGGGAAAAGGGTCAGAGGGAGAAGCAGACTCCCTGCTGAGCAGGGAGCCCAATGTGGGACTCGATCCCGGGACTCCAGGATCATGACCTGAGCCAAAG
>NW_027397066.1:27659990-27730557 GCF_003265705.2 Callorhinus ursinus | reverse complement strand
AAGAGGGAGAAGCAGACTCCCTGCTGAGCAGGGAGCCCGATGTGGGACTCGATCCCAGGACTCCAGGATCATGACCTGAGCCGAAAGCAGTTGCTTAACCAACTGAGCCACCCAGGCGCCCCCTAGATGCACTTTTTAAAAAAATTTACTTTATTATTTATTTGAGAAGGGGCAGGGCGGAGGGAGAGGGAGAATCTTAAGTAGACTCCATGCTGAGCATGGAGCCTGATTTCAAGACCCTGAGATCATGACCTGAGCTGAAACCAAAAGTCCGAGGCTTAACTGACTAAGCCACCCAGGCCAGGTGTCCCAAGAAGTGGTTTATATCTAGATACTTTTTGATAAATTCCTAAATACTTGTAGCTTTTGATTTAGTTATTTAAAAATTTCAACTTCCTGTGATGTTTGCATTGTGTATGACCAGTATTTTAATATGCTATATAACTAAGTAGAATATATATATGTGTGTGTGTGTATATATATATATATATAAGTCTATATTATCATATAACATATGTATTTTTTTCTCATGGCTTTATCTTTCATTCAATGTACATTTCATTGATTCTAAAAAACTAAGAAACCAATCATCAAGTTTTGTATCTGACAATTTTTAAGTATTCAAGAAATGTTTGCTAAGTGGGTTCATTAATGAAGACTGTATGTTGAGTGAATATATCTGTATATGTGTACCTTTATTGTTAGCTAAGTAAAATTCAAAAGGGGAAAAC
Organism: Callorhinus ursinus; assembly: GCF_003265705.2. Taxonomy (NCBI): domain Eukaryota; kingdom Metazoa; phylum Chordata; class Mammalia; order Carnivora; family Otariidae; genus Callorhinus; species Callorhinus ursinus. The sequence goes on along the minus strand of NW_027397066.1, from coordinate 27,729,826 downwards.
AAAAAGAAGGAATACAAAAGGTAGATTCTTACAGAAACATTACCTGAAATATCAAAGCTACAAAATGAAGTGGGAGGGGGAATGATGGGAATATTGAACAAGCTTCTTAAAATGAGTTAGTCTTGTGTTGGGGTTCCTGATTATTTTTTAGGAACCAATTTTAAAAAAATCAATTTTTATATTGGATCAAACTTTCCTTTTATCTCTTGTCCTTTTCTTGCCCTAAAAACAATAATTCCCCATATATTTGAAAATTTTATTGGCATTTAATATTTTGAAGATCTTGAAATAAATTTGAAACACACCTTCCCTAAACTTTGGCCAAAGGCTAAAAAAGTTTATTCCTGTTTTCCTTTCTCTTTGTCTTTTACTGTAAACCATGTAGCTTTCAAAACTTGATTTTAAATATCAACTTTATCATATCATAATAAAGATAATATGTATTTACATAAAATGGTTTTAAAAGTAGTTATTATATATATATGTAAACATTTAAAAATATATTTATATCCATGGAGAAGTATAGTATATGCCAATATTATAACTAATGTTAATCTCAATGAAGGAATGTTATTAAAGACAAGACTTTTAAATATTTATTTATTTTAGAGAGAGAGCAGAAGCAGGATGGACAGAGGGAGAGGGAGAGAGAATCTCAAGCAAACTCCACATTGAGTGTGGAGCCTGACGTGGGGCTCCATCTCAAGACCCCAAGATCACGACCTAAGCTGAAACCAGGAGCTGGATGACCAAATGACTGTTCACCCAGGTGCCCCTAAAGACAATACTTTTCATCTGAAATGATGGATTACCATAAATTAATCCCTGACATATACAAATATGTACATAAGTATAGTATATATATTTGTGTGTGTGTGTGTGTGTGTGTGTATACATATATGGTATGTGTATTTAAAATCTTATGACAAGATTGGGGCTTGTGTTCACTGATTTGGTGGACAATTCAAAGTATAGTGGTTTTTCTTTGGGTTGAGGACTATCAGAAAGTGGGAAATATTATGTGGCTATCAACTTTATTTGGAATATAATATCATGAAAAGTATATTATTATTGTTCACTATCCTTAAAGATATTTATGATTATTTTTTTTAAATACCAACCTATTTCAGAATCATGATATTCTAAACCACATTCACTCAAAGACAGTATTAGTTACTTGGCTGACTGAACACAACTTCTTGCCTGTTTAGTCAGATAATTAGTCTAAGAGTTAGACTAAGCAAATAAATGAATGCAAAGAGCCAAATGTAGCATATCAATTAAGCTCTGACTCTTAGGAAATTAACATCCTTGAGTAATGCTGAGGCCAGGGACACAGCCATGTCTATAGATATCTTTAGGATAGGTACACATATGCAAACTGCATAAACAAGTGCTCGTGTGCGATCTTTGCTTTTTCTCTATAATTTTTCTCCTTATTTGCTCTCCCTGGGAAATAGTAAAAGCAATGTTTTCTTCTTCTTTACCCTAATTTTCTAATGTCCTTATAAATAAACTTGATTATTAATAGCCTCTTTACACCATTGGCCTGCAGGATAGGAAGATTACAAGTATATGTACATGACATCGAGAACTCTTTTTCACTTTAACTGTGTCTATTGATGTGTGCCTTCAGTCAGAATCAACCTTGTGACCACTAAAAAGAAATACACAGAAAAAACAGATCCTTTCATCATATAATGGAGGAAATTTTTATGTAAAAGCAAGGAAGAGTCTGTTTATATGGGTGACAATAACTGAATCAGAAAGCCGTCTTTATGATACATGATTGATATAGCTACCCAGAATGTAAAGCACTGCATAGACCTATATAATATTCAAAATCAGATTCAGCCATCAAACTGAGAAATTCTCCTGAATGTACTCCTGCCCTTCAGACCAGCACCACTACTAAAATGAAACCCAAATTATTTTATCTACATTTTCCACATGGGAGATAGAGATAGATGGACAGACAGACAGATAGATAATAGATGATAGATAGATAGATGATAGATAGAATATATACATACATACATATATTGTGTGGTACATAAAATTTACTGATTAATTCATTTAACAGATACTAATTACTTATTTTATGTAAGGCACTCTTCTAGGTACTGGGTATTCAGCAGTAGACAAGACAAAGCTCCTACTTTCGTGGAGAAAATATTCTAGTGGGACAAATACCCACCTGAGGGGCGCCTGGGTGGCTCAGTTGTTAAGCGTCTGCCTTCAGCTCAGGTCATGATCCCAGGGTCCTGGGATCGAGCCCCGCATCGGACTCTCTGCTCGGCAGGAAGCCTGCTTTTCCCTCTCCCACTCCCCTTGCTTGTGTTCCCTCTCTCACTGTGTCTTTCTCTGTCAAATAAATAAAGTCTTAAAAAGCAAACAAATAAACAAACAAAAACACAAATACCCACCTGATTATTGACATAACATGTTCAGGAGGGGAAGCCATTATAATTAGGATGAGCAAAGACTGTCTTCCAGGGCGGGTAACTTCTGCATGTAGACCTGAAAGAAGTCAGCAAATAACAGTTGTGATTTAGTAAACAAGAAGTATGATAGCTGTTTTTCCATGTGTGCTCCCTAATGAGCCATGGTTTTAGTGTACATGGCCTTGAATTGACTCTAGGCCGACCTATGACTGCATAAACCAACTGAATGCAGTAACGAGGCCAATTCTGGCACTACATTTTAAGAAGTCCAGTAGCTTCCCTTTCCTCTCCCTTTGATGCTTGTCATTGGTAGCACTGAGCTGCCACGTGTGAAATCCTTGGATCTTGCTGGAGACACCACACGGAAAGGCTATGTGTAGAGGCCACATGGAGATGGGAAACCCCTGGCTACAGGGAGAGGGAGTGAGAACTCTGAAAGACAAGATACTTTTTCTTTTAAACCTACAGGGAAGTTTATAAATATGGCAAAAAAAAAAAAAAAAAAAACTTTGTTTAGAAGAAATGAAGTTTTGGCAACATTGCCTTTTCTCAGCACTGTGCAGGTCATGTTGCAAGCCTGTAGGCTCTTCTTGATAAGGAGTAAAGAGGTCTTACCAAATACACCATTTATTAAGAATTAAAATATACAATAACTTTCACAGTGTAGGAATGGAGCTATAAGAATATTAAGGCCTTACTTTTATAGGGTCAGATTTAAGACATTGTAATCTAGGATACCAGTGGAAGAATTTAATGCCTAAGATCAATGCTAAGTTATAAATTCACTAAAACATCTGTGATTTTTTTTTTTTCCTAATGCAAAGATTGGCATAGAGTCAGAATTCAATAGTGCTGGCTGAAGAGACTATACCATGTTAATTAATATGCATTGTTTCAGATAAGTTCATGAAGCAGGGACAGTTGATCATATTATTTATCAGGATTCAATCTAGCCCTGAATACCACAACCTTCCATAGTAGGTAGAAAGGTCATCTTCCCTTCTAATTAAAGTAACATTAAAAACAAACTGAGGGTTCTAGGGGGGAGGAGGGTAGGGGGAGGGTTAGCCTGGTGATGGGTATTAAAGAGGGCACGTTCTGCATGGAGCACTGGGTGTTATGAACAAACAATGAATCATGGAACACTACATCAAAAACTAATGATGTAATATATGGTGATTAACATAACAATAAAAAAATTTAAAAAATAAAATAAAGTAACATTATTTGTTTCCTATTTCTGTACCTCTTCCTTATGATCATCTGAAGTTGGATTATTTATAATATATTCAGATTTGCAAGTCTTTCAAAAGAATTTATGTTTCCTTTTACTCCACTGTCAAATCACTTAATCTTTGTCACCATTTTCAAAGGACACCTAAACCTGTCTACCTATAGAAATTGTGAAAGAATCTTTTATGTCAACAGCACTGGAGTACACCGCAAACACTTTATGTTTAGTGCATTTTGACTAAACAAATGTTTAACTCCTGAGTTGTAGTGTTTCAACTTATAGCTACACGACCTACATATTACTGTAAAAATTTCACCCCTTATCTGTCCAAATAATAGCATTCTTTATTGATCATTAAATGCATTTTACTTACTTTAAAACTTATCCCTTAGTATTTCCCTCATCACATTAACTGTTAATTCACAATTGACTATGAGAACTCACTAAGAAAGAAATTATATTAACATGTTTGGTCCTCAGTTTCTTCAAATGTAAAATGAAGATAAATATGTATCTTTTAATATCTAGAGAAAGAGAAATACTATACCCCTAGAATTATAAAAATTTAAACATGCCTTACTTTCAATGCGGGGTGGCTTAACACACCCCATCTAAATCCACACTCCTCACCAAGGGCTTTAGTACCCCAGTGACGTGACCTCACCGGCCCCCTTGCCTCCCCTCCTCCCGCCTCCTTCCTCACCCACTGCCCTAAAATCAGACTGACTTGCTAAGGTTGGAAAACACTGACATTTTTGTTTCTCACCCCAGATGCCACACCCAGGTGCTTCGCTCCGTCTGGAAGTAATCTTCCCCAAACCTTTGCACCATCTTACTCTACTTATTCCTTTACTTCAGTTTTTCTTCATATTTCATTTCCTCAGAAATCATGTCCTGATCATCTACACATTCCGCTCTTTTGTTCCCCTTTTCCAGGCTTATCGCTCATATCACTCCTTAGAATTTGAATGTATGTGTATTTTACTTACTCACTAACTCTCTCTATAAGAAAGTAAGAACTGGGGGCGCCTGGGTGGCTCAGTTGGTTAAGCGAATGCCTTCGGCTCAGGTCATGATCCTGGAGTCCTGGGATCGAGTCCCGCATCAGGCTCCCTGCTCGGCGGAGAGTCTGCTTCTCCCTCTGACCCTCCCCCCTCTCATGTGCTCTCTCTCTCTCTCATTCTGTCTCAAATAAATAAATTAAAAAAAAAAATCTTTAAAAAAAAGGACTGGGATTTAGTTTAAATATTGTCTAATTCACAGACTCTAGAACTAATACATACTTGTCAGGTGGATAAATCAAACAGAAAGGTGAGAATGTGCAATCCAGTTAAGTTGCCCTTCAACATTGATTGCATTCATGACTTCAGTTCTTCTCCCCTCCCTGTATCCACTCCCTTTGCCAAGTGGCTTTGCAACTCTGTGTGGGATGTTCTACCTCATTCCTTGTGTCTGGGCTCAGCTTGGGGGCTTGATAGACCAATATGATGTTAGCAAATGTGAATAAGCAGAGGTAAGAAAAAGCACTGCCTATTTCTGCTTGCACTATTACACCTGAGACTTAATATTGAGAGCAGACTAGTTTGGATGAACTTGCTAGGGTTTACAATGTGGAGCAGAGATGAGCACTTTGTCATTTCAGTTGAGACTGTCCTAAATAAGTCTACCTGTGGTGAACACATGTGTGCAAGCAGACAAGAACTACCTGGACTAGCTTATTTTTTGGATTGTAGACTCAGCAGCTCTCTTATAGATTATTATTACATTTCACTGAAGTTTGGTGCATGTAGCATATTGGGGCAATAAATAATTGATAGAATAATCAACAAGATTTTAAACATCTCTTTTACTTCCTTCATATCATTACAAAGTAGTGCATTCCCCTTGTATTAAATGAAAAAAAAATCAAAGAAAACATTAATTATCTTAAACTACTCCCACCTCTTTCATTCAGGTCCATGGGAGGAAACTTATGTGAACAGCCTGATGTGCATATTTTGATTTTTCACACTAATAAATGTTTCTAAAAATCTGCATGTCCATCTGACAGCAACAAGACTCAGTGATGCAGGGCAAATCAGAGCCAGTCAGCACTCCAGTTCTCCCAGTCCCCTGGTGTCAGCAAGACCCAACAGGGAGCATTCTACTACTACCGGTACCAATAAAGTAGAACAAGGTAGCGAAAAGTGGGGTAGTTGACACTCCATTTTCCTTTTCCACTGGTGTCAGTGGGGCCCAGCGGGGAGTTGAGTTTATAGCCCCAATCAGAGGCAATAACCTTTCAATTAGAAAGTATCAGCAAGGCCTAGGGGAAGCTGCACTTCCATCCCACCCTCCAAAATGAGGAGGTGTGCATAAGCGCTCCACTTTTGCAGGTGATGTGGGTGGGACCCAATAGAAAGCTGAACATAAACACCTATTGGGTGCTGGTGGCTAGAGGACTACCTGCTAGGAAACATTAACTAGAATCTAGAGACTCATAATAGAAATCCAAAATGTCCAGCATATCATGTATCATACCAAGAACCAGGAAAATCACAACATGACTAGGAAAGGGCAGACAACAGATGCAAGCACCGAGATGAATCAGTCAATGGAATAATCTGATAAGTTTTTTAAAGCAACCATCATGAAAATGCTTTAATAATCAATTAGGAATTATTTTAAAGCAAACAAAAAATGGAAAATCTCAGTAAAGAAAGAGACTTTATAAAAAGAACCATGTAGAAATTATAGACCTGAAAAACTATAGAGTTTCAGGGTCCTGTGTGACAGTAACAAAAGAGTTAACATTCATTATCATCAGAGTCATGGGGGAAAAAAAGAAAGGGTGCCTGGGTGGCTCAGTTGGTTGGGCGACTGCCTTCGGCTCAGGTCATGGTCCTGGAGTCCCCGGATCGAGTCCCGCATCGGGGCTCCCTGCTGCTCGGCGGGGAATCTGCTTCTCCCTCTGACCCTCCCCCTTCTCATGTGCTCTCTCTCTCTCTCATTCTCGCTCTCTCAAATAAATAAAATCTTCAAAAAAAAAATAGAAAGAGGGTGGAGTCAAAAAAGTATTCGAAGAAATAATCAGTGAAAATTTCCCAAATTGGTAAAACCATAAACTTACAAAAGAAATCCACACCAACATACCTCATAATTAAACTTCTGAAATCTAAAAACAAAGTAAAGTCTGAAAGCATCCAGACAGAAACAATGCATTTCTTATAGAGGAATACCAATTTAAATGATTGAAGTTTTCTCATCCTAAACCATGGAAGCCAGAAGAAAATGGTTCGATATTTTCTGTGTTGTAGCAGAAAAGAATGGTCAACCAGAAATTCTACATCCATTGAAAATATTCTTCAGTAGTGAAGAAAAAATAGAGCTATTGTCAGATCAAGTAAAACCAAAAGAATTTGTTGTTAGGAAACCTAAACTTAAGAATGGCTATAAAAGTTCTCTTAAGGGGCACCTGGGTGGCTCACTTTGTTAAGCATCTACTTTCAGCTCAGGTTATGATCTCAGGGTCTTGGGATCAAGCCCTGGCTCAGAGTCCCTGCTCAGTGGGGAGTCTGCTTCCCCCTCCTTCTCCCCCTTCCATTCCCCTCCCCCTCTTCCCTCTTGTGCTGGCGCCCTCTCTCTCTCTCTCAAAATAGATAAATAAAATCTTTAAAATAAAAGAAGTTCTCTTAAAAGATAGGAAAAGATAACAGAGGAATGCTTCAAATTTCAGAAAGAAAAAAGTGAACTAAATAAAAATAGAGGTACATATAATAGACAACTCAAATTCCCATGAGTCTTATAAACCATATTTGCAGGCAGAAGCAAAAATTATAAAACCATCTGATGTGGTACTCAATGTATATGGAAAAATATTTAAGACAATTAAATTTTAAAAGGGGGAGGGTGATGGGGACTAAGGGAAGTAAGGTTTCTACATTTCACTTGAACTGGCAAAACTTCAATACCGGCTGACAGCCATAAGTGACCTATGTATATTTAATACCAACTACTAAGAAAATTGTGCAAAGCAATATACGAAAAAACACTATAAACAAATCAGGATGGGATACTAAAAGATGTTCAAAAATCTGCAGGAAGTTTAGGAAAGAGAAACAAAGGAATGAGCAACAGAGGAAAAACAGAAAGAAATGTTAAAAATAAAGGCTTCCCTTGTACCCCTCAACCATTTGTTTCAAAGCCATTGTATTTTATGCATTTTACAACTGAGAAATTTTCATGTTATTTTGAAATCCTCTATTTCACTCAAAGTTACTAAGTTTCTAGAATACAGAAACCATGTGTTTTTTTTTTTTAATCTATTGCAACATAATGACTTTTGATTTATGTGTCTAGCAAAGTGACACTGCCAAATGGTGGCTCTGGGGATAAAGATTTTCTCACATCCCTATCATCCATCCACTCCCAAGCCAATTAAATTAATTTAAGTAAAAATGTTGTACATGATATTCAAATGTAGCTTCAAGAAAATCACCCTAGTTTCTCACAACAAAGTGTTAGCGTCTCAATTCTTCACACGTGAATATTCACATAGAAGAATTCTTCATGGGTCAGTAAGAACATGTTTCCTTCTCGTTTCCTGGAATTTATGCTTTGGAGTGCTTTTGTCTTATTATACATGAAAATATCCAATTAAAGATTTTTATACGAGATTTACAATTCAGATATTAATAATCTTGCATATTACCTGCTGCAAATCAGAAGTACATACTTCAAATGCATGAAAATTCTTAAGCATATTTTTTTCACTTTATCAATACCTTTTTCATTTGTTCCCATGGATTTAATGAAGTAGATTTTATTTTTGATTATGTTTTCCCTGAGTCTTTCATATAGGAGATTGGATGGATAAAAATTAACGTTTTGAAATGGAAAAAATAAATGGCCAGTGAAGCAGATGCTTGTGTAAATGTGGGATGATTGCTGTTAAGTGTGTGTGTGTGTGGGGGGGGTCCTTCTACAGGATTAGAAAATGCTTTCTGATATTCTCTATCAAATATTATTTAACATGATTAACATGATGTATTGTTCTTTGTCATTATGTTCACATTTGTTTTTTGTAGCGTGTTTGTTTGATTTTCATTTCTTGGCACAAATTTCTATGTTTCACTATGTCTATTGACTACTGATATGTGGCTTGAATCTACAGTAGATTCCTCTTACTGTAAATTTACTATCACAGTTCAAGTGCTTAATATTTCAGATTAAGTTTTTTCTATCTTCTTTTTTTTGTAGTTTCAAGTTTTTACTTAAATTCCAGTTAGTTAACATATAGTATAATAATATTAGTTTCAGGAGTAGAATTTAATGATACATCACTTCCATACAACACCCAGTGTTCATCACAAGTGCCCTCCTTAATCCCTATCACCCGTTTAGCCCATCACCCCACCAACCTCTCCTCTAGCAACCTTCAGGTTATTCTCTATAGTTTAGAGTCGGCTTTATGGTTTGCCTCTTTCTTTTTTTTCTATCTTCTTAAAACTTGTAACTTACCTAACCTCAAATTCTAGTCTCTATTTGAAGTCTACGTCTATTCAAGTTTTGACAACATGTTTAACAGTTTCTTCTGTACAAGTACATATATTCAAACTTTTAAAAACTCAATAAAACTCAAAAGAATTTTAATTTATTATATTATCAACAGAACTGACTAGCAAAAACAAAGGTTGTGGTTGAAATAATTTTGCAAAATAAAGTTAAAAGTGGAGACATTAAATATTGTATGGCATTTCAAAAAACATAAGTCATCTTTTATGTAATATGGCTACATATGGTATATAGTTGTTAAGTGTCCGAAATTTGAACATAAAGTCTTTTCAATGTTATATTGGGGCATTCCTTAATAGTACAAGTGAGACTATGTCCTTGTATTTGTCTTTGCTATTTACTATTTATTGAAGCCCAGGCATTGTGACAAGAGATACAACAAATCCATTTGTCACAACACTCTGGCCACACTGCCTGTCTTTTTTCCATTCCTTGAATATACCAACATGTTCTCAATTCACATACACTTTGCACTTACTGGTTTCTTTCCCCAGATATCCAAATTACTCCTTCTTTTGCTTCAGTCAGTTCTCTGTTCAGATGTCATCTCTTCATACGTGCCTTCACTGATGATCTTATTTAAACATAATATAGTTCTGTATCATATTTTTCTCCCCATAAAATGTAAGCTCCTTGAGGTCAGAGAATGTCTACTTTATTCATCCTAGCATATAATAAGTGTCTGACAGGTTTCTGATAAATAAATTGGTCTATTTGCACTATGCCTTCTGTAGTTGCAAGAAGGCAAATCGTTTCCAAGTTCTCTCTGTTTTATCTCCCTGTTTTGTCATTTTCTTTTCACAAGATTTGGTTAATCCCTATAGTTTCTGATGCCTAACTAATTGGCCTTTCTAAAACTTTCTTCTGGAAAAATTTGCTGCCACTTTCTTCAATGCAATATTTTCCACTGAATAATCTAAATGTTGCTCTGGTCACACAAGCAATTTACTGCGGTTCATGAATATGCCTGTTCAATTTTACCAGATGTACATGTTTATAGATTTATTAATTCATTTATACATGCATTCCTCAACTATGAATGGATGCATACCATGTGACAGATTTTGCACATGTGCAATTGTTAAAAACTGGATTTTTCTTCTGCTACTTTGCTGGGCTAATGGCTATGAATAAATACACAGTTCATGTCATACAATCTTCTAAAGAGATGCCCTTACGGCCTTCTTGGCTGTGCTCTGCATAACTGAAGGGGGCTTTTTCCATCTACCTACAGTGTGTATAACCATACACAGTGGCTGTGCTGATGTGCCCTCCTTGGTTTCTCCAGTCTTATTGTGATACCTCTCTTCTGTAATCCATGGCTCTTAATCTAGACGTCACTATGAAATTTACCCCCACCATAAAGAACTATTTATCTGTTTTCACCAATATGCTATGAATAATATGTGGGTATAAATTTGGTCTTTCATAGCTGATTTCCATTCTAGCAAAGTGCATAGTAGGCTGTGTAAAAACACTTGTGAGATGAGTGAATGATGAGTACGATCAAATTATCTTTGAGAAGAAAATATATTTATTATTTACTTGAAAATATGAATAATATTCCTAGAAATGGAATATGAGTCTGTTATGTCCATACTTGGATTGAATGTAAACATAAGTAAAAAGAAAAGCTCATTTTTGTACTTGAAGCATCTTAACAATTTAAATCTAATATCATTCTAAGTCTCCTAACTTCAGAAAGTTACTAATCACATATCCCTCACGACAATGATTTCTGTTCCTATTCTCTTTATTTCTCAGCAGTTTTGCATGTATGCATAGTCCTGAGACTAGTTCTAACTATTGTCAATGAAAGGCATTTTAAGAAACAGGGGTGCGCCTTCCCCATTTTCCCTTTCTTCTCCTGTAATCTGGTTCCCCAAGAGCCAGACATGTTTGCATACAGGTGGTTTATTTGGGAGAAACTCAGGAGTGATATTTGTAGGGAAGTGAAGGAAGCAGGATTGAGGAGAGAGAACAGTAGAATATTTCTCTGTGCAACAGAGGGATCCATCTGCAAGAGAGTCAGCCAATCCCACAGTGAGTTCTAAGGCTGGAATGGTCTTTCAGGGACAGCAATGCTGAAGGCAATGGGTGGGTGTTTGCAACTCCATACTGACCAGTTATTGGTTGGGGACAACTCTGAGGAGAAGAGTAATCTTGAGAAAGATAGCTTCTTCAGCCAAGGACAGTTGAAGAGGCACTCAGCTTTGAGCCCTCCACAGCCAACATGCCTATCAGTTGGGGAAATGAGTACTCTTGTCCAAAGAGACTAGCACACCACAGCACTAACTGTACTTCCTGCCACAAGACGCAGAATGGACTGGGGCTCAAATGAATAGGGAGGTCATGACCCAGAAGGAGCCAAAGTACCTAAATTACTTTGTGAAGGGAAGCTACCCAGGAACATCCACTTATGAGCAAAAAGTAAATTCTAATGGGTTTTAACCACTGAAAGTCCAGTTTAATCATTAATCTTATATATATATATATATGTTACAGATAAATTCTGTCAATTTTCTTCAGAGTAATCTGTTTCTGATATTGTCCTCCCATCCTTCCAGCCTTTTAAGTTAAAGAAATGAAAACTACATAGAGCAATTATACAGACGGCATAATGTTTACCCGTGTTGTTGGGAAACTCCTGTGAGAGCCTATATTTCAGAAGCATAATATCTGACGTCATTGCTTTAAAATTACTCACCCCTGAGAGATCTTAAACTACACAGCATTCTCTGCCACAACTGTTTTCATGTGAAGTGTTAAAATCTAGTGATTGCACCTATGTATTCCTTATTGGAGTAGTATCTACCTGCAGAAATAAATGTTTATTACTATACACAACTTCTGAAGTTTAAAAGGTATAATTTAGTCTAAAATTGCTCTAAGCCTCAAAGGGAGACAATATAGACAGTCACACACACACACACACACACACACACACACACACACACACACACAATTCGTCTTGAGAAATATAATCTTAAATTCTTATACTTTTTAGTTGGAACTCTAGAATGAAAATCTATGACTAAAGGAACGATCCACATTCCCTACACAAATACAATTTAAGTATCTGAAATAAATAATCTTGCTTATGTTGCTAGATACAATTCTGCCTATGAAATATTTCTATATTCCTGGCCAAGTTAATCAAATGGTTTAGAGCCGAGTCTTTATTCACTACATTGAAATGTTGTGTGGGGGGGTGCGTGTTAATATTTATGTCAACACAGATTTTCTTTCCTACATAAATTATATGGTTTGGAAGCCTAAAATGTATCAATACACTAGGAAATTTAGAGAAATTTGAGATATAACTTAATCTTACAAAGCTAATTGAATACCAGTTGTGAGAGAGTTGTATGAAATAGTAAATACTGGTTAGCACTGGGGTTAGACACATGACTTCTGAAATAAAAGTCGTCTTGGTCTGGAATCCTTAATACAACTCCTACTAGTCGTGTGTGACTGTGGATTAGTCACTGAGCCCTAATTTTCATATTAATGGAGTAAATTATGTCTGTGTCTTATTGGACTTGCAAAGCTTACATGATATACATGCAATCATTTTAACATAGTGGATCATAGTGAACAAGCATTCAAAATGTAATTGGTATTTTTACTTTTATTATAATTATGACTTAAGCACATATAAAAACAAAGCTTCATTTGAGAAAGCTGTTCAAAAATAGCACGAGTTTCTTTGACGTCACTGGTTCCCATGGTTTCATTATAGTGTAGGACACATTATCAAACATAAATATCTAAATGATTTAATCATCTGGCACCACAGAATAAGCAATCGTTGATAGCGGGAAAAATTATAAGTGATCAGAAATTGTTGCCTCTTTTGCATAATTCAAAGATCATATTTAATTTGAAATACATCTTGGTAATATTGTAAGACACAAATAATTAAAGATATCTGATGTTCATGAAAGGACAGACTAAAAGCTCAGTTTCCTTAAGACAAATATCCTGAGACCCAGATACAAATATAAAAATAGTTGTATATAATTAAGTTGGGGAGTAGATAGATTACTGACACTTAATTCTGGAAAAATTATTTACTACTTGGATGAAAACAAATTTTCAATTTTCACTTTGCCTCTTAAATAATTGGAACTCCTTCAGTTCTTTGAATGCTAAGTATTCCTTTTTAATCTTGTCTTTAAATAAATATTTCTTCCTGTTGGAATGTTCCTCTAAACCCCTACACCTAGTTAATTCCTATACGTCCTTCAGATTTTAGCTTTTTGTGACTTCCATGGAAACAATTTTTCTAACCCCTCTTGAAAAGCCTAATCCATTTTTTATATGCTAGCACAGAGCTTGATTCCTCTCCTTTGTAGCATATGGTTGTTGGGATTTTCCATGTACTTTAGTGATTATGTGATTATGGTTTCTCCTTCTTAGAACATAAATTCACAAGGAATGACACCATTTCTATTTTACAGATGATATTTTTCCTGGCCCTACCACACAGTGCCTGGTATTTATTTGATTATCAGTAAGTATTTATGGAAGAGTAGATGAATAAATAAAGGCTTAAGGATTAAAAGGAAATCACCAAGAAATGATAATGAAAAAAATATATCAAAGGTATTTGTTCCTTGAATGGAAGTATTTTATACTATAAAAGCAAAGTGAGAACCTGTTACAGGTAAATTGAATTGATTTTCCAAACAATAAGTAATAAAAATGTTTATAGCAGAAGAGGAGTAAAAAATCTAAATCTAAATGAAAACCTAGGAAAATATTTACAACATATAAAGCAAGGGTTAATATAATAACCAAAGTCACGGGGCACTGGGTGGCTCAGACGGTTAAGCATCTGCCTTTGGGTCAGGTTATGATCCCAGGGTTCTGGCATCAAACCCTGCATCAGGGTCCCTGCTCAGCGGAGAGACTGCTTCTCCCTCTCCTCCTGCTCCCCCTGCTTGTGCTCTCTCACTTTCTCTGTCAAATAAATAAATAAATAAATAAATAAATAAATAAATAAATATCTTTAAAATATATACATAATAACTGAAGTCAGGGTTTCTCAGCCTCAGCACTAGTGATATTTTGGGCTGGATAATTCTTTGCTGTGGGGAGGCCATCCTGCGCACTGTTTGCATTACTTTGCAGCATCCTAGGTCTCCATGAAATGCCAGAAACAATGCCCTTGCCCTACCCTTTCCGAGTTATGGCAAACAAAAATAGCTCCAGACATTGCCAAATCACGCCCAGTTGTGAACAACTGATCCTAAATAGAGGGCAAACCTGGTAAATCTGGCCAAAGTTATATTTGAGAGGAACTGAAATAAGTGCTTGCCTATAAATATCTTATGTGTAATTTGCAGTCATATAAATTGAAAATATTAGCATTGAGGCATTTTACTGACCTTCCAATGTTTATGACTTGTTCATTTATAATTCATATGTACATAGACATATTCATTCCACTTAAAATGGCCTTCAATTCATGGAACAGTGCATTTTGGTCCTATTATTCAGTTTTTCTTCAATTAAAAAAGACGTATGAAATTTGTTAGTCTCCCAGAGTCAATACATCCTTAAAATAGACATACATTATTTTCCTTTTTTTTTCAAAATAAAGTCCCAATAAAATTAGACATTTAATTACACAGCACTCTGATATCTGTGCAATTTATCATTTTGTTTGCTTGCATTTTATTTAATTTAGTTTTACTGCTCCAGACTGCAACCTGTACTTCAGCAAGAAATGAGTTCCAGTTTCTCAGAGGCATTTATTCCCCCACTTATTGTAAACATGTCACCTTCATTTGTACACCAAATGCTTATTTAGGATAGGGGATTTTGCTTCCTACATTTTGTACTAAGCTGATAAGAAATGAATATATTTTGCCTGCTAGCTTGCTTTCAAGGAAGATTAAGAACATAGAATACATGTTTAATGTATTTTAGCTGAACTCAGGGATCCAGTCAACTCAATATATCTCGGATATATCTTATGTCTAAGGATCGCCTCACTCCATAACAAGTATTGATTCAGTCAGAGCAAGACCTCCCTCTGACCAGTTTTGAAACACTGGAGAATGAGAGAGAACAATTAATATGAGAAAAGAATCACAGAATTTTACTACTGGAGGAAAATTCTAATGGTTTTACAAAATTCCATCTCACTTTTCAAAATTTTAATGTGAGGCTCAGAGAGATTAAGTGGCATAAGAAATGACCCCTGGAGCTAATTAATGGTAAAGTTGGAATTTGAACCCAAGTTATAGGTTAGCACTTATTTCCACTGACCCACAGGGAGGTGGAAGGAGAATGTATTGTAATATAGTTTTAACTTCAATCCTTAGATGCTTAGGCAAATACTTGGAAATTCCCAGATCCATTGGAGCAACCTGAAGAGATCAAGCTATTTAGTAGTTGCAGACATGACTTAGTAAAATTACAGTCATACCACAAATCTACTCTTGTCTGACACAATGACAGGCCAATAAATCAAGCATAAGGAATAATAGTGTCTATGTGTGTATATATAACTACACATATAGACATACATGTATATCTACGTTTATCTCTCTATCTCTGTATATATTCTGTTATGAATATGACAAGACATTGCTTCCACCATGCATGAGTTCCAGATAGCAGAATTAGCTGGGAGGAAAACATGCAAGTGCATCCTATAATTAATCAAGAAAAGGCAAAATCATAATCTGAAATTTAAAGAAAACATGAATAATGCAAATAAACTTGTCAAAAGAATCTTTTCAGTTATTATAGTTTTTCATTATAAAATAAACGAGATATTATATATTGTATATCATAGTATAACGAATGATGTAAACAATTGATGTAGAGAGTTGAAGGTTAGATATCTTTGCATCCTTCAAGTGATATCATGTATATCTATACCTGCTTTTATAATTACCTTTGTTTACAAAATTTCCCATGGCACTGCAGATTTAGGATGCAGATTTAAACATTTTGTCACTATTATGAAGTCTTGTACTGGTTGGCAAGTCTGTTTAATAAAATCTGGTTGGAGAGTCATTAAAAACCTAAAAGCCTTACCTCAAGTATGACCTCCCTCCTCTGTACAGACTTCATATTCACTACTGAACCTTCTTTAACACTCCACATTTCTGCCGAATAGCCATCATCACAATTTAACTCCATTTATTTTGCAATGCTTTTTTTTTAAGAAATTATTTTTAAGTAATCCCTACACCCAAAGTGGGGCTCAAACTCACAACAGTGAGATCCAGTTGCATGCTCTACCTACTGAGCTAGCCAGGTGCCCCTTGTTTTGTAATTCTGTAAACACAGGTATCAGGTATATATTGTACCTGCAGTACCTGAATGTACTAGACCTATAACAATGCAGAATAAATGAGCAAATTCCTTGATCCATTTATAAGAGAAAATAAACTAAGGTTGAATTACTAGAAAATATACTTGGAAGAATGGTGAAGTTATCAGTCCATTTATTTCCATTGGCACTTATCTAAAATAAAATGTTAGAAAGCATTGGCATGCAAGTACAGATGAAGAGTATCATTACATAAAATCTATCCTATAAAATAATTAGACTGCTTTTCCACAAGAGCAGTCACAATGGATTTACTTAGAGTTTTGTTATGGATTTTAGTTTGGGTTTTGCAGTTACAGAGATTTTTACAGGGCAGAGGTATCTAATGCTGACATAATTTCTTATTTTTCAATTGAAATCTCCAGAGACGATTCCTTGTTGATTCTTACCCTGGAAAATGTTACATCCCTTGATTCTTCAGACTCTATTCTTCTGCTTTTCACACTCCTAATTACCTTTCATGTCTAGCCTCTAATTATTCTTTTGTGTGGACACATTTCCCTCCCCAAATCCAAATATATATCAGCAACAATTCTGATTGTACACCTCCCTAAACGACTCCACGTTAATAACTCAGTGCATAACTGATTCCTTTAAGAAACTGCATCTTCTTGGGGTTCCTGTGTGGCTCAGGCAGTAAAATGTCTGCCTTTGGCTCAGGTCATGATCCCAGGGTCCTGGGACTGAACCCTGAGTTGGGCTCCCTGCTGGGGAGTCTGCTTCTCCCTCTTCCTCTGCCCCTTCCCCACTCATGTGTTCCCTCTCTCTCAAATAAATAGATAAAATCTTAAAAAAAAAAAAAGAACTGCATCTTCTTTCCTGAATAATTATTACAAATATCACTGGATCACATAATCAATAGCATATGAAAGGAAAAGTTAAATTGCACTCTGATCTAAACTCATCAGTGGAAGACATATGTATTCTTTGTCACAAAAATCTCTTCTCCATAACACTGAAGACTTATAAAATGCCTTTAAGCTCCTTTAAACTAATGAAATTCTGATATACGTTACACGTTTACATCATTTCATGTAGGTAAAGTGATCATCCGGAATAAAAGAAAAAAATACAGAGGAAAGCATACATTTAACTCCTTTGTACTTCAGTTTCTTCATTAATAGATGAGAAGTTTGAATTATACTTTGTTGTATGATTTCTTCCATGTACTACCATATACTACCATGAATATCTGTATCTGAAAGTGATCTCTTTCTCCACTATAACTTTTTAGCTATTGATGTTCAAGTTTTATTCTAATGAACTCAATATAGTCTGGAGAGTTTCTCTCGTGTTATAGTGACAAGAAATTTTGAAACTTTGGGACTATCTGGATGTGGCCTGTTTCTTGTTAGCCTCTTAGTTTCTTGTAAGTTTGTCACTTTTCTATAAGAACATTTGATTCCCTTGGGATTTGGAATAAAACTTAAAATCCTTATCTTCACTGATGTCACTAAGTTGTTGGCTAATTTTCAAAGCCCATGCCTCGCCATTTTCCATCCCGTTCAGTACCCTTCGTTTGCAATGGCTTCCTTTCTGCTCTTCTGTACCAAGCCCTTCTCTACTTTTAATGTGCACTTGCTCCTTTATCTCATTATCATCCTCCAAGTCTTAATGTAAATGTCACCTACTTAGGGAGCATTTCCTATATCAACAGAAAATAATTAGTGAGAAAATGAGAAGTTTATTTTGGTTTGTGAACTACAGATTTCATGATTACTCCTTGAATGAGTTTGTTTTTTGAACTGAATGTCAACGACTTTGATGGTTTTTGTCCAAGTAATTCTCAACAATTTTGGATAATAATTATAATGCATGATGGAATTTGATGTGGTACCAAAGACTGATCTAGTTGAAACTTTGCATTTACTGGAGTGGCAACTATAGCTTCTGTAAATTATTATTACATAGATGCATTTTGCTTTTAAATTATTCAGATACAGGGCGCCTGGGTGGCTCAGATGGTTAAGCATCTGCCTTCGGCTCAGGTCATGATCCCGGGGTCCTGGGATTGAGTTCCACATCGGGCTCCCTGCTCCTTGGGAGCCTGCTTCTCCCTCTGCCTCTCTCTCTCTCTCTTTCTCATGAATAAATAAATTAAAAAAATCTTTAAAAAAAAATAAAAAAATAAATTATTCAGATACAATTGTAGCTGAATACTATCATAACTAACTAGACTATCATAACTAACTAGACTATCATAACTAACTAGACTATCATAACTAACTAGACTAGACATCGTTTTTGAGATAAATGCCATGTGAAGTTAAGACAGTTGTTCAAAAATACCATTTTCCTTGTTGATGACAGACATTATAAGCTCCATAGACATTTATTTTGTAAGTTAAAACCTTCCTATACATAAAAATGACTTTTATAGTTTCCATTTTTGATTTCCCATTCAAATAACACACTTATGTTTGCAATGTACTTTAAATTTTTAAAAATAAGACCCATAATACTATTAGGTGCATAAAAAGTACGTAGTACTATCTAGTATAAATTTATTTTGTGCATTAGGTAAACATTCCTGTTAATTGAATTATTAGCTTACATCTACTTTTTAAAATAATTTAAAATTATGATAGTAATAATAATAATATTAGTTTGTAAACTACTAAATATATCAGTAGATGCACTCTTTGATGTGACTTGAAGGCTACAATAATTTGCCCTCTAATATTTTCTCCACTGCACCTAACCTGAAATTTTGGCCATTGAAAAGTATTTATTAAGATTATTATTCTACCTTAGAATGATTCATTACCAAATGCATATTAGTGACTCAAAAAAGTTTTTATATTTAGAGTTAAGCAATAGACCTTGAGAATCTACTATGCACTAGCTATTATTTTTGGTGCTTTCAAGTAAATTATCACAGTATTGTTACACTTAAAACAACCCATTGTGCATTATTCTTTGTTTTATAGAATTTATGAGATTAAGTAGATGATCAGATGTAGAACCAGAAACTAAAATCAGAGCTCCTGATTACAAGATGGTTACTCATTTACTAGCGCAAGGCTAAATATTGAGAAATGATACAAGTGAAGCAATGATCATTGGTTAGACTGGAAAGACTGAGATTGTCTCTATCATGGAATGAATGTCACAGGGAGGAGAGACACACCTGGGGTGTGAAACTGCAGCCATCTAGGCAAGTGTGTATGGGAATTAGCAATTCACAAACAAACTTGGCCTTGGTCAGACCTTCCTGGATCTCCAGTTGTTCTTCCATCGTTCTCCCATTGCCAGCCACCAGAATCCTAGGCATTAAAACTTGACTATTTCCCTACAACCCCACAAGAAGTTAAGGAACAGTTCTCTATTAAATAGTCAAAAGAAAAATTCATTTTTACCCAAAGTATACAATTTAAATCCACAAATTAGAGATCTTTAATTGAATATCACTAATCACTTTAATATTTATGTTTTTATTTCTAAATCTGAACTTTACATTGTAACTCTTACATGTCATTTACCTGGAAATAGATATAAAACCACTTCTTCTAGTGACCAACTTGGTACATTGTTACTGAAATACCTATTTGTTTTCACCTATTGGCACAATTATAAATAGTTAATATTTATTCCAGGATTTATCTTTTTCCCTTGCCGGACTGACCCTTTCATTTGAAGCAGTAGGGGATAATCTGGTAACACTGGGATTCTCAGATTCATTCACATTGACTTTGCAAAAACAAAGTGGCAATTTATAAAATGAAATATAATGACTCCATAAATGCACCTGTTACCTTAACCATGATAAGCCTGAGAAGGTTAATAAGTTAATTTTGAATTATTTCTCATTTGAACCAAATGCTTTCTTCATTTTTTTCATGTTGTATGAATAATCCTCTTAAACTAAAGGAAATTTTATATATGCTGATTTAAATCTTAGTAATTATTTTTATAGATAGTATACTCCTTGGTCATAGACAGAAGATTGACCATGACATGCTTGGTGCAACAATTTCTTTATATTTTTTAGTCAATTCAGAATCATTATAAGATGGTTTGCCAAGATAAATCTGCATTTTCTTAAAGCAAAATTACAATAACATCATTGTAATATTTTACAGTCACAAAATGAGAATAATGTTAAAAGAGGCTCTTAATAAGCTCTTGCTTTTTTACGCATTCTGTTTTGTCTTAGGTCATTGTCCTCACAAGGGTTTGGTGGCCAATACCAAAATGCAGACCAAATAGGACAGGAGACACCAGGTTTACTTATTTACAACTTCAAATAGCATCTCCTAAAAAACACTGAGCTGAATTTGGGAAGAAAAGATAAATATTGATATGCTAAAATAAAAGAGAAAAAATTATCATGAGGAAATAAACACAGAACACTTTTCAGAACAGCAATAAAAGTGATAAAATACAAAGTGGTACATAGGTCTATGGGCTAATGTACCAGCTGGTTTCATCCACTCCTTTATCCCAAGAAGTCCTAAATTTACCCAAAGATTCCTTTTGAACTGTCACGAGTTTAGTCCAACCTCTGTTGTTCCCTGCATGCCCCCATCTTATTATCCAATTTGTTTACTTCATTTGAAAGTGAAATCTGACTTTCAGTCCTCACTGATTTCACCTTCTGACACATCAGATGGCATTCTTCTGCCTGATTGAGCTTTCTCCTTAAAAGGAAGGGGAGTTCTCACAATTGTTTTCCTGATATTGTGCTCCTTCATTTTTTGTCATTTATACCACAACCTTGAAATAAATTTCATGTAACAACCAGGAACCTTGCCACAATCATGCCACTCTTAACTGTACTAGCAATTAAATGTGAAATGGTGCATCAAATTTGATATTTTACCTGTAAAGAAATAAATTTATAGCACCTGCAAATATGAGTATTTCCCCAAATGTATAATACACATCATCAAAACTCAGCATCACTTTGCAATACCTAGATTCTCAGTTTAACTTCTGAAGAGTAAGTGAAGTGAGGTGTTAGAGATTTTTTTTAAGAAAAGGGTGGATGATATGCTTCAGCAATCTTTTTTCTAATTAATGTACTACATGCAGTAAATTACTGCAATCGTATTAGCTCAAAAGTAAATGCTAAATTGACCATATGCCTTTCTCTTGTGTAGTAATTTTTTTTCACATTTTCTGATCATCTAATAGTGATTTTTCTACTGAGGCCAAGAAATTATTTGTTTTTACAACTAATAGAAATTGGTTGACTGGTTCATATACATCTTTGGTAAGTATATGATCCCAACAGAGATTATATCTCTGTTCTAGACTTCTTCCTAAAATCGTCTTCCCTTTCTTTAATGACTCTTTGAAAAGAACAATTCTGTAATAACCTTATTTCTCTCTAAGCACTTTTCTTCTTGAATGCTTTAAAAAAATTCTTTTGCAATCAAAACAGATAATACTCTGGTTGAAGAACTATAAATAAGATCAAAACAAATTAACAATTAGGTAATTGTTTGAGTCCTAATGAGTATTTCCTCTTTAAAAAGGAAACATGAAGTCAAAAATATGAGATTAACCTTTATATAAAGAATGGTATTCAAAATGCTATTAAGTCATTAACTTTGGTAAATAGGCATTTAACCTTTGTCAAAATGCAACAGTGTTTAACCTTTGTGTTTAAAATAGTGCTACTATTAGGTATGCTTCAATTGCTGCAGATCAAATAGACAGCAAACTGCCTCTTGACCTGAAATTTAAACTAATCTTGATGCGACCTTTGTAGGAAGTTAAACCAAAGTTTGTTGAACTTTATTTTATTTTATTTTTAAAGATTTTATTTATTCATTTGACAGAGAGAGAGACACAGCGAGAGAGGGACCACAAGTAGGGGGAGTGGGAAAGGAAGAAGCAGGCTTCCCGCCGAGCAGGGAGGCCAATGCGGGGCTCGATGCGGGGCTCGATTCCAGGACCCTGAGATCATGACCTGAGCCAAAGGCAGATGCTTAACAACTGAGCCACCCAGATACCCCTGTTGAACTTTATTTTAAAACAGCAGTATTTTTTTTTTTAGTTTTGCAGACCTTTGCATATATCCCACTTCCTGCTGGGTGGGGACACTCCAAAATGCTGCAATGAAAAGCTGTTGTTGTCTTTGCAGGTTTTTTTTTTTTTTTTTTTTGGAGGTTGGAAACAAAGAACACTCTCTTGAGAAAGTATGTTTTAACAGTATTTCCAGCCAAATTTTGCAAACTCGGGAGATTCAGATTAACATTTATACTTTTGCTTATGGAAAAGTACAATTCTAATGCTTTGCCATTTACTCACTGTTAATTTATAGTCATGGAGGAGAAAGATATAATTGGATTTACCTATTACAGGCATATCAATTGTGTAGAAAGCATATTTCAAATCAGAAAGAACAATTTTCCTCCAAACATTTGTATCAGTCACTCTTAGTGATCCACTGATACATTTCAAGTAATTTTCCTCTTTAATTAGAGCACACAGCTCTGACTTCTGCTGTTCTACAACAGATGTGATATTTGCAAGCATCTAAGTATGGTTTTCCAAAAGATGCTTACCTGCACAGCCAAAGGGTTTTCAGGAGCCTGGAAAATCTAAACTAAAAAGCACAACTTTTACATAAATAGGCACAAGTAGAAGGTGAGTCAAGAGGGTCCTGCTGTCTGTCCTTAACTACCTCCTTTCTTCTGGTGAGCAGATCTTCAAACAGACATTGGAAGCTGGAGATTAAGTGCCTTTCTGATGAAATATCATAAAGAACAAATTACAGGAGAAGATGGTCGTCTTTAAAAAAAATGTGTCTCCCTTTCAGAATTTGTCTCTGTAATGTAGTCTTTGACCTTACACTGAGACCCATTATTTTACTTACACTTACATAGTCTATAAAATTTAGATGTTAAGAGGTTCCCAACCCCTCAGTTTCCATGGGCAGGAGGTGGGAGGGAGTGGGAAGCAAAACCTTAGGAGTGTCAATCAAAAAGAAGAATCTGTAAAGCAACTAAAAGTGTTTATTTGGGGTCTTAGGGATTGCAATCTGGGAGACACAGAGTGGACCGAAATTGAAAGTGTGCTTTGAATTGCAAGCAGGAAGTGCAGACTTAGAAAGGCAAAAACCACAAGGCTACATAACCTGTTTTAAAGGAATTAAGATTGGTGGTGCAAAGTAAACCATCTAATACACAATTGGCTCTTGGCTAATAGATGTTACATGATTTCAATTTCAGTTCAAAGTAGAAGGCCCAGTTGCAGAAGGTGGCGGAAATGCAACTGACCAGTTGCAATTGACAAAAGTCAAAAGTCTATGGTGTTCCAAAAATTGAAACCAGAGGCTTGCTTAGGTCTTGCTTCCTCAGTATTCCCCAGATCTTATTTTGAATGACTCTGATAGCAATGCTTACTTTACTTTGGAATCTTCCTTCGCAGAAGAGAACACAGGAACCGATGCACGGAGCAGTACTAGCTCTGAAAGTTTTCAAGTAGGTGAAGTTCATTTTGAGCTTTTAGTGATCTGCACCTTGTAGGTGTCTATTTCAATTTCTGGTTCTCATAGGTCTGTTAACTGTTTCCACCTTCTCTTGGACTGTTAGCTACTTAAACACTATAAACTTCAAAAACGTTGGCCTTTAGGTCTGCTTTGTTCAGGCCTGTGTTCCCAACGCCTCAGCAGTGCCTGGGAGAGAGAAGTGGCTTAGTAAAAGTTTAATGAAGGAGGAAGTAAATGAATTTAGCAATTAATTATTATTTGGTGTTAAGAGGAGATTCAAGTAGAAAAATTTGCAAGAAAGGGCATTTCAAATGCTTGGTTTTAAAATAAAGTGAGTGACTTATTTTGTCTTGGAGTAAAACTTACTTTGACAAGACTCATTTCCTCCTAAGTAACTGATACAGGGAAAAGGAAGGTTTTCTTCAACCCTCTTCAGGTCCCTGACTGGGTCTGTTACCTGTGGGAGAATCTGCATTGCATCAATGGATGTCAGTTGTTGGATTTCCCACAAGAAGATTTACATGAGGATCCAGGTTGGGATAAAAACAATCAGAAGGGAAGTAACAAGCACAAAGCTGTTTATTAATGCAAAAGTACACTCTCAAGGTGGGAAAGCAGACAGGTTCCGTGAGGTGAAACCGGCCCCTACATTGTTTTGGGATTGGATATTACTGGGTTTCTCTAGCCTGGGAGGGGCTGTGACCTACAGTAGAGTGGTGTCTGAGGGAAGTTGCTTCTAATCATTTGCGGGATTCCTCCCACAAGTTGGGAGGAGGACTTTTTGACCCTATAAGGTCTGTACCAGAAAGTCAGGACAGCCTCTCTCCATCAGGTGGGGCTGCTCTTGCAATGCAAATCTATAAGGAGTCTAGGGTTTTCCCTGAGGCAGAGGTAGAAGAGGAGAGTGCGTGCTCTGCGCTTACGGCTCTTCTTCGTCTGTCAGCCCTAAGGTGTTGGAAGCCACAAGGTCAGGATGTTGAGCTCCTGAGATTTAATGTGTAGCTTGTTTATCTCCCTTCTTGCCTCCCACTCGTGTCTCCATGATTCCTCTTCAAGGACTTGGGACTCTGCCTTGGGGTATTCCTTCCACTGTTCCTGTCTAGGTCTACCTAACAGGTCTAAAAATTAAACTGACAAGGAAAACAGAAGAAAAGCAAATGGGGCGCCTGGGTGGTTCAGTCAATTAAACCACTGACTGTTGATTTCGGCTCAGGTCATGATCTCAGGGTCTTCAGATCAAGCCCCACATGCAGCCTGCTTAAGGTTCTCTCTGTCCCTCTCCCTTTTCCCTCCTCCCCCTCCTATCTCTCTCTCTGAAAAAAACAAACAAACAAACAAACAAATTTATTTATGACAGTTGTATGTGACACAGGAGGCTTCTTAAGGAAATGAAGACCTGAAGAAACAGTTAAAGCTGAGTGTTTTTATGCTAGGTTTGATGAAGAGTGGCCAGTCACAAAAAAAACAAGAGAGATCAAAGAGTGTGAGTAAGTATAGTAAACTGGAGGAAACTTAGCAGGGCTCATTTGATCAGAATCTTGGCACCTTGTGTCTTTGGAGATAAGGATGTTCCTTTCTTCTGGATATAAGGAAGATACCTCCAACATGAGGGTTTTATGATCTGTTTCAAGGAAGGTTGAGGGAAAGGTCAGTGACCTTCCTGTTTCTGCCATTTCCTCAGACTCCTTCTGCTTAAAAGATTCAAAATGCAAAGCGGCCGTATTTGGGGGTAGTATGTCCTGAACCCCATCACCGGTAAATAATTGCTTATGAAAGGAATACTACCCATATTTTTTTTTTTGCACACTTACTTTGAGGATCATCTAGAGTTTATTTTCCCAAATACATTTATTTTTTTAGATGTTTCTTTGGAAATCTGCTTGAAGACTGCATTTTTTCTAAATTTCTAGTATCTGGGATGAAATCTGTCTCAGCTCAGACCACCACAACAAAATACCAAAGATGGGGTGGCTTAAATAACAGACATTTGTTTTCTCCAAGTTCTAGAGCCTAGATGTCCAAGATCAGGGTGCCAGCATGGTTGGGTCCTAGTGAGTGTGTTCCTCCTAACTTCTAAACGTCCACCTTCTAGCTGAGTCTTCACATAGCAGAGAGTATTCTAGTGTCTCTTCCTCTTGTAAAGGGCACTGGTCCCATCTTGAGGGCTCCATACTCATGACCTCATCTAAATCCAGTTATCTCCCAAAGACTTCATCTCAAATATCACTATACTGGGAGTTAGTTCTTCAACACCAGAATTGTGAAGGGACACAATTTAGTCTATAGCAGCCCCCAAATGCAAGATTTTATATGGATCCACTTTGTGCCCAGACCAAAAAAAAACAAAAAAAACAAAAAACCTCATACATTCTCATTTGTAGATTTTTGCACAAAATATACAAATATCAACAGAAAACGTAAAAAAAAAAAATCATAGCCCTCTTGACTCATACCAAAATTTTACCCTTTTTTTGCAAGAATATCCCTATCCAGATTTGAACTCTGTTTGAAAATGTTGCCTATTTCTTATGGAGCCGGCAGAACAGACCAGAGAAATGAGCTAAATGCAGTGTGCCCAGCAGCTCTGTCAAGATAGAGGCAGTTCCTGAAAGCCAAGGTGGAGGCTATGGGCATCCTACTCTGTTAAATCTTCTTCTGAGAGCTTTGATAAGTATTAATCATTTATGGCACAAAGATTACACTTTTCCCCCTAGTAATCACAATATATATATTTTTTGATTCCACAAAATTAATATATATATTTTTATATATTAAAATAATATATATATATTTTTTGTTGGCACAAAACTTTTTTGAGTTCATACAAGAACATACTCTATTCATTTTGATCCTTTATAAAAATTATCTCATTTTACTACCTAAAGTTCTATAAGGTAAATATGATCTTGACCTTCATTTTTCAAATAAGAAAATTGACACTCAGAGAAATTCCCCCAACCAGCAAAACTAGTGAGTACTTCAGTAGTGATTGAACACAAGTCTGAATTCCACCTAAGTCTTTGCCACCCATGATGCTCCTCCAGTAACTAGGGAATTTATACAATTTTGGGGGTGAGGATATCATTGAAACAGAGCTACAGACTTGCTTTTTAATCCTACCTCATGCACTTAACATCTTTTAATACATTTTGAAAACAAAAAATGTGTTGACGTTACTTTTAAAAAATGGTATTCAATAAGAATTAGCACAAAGTAAGAAAGAATAAATTAGGAAAAGTCAAATGTATTTTTATTTATCTAGGATTTATCTGATGGCCTTAATGTTTCCTGCAGCTTGACTAAACTGTAGACAGGCTTCTTGCTGACTCTAGGCCCTGATCTCCCTTTCCTTACAGCATTTACTTTAGAGAGCTTGTCACTGTAAATTGTTTCTCTCTTTGTGATATATGTAAATTTTTCAAAAGCCTCTTGCCAGTTGTACAACCCAGAAATGTCTTTCTCAAAGATATGAGAGACATCCCTTTAAAATATAACTATCAAGAAAGATAGGACCCCTATTTCTCAATCTCTGTGGGAGGGTAGGAGTCTAAATTTGATGGGTGTCAATTAGAAAACCAGATGGCCTAATTACAGAGAAAAACATTTGCAAACTCAGCAATAACTCAGTATGCTTCACGCATGACATCGAACAACCTCCCTTCTAATGTTCGGTACTTTTCCACTAGCTCACCCTGGCGAAGAAAAAACTTCCCACCCTTTGTTTCAGCAGAGGTCGTTCAGAGTGAATTCTGGCCTCTCTCTCCCAGTGCAATAGCCTTGAATAAAGTCTTTTTGCCTTTTTAACTTTGTTTGGTGTAATATTTGCTTTAAAAGATTATATAAGGGATACAATTTTCACTGAGATAAATGCTTTTAAATTTGGGCCTGACTGACAATGAATTAGGTAAAGTCTCTCAGCTACCTTAAATGAAGTTCATTGGTTTTAGTAAAAAAATTTCTTTAGAATGGAATGTATATTCATTTCCTAACAATCGAAGTTTTTGGTTTACTTTTCCCTAAGAACTACTCCTCACCTAGAAATAGGGCCCTTTCAAACATGTTTGTGTGAATGACTTCACCAAATGAGAAATATGATTGAACTTGAGAACACTTACCTGAGATAGACCAAACAAATCCTTTCTTCCAAAGAATTTAAAAATCATGGAATATTAATCTCTACTGAGACTATAGTTTTACAATTTATACAACAAAGTTGGTGAGCTATCAGCTAAATGCAATATACCATGGACCAAATAGAAGAAAAAATGAAATGAATTGTGGGGAGTTGGCACAAATTTTTTTTTGCTGCAGAGAAATCTTCAGTGGAGGCCCTAGTCAGAGACATGTATTTTTAAGGACCCCACCTAGAGGTCAAAATAAGTTAGGGAAAGGCTAATTTCACCCCAGTTGGCTTAATCATGCTGGCCAGATCGGATGTGAAACAATTTGGTCATGCAGTTATATACTTTCTTTACCCTGACTCAGTTATCCTGCCTTAGTTTGGGAATAAGAAGGCAGAATCTTTTAAGCCAGGGAACCTCACATTTGTAATCAGAAGGAACATGGCAATGCAAAGAAAAATATGTGCTGAGCAACCACGGAAAAATGTCCTACAGTTTTAGGGACTCAGTGTGACCAGTCTTCTCCGTGAATGACATGGGAAAAGCTAAAGCTGGAATATAAACAGCAATCTTAGGTTAAGGTAATCCTTAGGATAACACTGAACTCTGATAAAATAGTTTCTACAAAATCACAGAGAAAATGTGCTGAAGTAGTTTCCCCACTTCTGGATCATGGGCCAAGTCCCCCAGCTCCTTTCTTCACCCTCCTCAGGGAGAAAACCACTGACTCACAAAAATAAAGCATATACACCTGGTCCTCCCACTCAGATGCCAAGGAGAAGATTAAAATAATGTCCAGGTAAACAGAAAAGAGATGGTTTCTGAGGCAAACAATAGGCCAGGTGATAGTAATCTTACCAAAGATGAGTTGCCAACAAAATAAAACAAAAGCAAAGAAGAGTGGAACATTTATCACCACTCCCCATATAGGTAACGAGAGAGAGAGAGAGACAGAGACAGAGACAGAGAACAATGAAAGTCTAAAGTGTAAACAAAAGTAGATGAAGAGAAACATTGAAATTAAAAAGAAAGCCATAAATATCTTTTCAATAGGAATATAGTCTGGTTTTATGCATTTGCCATAATTTACTTACTCATTCTCCTATATACTGTTACAATCACATTGCGCTTTTGTTTGTTTATTCTATTATAAACACTGCTATAATGAATTTACTTATGCATACATCTTTGCGCTTTCTGGTTATTTCCTTTGAATATGGTTCCAAAAGATAAATTAGTCATATAAGAGGTAAATATTTTGAACAAACTGTATATATTGCCAAATTTCCTTTCAGAAATTATTGTCTATCAGTAGTATAGTAAAGTAACTCTTTCACTCAACTTTTCCAGAATTAGCCATTTAAAAAAATTATTCAACATTTATTAAGAACCAAGTGAATTGGAGATGCCATGCTAGGCTCTCAGTTTGGGTGCAGAAATGATCAAGAACAAGATGGAATTAGTGTGCCCTAGCATAATAGGTCCAGGGACCATACGGAGCCCTGAGTATACATGAGATTTACAGCATAAAGGAAAAACTACTAAAATAAAATGAAGTGTGTTGTTTAGAATAAAAGATAAAGAAAAAGAAAATGTCTCTCTGTGTAAGTCTTTGCTAAGCCATTCCAGAAGATAGTGTACACATTCTTCTCTGAGTGGGGTAATGACTAATGAACCTTCATTGCTGGTTCCCTTTAGGAGACAATATCATTCTCTCAGGGAAATTGACCCAAAGCATCCAATCTGGGGTGAGCAAACAAGGAATCTCAATGGAAATTGCACTTTCCTTGCTTGCACAGAAGGAAGAGGTTATCATTTATTTCAACAGGCAGAGATTTTCCTTTGAAGGACTGTATAAGTCAAAGGCATCATCCATGAGTGTTTCTTCTCCTGTCAAAAAAAGAGGCCTTTTATGTATAAAATTTAGAATTAATTCATTCAAGCAATCTTTTTTTAAACTATGATGAACTAGCAATAATTTATTAAATTATAAGTGAATTTAGAATAAGTAAAAATGAAAAACTATTTAAAAAAAAACTATGAAAGTGAACACAGTTTCCTGGTATGCTCATACCAGAAAAGGCTCCTACATAATATCTGGGTATGGGTTCTCATTTCTTGTTGTACATTTACTAAATGTATGCATCTCAGCCCTAAGGATGGGTATAAACTGGCCTAAAATTAATGACAAACATTGGAAAATATTCTAGACTGAAATGTTTCCATTGCCTCTGCTAGGAATCTTAAAGGAATTAAAATTAAGCAAAAGAATTAGTGAATATACTGGAAATGGATTAAGGATGACAGATGTGGAAAGAATTTAATAATATTATATATGCAGAAAGTCGGTGATTACAAGGGGAACAAAGTAGAAAAACAACTAAGTTATGTTGTGGGTTTTTTGTGATTTTTTTATGTGTGAATTGAGATATAATTAAATTGAATGAGTTATGCTTATTTAAAGTATAGAGTTTAAGATTTGGCATGAATATATACCTGTGAATTATTACCACAATTAAGTAAATGAATGTATCTGTTACCCAAAAAAGTCCTTCTGCCCCTTAATAATTCCTCCCTCTTGCCCCTTTTTGCACCCCTTTACCTGCCCTAATACAAGTACTGATCTGTTTTCTAACCTTATAGTCTGCATTTCCTAGGAATTTATATAGATGAAATCATACAGTATGTTCTTTTCTTTGCATGGCTTTTATTCACTCAGTCTATTATTATAAGATTGTTCTGTATTGTTGAATTTATCAAAAGTTTATTCTTTTCACTGTTGAGTAGTATTTAATTGTATGGATACGTAATAAGTTGTCTTTTTAATAAACTGTTGAAGGAAATCTTGTCTATTCCAGTTGGGCTATTACACATATACCTGCTATGAACAATTGTGTACAAGTCTTTATATGGACAGAGGCTATTATTTCTTTTTGGTGAATAATGAGACATGGAGTGGCTGGATCACATGGCAGGTACATGTTTATGTACAGTTTTTCAGAAACTTTGAACTATTTTCAAAAGTGGTGGTAGAATTATACTTTCCTACCAGCAGTTCCAATTCCTGTACATCTTGGCTAAAACTCTGTGTGGTGTGGACAGTCCTTTTAATTATAGTCATTCTAATAGATCGATGTGATATTATCTCATTGTTAATATGCATTTACCTAAAGAATAGAGATTTGGGTTTTATTTTCATGTGCATATTTGCCAAATCAATTTCTTTTTTTAAAGATTTATTTATTGATTTTAGAGAAGACAGAGAGAGGTGGGGGGTAAGAGGGAGGTGGAGGGAGAGAGTCTCAAGCAGACTCCACACTGAGAGCAGAGCCTGGCGTGGGGTTCGATCTCAGGACCCTGCGACCATGACCTGAGCTGATCAAGAGTCAGACGCTGAAATCAAGAGTCGGACGCTTAACTGGCTGAGCCACCAAGGTGCCCCGGAACCAGCTGTCAATTTATACATTTTTCAGTGCTAAAACTAAATTAGGTTTTAAGCCATGGAAAGACAGAGGAAACTTAAATGCATATTACTGAGTGAAAGAAACCAATCTTAAAAGGCTGCATATTGTACAGTCCCAACTATATGACACTCTGGAAAAGGCAAAAACTATGGAGATAGTAACATGATTAGTGGTAGGCAGGCATTAAGTGAAAGGGAGGGATGAAGAGTCAAGGCCCAGAAAAATTTTAAAGCAGTGAAACTCTTCTGTATGTTATAATGGTAGATGCACGTCCTTATAAATTTGTCCAAACTCATAGAATATACAACACCCAAGAATGAGCCCTCATGTCGTTATGTATTGGGGTGATGATGAAAGTTCATCAATTAAAATAAATGCACACCTTTGGAGGTGTATGTTGATAATGGGGAAAGCTGTGACTTGTGTATTCACCACATCTAATTTTCACAGACTTTTCATGAAGCCAGTGTTATTTTTACCAACATATGTTTTTGGTACATAGTATCTATTCAATAATTACATATTAAATTGAATCAGAAATATAAGCACACGTGGGTGTGTCTGTGTGTGTTTGTTTCTTTGTATATCTCCAATTTCTGTTTTGTTTTGGAAATGGGTAAAAAATTGAGATTTTCATGCAGACCCACTTAGCTTGTATTCTATATATAATTGTTCTAGAAACTGAGTCCGTATAAAAAAAGATCGGAGTTTCTTAATTAAGAGCTCTGGGCATAGTAAATCCAGAAGAACAAAAACAGAAAAGCAAGAAAAATTGAAACTAAACCAGGAAGTCTGATTCAAAGATGCCACAATGTATATGCATACCAAATTATCTAACTGTATATTTTAAATAGATACAATTATATTTGTCAGTTATTCTCAGTAAATCTGGAAAAAAATAATTTTTGGTCTTAGAAAATAGAATTACTTTTCAAAAAAGTAATGTTGACTTGTGTTAATATATAATCCGTTTATGATTGTCATTTTTTATATAATCAATACTTATTTTAAATTGTAAAACAAACCTCTACCCCCCTCAAAAAGCCACATGGCTTAGAGAACTGGGACAGTGAATTAAGATTCATGGAAATAAGAAGAGAACAGCAAAACAATATAAAGAGTGAACATGAAGATAATTGAGGGTATTTTGTTCAGGGCTTTAATGATAACAGTAATTAATACCAGCAAACACTTAGGCCACACAGACTGTGTTCCGGGAATTTTTCAAAGCTCATTTAATTCTCTCAACAACTTTGTTTAGCAAGTATTATGATTATCTCCAGGAACGAGAATAGGACAACAAGCACAGAGGAAGCAGGGATCACTGATGATGAAGAATGAGGCTAGAATCTCCCACAAAGTGAAATATTGTCTATAAACAGAGAAGAGTATTTGAGTTATTGATATAATTCGATTAGTTCCGGGTTATGCAGTGTCTATGAGAAGGAAAACAGATAATTCTATAATTAAGTAAGATCCATTTTAGTGCTTTATAACCAGAAATTTTCCTCAAAAATTAATACAACACTATATTGGGCAAATATAACTCCCATTGCAAAATAGCAAGAACCAATAAATGTAGAAAAAGTATATTCTTACTTCTATAAACGGTTTCCTTCTTTCCAGAAAGTGTACTCATATATACATTTTACCACATAATGGATACTAATTTTTAGTTAAATATTTGAGACAAATAGTAGATTCTGAATTTGCTGCTTTATAGTGAAATCAGTCACTGACTGGCCTGGAAAAAGAACAAAAATTCTACTTTAAAGCTATTTTTTATGTCTGTCTCTTCAGAAAACTTTTACCAATACTTTGAGTCGCTTTCATTTCTTTGGTAGGAAAGAAGTACTTGGGAGGAGAATTATAAAAGGTTTTTAAAAGCAAACTATTGTATATTTTTTTTTTTTTTTTCTGGATCCATATAGGTTCTATTAGCAAAGCAAGTTCAAGGAAGTTTTTTGAAATTTAAGTTTTCTGTAACCATAAATTTCTCAACATACCTCTATAAACAGCCTCCTGAGTCTAATGGATCTTTACTAGATGCAGAAACAATACAGTGTCTTTCACACTTTTCTGTACCAAGAATTTAGGCTACAAGAACCATTTAAAAGCTACATCCTTATATGAATTTACTTATTCCAAATAATTATTAGACCCCATTTTTTTATTGGTTATTGATTATTTAATAAAAACCAGTTGGGGATATAGTAATTTTCTATGTCTCCTTAGTTTTCTGTGTCATTTTAGTCTACCTGCAATAGAAGGAAAAACACACAAATAACATCTATCACATACTTCATGAAGTCTAACGTACGCTAGCAGAGCATTTTGTGCATATGTGCATGTAAAACTGACGCTGCCCCCTTCGCTAAAAAAAATATCTAGTAAATGAAATCATAGTCCAACAAGTAGACTCATTTTATTTAGCTTTACGTTGGAAGAAAACAAGCTACAGATTTTCAATTCACGGCTCTCTTTGGCTAGAGTCCAGACTTCACAATCAGTGCATTGTTTTGGTTTACATTGCTCTTTCTTCAGTTATTGAAGGTTTGATCACCAGAGCACAGACAGGAGATATTATGTTAATTTAAAGCTAAGCCACTGATGTACTAACTTAACAGTTTATAAGGCTTTGGAAAGTTGTGGCCATCTGGAGTATCAGCATGAAATTGGGTCTCCATATTTGCATCAGTGCAAAGGTTAGCCATATTTTCTGTTTCTAAACTTCCTCTCATAGGAAATGCGACATACACATTTTCTGTAATTTCTCACCTCTCATGGTATGCATCCAGTGGAATAACATATGGGGGAGAACATGATAGTCAAAGCAATTATTTGTGATTTGTGTCTTCATGCCCAATCTAAGAGGGAATGAGAGATACTGAAAATGGAGCCATATCTGCAGAGCATAATTTCTTTAGCCTCCTGGTTATTTCTGGGAGGATATCTTGCTGGTACTGCTATGGGCCAATCACTTTGATTTTCAATTCCTTAGAGCAATGCTTTTTAAAATATCTGGGGTAAAAAAAAAATAAAATAAAATAAAATATCTGGGGTAAAGGACAATCCAAAAAAATATATATATATCTGGGGTAAAGGACAATCCCCCCCAAAAAATCAAATCTCTCAGAAATGGATACATAAATTGTAATAAACCACCATATCTAAGTGAAAAAACCTGACAGAGACATAAATAATACAGCTCTATATTATTAGCAGTAGATTCAATAAACAGATAGGCAGACAGGAAAGTACTTTGTCATAGTCCCCTAAATACTTCTAAATGCTCCCTCTCAATTTGGACATTTACTTCAATCTCCTTGGTGTATACTGATATCTCACCATATTTTCCTGATGACTTTTATTGTTCAACATATTTTTATGTGCTTATTGGACATTTGTATGTCTTCCACTGTGAAATGCTTATTCAAATTGTTTGCCCATTTAAAAAAATTGATTGTCATTATTGAATTATAAGTTATTTATATATTCTGGATACAAATACTATACCAGACACATACATTGTAAATAATTTTTCCCTGACTGCGGCTTTAAAAAAAAAAAAAAATTCTTAGTGGTGTCTTTCACAGAGCAGAAGTTTGTAATTGTGTTGAAGTCCAATTTTCCAAGGTTTTATTTTAGGTTTCTATTTTTCATGTGTGTCCTAAGAAATACTCATCAAGCTCAAGGCTAAAAAGATTTTCTCTTAGGTTTTCATCTAGAAATGTTATAGCTTTATGGTTGGTGTTTAGGGCTAAAATTCATTCCAATGTAATGAGAGAAAGGTTGAGATTCATTTTTATCCATACATATATCCAATTGTTCCTGCAGCCCTTATAGAAGCAACTATCATTTCCCCATTTTACTGTGTTAACATTTTTGTCAAAACTCAACTCTAACGTACATATGGGTCTATTTTGAATTCTTTATTCTATTCCATTTACCTATATGTCTCTTCTTACATTAACACTAGATTCTCTTGATTAGTGTAGCTTTAACCTGTGTCTTTAAATCAGGCAGTGTAAATCTTCCAAACTTGTTTTTGCTTTTTCAGAATTGTTTTGCCTATTCTATGTTGTTTCCATTGCTATATAAATTCAAAATCATTTGCGAAATCCTACAAAGTAAAGTTTGTTGGGATTTTGATTGGTGTTGCTCCAGATTTACAGATCATTTTGGGAAGAACTGACGACAACTTAATGTTGAGTCTTATAATCTACACACATGATATATTTCTCCATTTAGTGGTTCATTGATTTCTTCCAACAAAGATGCAGACTTTCAATGGAGAGATCTTACATATACTTTGCTAAATTAATACCTAAGTATTTCCTAATTTTTGATCGTAATGTAAATTATATACTTCATTTTTACTTTTAATTGTGTAATGCTAGTACTTAGTAACACACTCGATTACTGTATATAGACCATGTACCCCATTGACCTAGCTAAATTCATGCTTCTTAGTTCTAGTAATTTTTTTTTAAACTTTTTATTTATTTATTCATGAGAGACAGAGAGAGAGAGAGAGAGAGGCAGAAGGAGAAGCAGGCTCCCAAGGAGCAGGGAGCCTGATGCGGGACTCGATCCCAGGACCCTGGGATCATGACCTGAGCCGAAGGCAGACGCTTACCCATCTGAGCCACCCAGGCACCCAGTTCTAGTAATTTTTAAAATAGGTTCTTTTGGATGTTCTGTGCACTTACATTTCTGTGGATGCTGTGTATTTCTGCCATATCATGCTTCATTGTAAGACTTTTTCCAGATGCTAGGATATCCATGGTAGTCAGGGTACAACTGTCAGCTCCTTCAGAGTTGGCCTCAGATGAAGGCAGTCAATTTTCCCAAAGGTAAACAAACACCTTCCTGGAGCAGTACAAACTTTGGGCCACCTTGTTCCAATTCTAATATGGCATTCTAACTCCACGGATCGCATGTGTTTAATTGAGGATTTGTTGATTCTGTATCTCAGCATGGCTTTTCCTTCTACCAAGTACTATTCTTTACCCTTGTCTCCACAGATAATGATTCCAGGGGTGTTTCTACATAAAATTCCTACATGCAAACCTTCATCTTAGAATCTGCTTCTTAAAAAAAAAAAACAACCTATAACAATGATCTTGTTTTCTATGAACTGAGAGTTTCTTCTTTCCTTTCTAAGCTGTATGCATCGCATTTCTTGTCTTATTGAACATGTTAAGGTGTCTAATGTTCACATCAACATTAGATATAAACGTTATGAAAAGGAATATACTTGGTTTATTCTGAGTTTTGGTAGGGGAAGTGCTAAGTCATCCAGTTATGTATGATGGTAACTGTAGGTTTTTACTAGACTTCCTTTGTCAGGTTAGTCAAGCTCCCTTATTTATTTGCCAAGACACTTGATCATAAATGAGCTAATCAAAATGTGTTTTTTAATTTTTTTTCAGGTTTTAATTTGGATTCCAGTTAGTTAACATAATGTGTAATATTAGTTCAGGTATAGAATTCAGGGATTCATCACCTACATACAACACCCAGTGCTCATCACAAGTGTCTTCTTTAATACCCATCACCCATTTAACCATCCTCCTACCCACCTCCCCTCCAGTAACAATCATTTTTTTCTCTGTAGTCGGAGTGATTACTACCTGTGTTCTCCTCTAGGATTTTGAAGGTTTCCTATCTCACATTTAGGTCTTTCATTCATTTTGAATTTATGTTTGTGGATGATGTAAGAAAGTGGTCCAGTTTCATTCAAAATATGTTTTTTTTTAATTTCTAAACACTTGGGATTTTCTAGATATCTTTTTATAATTTATTGAGTGCTGGACTTTGTGAATGTTATACTGTTGAATATCTGGAAAGTATTTTCTTCTTTCAAAATATAAGTGCCTGCCTTCCGCTCAGGTCATGATCTCAGGGTCCTGGGATCCAGCCCCGCATCAGGCTTTCGGCTCAGCAGCGAGCCTGCTTCTCCCTCTCCCTCTGCTGCTCCCCTTGCTTGTGTGCTCTCTCTCTCTCTCTCTCTCTCTCTCTGATAAATAAATAATTAAAAAAAAATCTTCAACATGTGTTGACTTTTGTTTTGACAACCAGTTAAGTTACTCATAGGTTAGCTTCAGCCTTGCAAAGCTTTGTTTTTGAGGTCTGTTTTAGTAGGGCCATTGCTTTTCCTGTTGGGGTAGTTTAACCTACTCTAAAATTATAACTCTTCTACAGATTCAACTGAATTCCATTGGCATTCAACGTGTTTTTCACAGTCTGCTTATTTGCAACTTCAGTGCCTACCTTATCCTGTGTGAGCTTTGGGTATTACTCAGCTTATTAACTCCTTTTAGTTCTCCATTGACAGGCTTTGTGGAGATTCTACTTCTCTGTTCACAGCCTAAGATCAACAAAAAATTCAATACTCTTCCATGTAGATTTCTGGACATCACTACCTGCCTTACTTCATTTTCTTGGTACTGTGATCGCAAATTCTAGCTCCCTCAGCCTCCTCAACTTTAATTTCCATTTCCCCAACTCAGTGAGATCACAGTGTTAGTCATTTCTCTTCTCTCTAGTATACAAACTAGATATCCTCCAGGTAGAAAGCCAGTGATATTGTAGAACTTTTCCCGCCTTTTAAGAATCACAGTTGGGTTGTCCTATTATCCACTGTCTAAAAGTAGTTATTTAGATGTGCTGTTTAGTTTCTTAGTTGATAAAGGGAATGTAAGTCTGGTGCCAATTATTCCATCACAGCAAGAAGAAAGTCTCTTTAAAATATATATATTTATATTTATGTGTTAAAAACATATTTCTATGGGAACTACACATAGACACACATGTATTCATACATACATGCACACACAATGCTTCAAGACTTTCTGGCACTCAAAAAAATATAAACATATTACATTGCTATAAAATTCTAGAGTTCCAGAGACACTCAGACTTGAAAAACTAACTCAGACCTGAAAAAGAAACCCAGATTTATATTTGAGATTAGGGAAACAATTTACCTTCTGGGAAGGGACCTTAGATATAACTGCTAATGTATGATAAAGTTTATGGATGTTTCTAACAACAGGAGGAAAGGTCACGTATATGATATTATGTTGGATAGGGGTTTTAAAAATGGAGATATTATTGAGATTCTTCTGTCAGATATCTAAAATCAATTTTTAAATTAACTCTTAATTCCATCGGTTCTTTACTCAAAAGCTGAATGCTAATTTTTGCTACAGTTATCCTTAATAAAATGTAAGTTACACATTTGGTTCTCAAGAGGAATAGTGGGAAGCAAAAACACGGAGAAAAAAGCTGTCAGTTTTAATATTGTTGTTGTTGTTATTACTCGTGTCTAAAAGTCTCACTTTAGTCCTTCTTCACCTTTTTCTCTCCCTTCTCATAACTCTCATAGAGGCTTCACACTCATTTTATTTTTAACACCTTTGACAAACTCTAATTCTATGAAGAGAGAGAGATACAAGAGTTATGACCCTTGGTTCTGGAGTCTAAAATATAGTCTACTTGAAAGAATACATAAAATAGCTCAAATGTTAGATTTTTTTTTTTCAAGCTGGCTTTGTTTGGTTTCCAGCTGAGTTCTTCAAGTGGATCAGAGAGCAGACAAATTAATTGGTGCTCCTCTGAAGCAAATAGCAGTGCCTATGGTTAGTTGCCCTTCCCAGATCATTGTAGTCTTGAGTCTTATGATGCTATTATGTGAGTGTTCTCTGGTGGTGGCTGTCCTGGGTCATAACCTGATTTTGATAGCAACAATCACCGATTCTTCAAA
This sequence comes from Callorhinus ursinus, assembly GCF_003265705.2. Classification (NCBI taxonomy): domain Eukaryota; kingdom Metazoa; phylum Chordata; class Mammalia; order Carnivora; family Otariidae; genus Callorhinus; species Callorhinus ursinus. The sequence continues at coordinate 27,690,444 of NW_027397066.1, read as the reverse complement.
AGTCAAGTTTCAGACCTCGTGTATTTTCCGCCATTGATGTACTACTGAAGAAAAGCTTCAGAGAACAGTTAGGAAAGAATTTTCCACTTTTAATAGTATATTTAGAGGTTTGATACTTAGAAATATAATTAAAATAATAATTGTCACACTGAGCAGGTGGCTGCTAGAACACGTTTTATGTACTTTACATTAAAATAAACAGAAAAAACAGGTGAATTGTATTTAATAGCTACCCAAGTCTGAAGGTAAGACTAAGGTAATAGGAACACCCATCCACAGAATAATATTTTCCTGACTCCTCCATAACCAACACTTCAAAAATCCTAGCCATTGCTCAGAAATCTGCTGCAAAAGCTCTGAAAGCCTTTTGAGTTTCTTGAGAAGGGGGCAGCAAGAGGAAGAAAACCCTGTGCCACATCTGCTTTTAGGAAAGTTACTCGATTTCCCAAGAGAATTGGTCTTTGGTACAAATTCCAATTTCCCTTGGATTAAAAATACCACACACTTACAAAATATATAACAATTAAGACTAGGAGATTTTGGAGTTTGAGTGGAATTATGCCATTAAAAAGATATGATGCCATTTTACAGCTTTATATTTAACTGGTGGTACACTCTAAATAAAACATATTGGAGAATAAGCACACTAAATTTACTTTCTAAAATTGTCTAGGAAGTCATTACTTGCCGAGGCACCCAGAGAATTTTATCTTCACTCTCTTTCCAACTCCTCCAGCTCTGAATTTGTTTGTCCTCATTCGTTTCTTTCTTCAGTATTCTCCTGTTCCACTTTGGCTGCTACTTTTTATAGTGGTAGACTTGTTGCAACCAAAATGTTCTGTTCATGCTTTCCCTTACCCACTTCAGTTTTGTCCCTAATAACACTGTAAATTGGTAATACTCTGTTTATTTAATTCCTGCTCTTTGTCTTAAACCAAAAGAGATCCAATATCTTTCCTATAATCTTATGGAATCCACCACAGTTTAAATGAATTGGCTAACTTCTGATCACCTCTAGCAAGTCCAATGGAAAAATGTCTGTTAAGAAGATATATTTAGCACCTGTTGTCTCAAATTGTATAGATCAACCCTTATACACTTAAATATTTCATTGTCCTGTCTCCACAATTTTACTGCATTCTTTAGAGAATGAAAAAATAATACCCCCCTAACTCTCTCACCTACATTGCATATTTTGAAGAAATCATTTTGATTTGACCTCTAAAGTATCTTTGCATTTTCATTTCACGGCCATAATCCTAAGGCAGACTTTCTTTAATCAGTTAGTGAATTATAAAAAAAAAATTGGGGGCTTATTATATGGTTGACCCTAGAAAAACATGGGTTTGAACTGCATGGGTCCACTTAACATGCAGATTTTTTTTCAATAAATACAGTACAGTACTATAAATGTATTTTCTTGATAACATTTTCTTTTTTCTATCTTACTACTTTTATTTTGAAGGAGAGAGAGGTGAGCAGTGGGGAGGGGCAAGGGAGAGAGAGAGAATCTTAAGCAGACTCTGTGCTGAACATGGATCCAGATGGGGATCAATCTATGATGCTGAGATCATGACCTGAACTGAAATTAAGAGTCAGATGCTTCTGGTGCCTGGGTGGCTCAGTCAGTTGGGTGTCTGCCTTCAGCTCAGGTCATGATCCCGGGGTCCTAGGATCCCTGCTCAGCGGGAAGCCTGCTTCTCCCTCCCCCACCACCCCTGCTTGTGTTCCCTCTCTCGCTGTGTCTCTCTGTCAGGTGAATAAATGAAAATATTAAAAAAAAAAAAGAGTCAGATGTTTAATCAACTGAGCTCATACAGGTGCCCCTAGCTTACATTATCATAAGAACACAGTATTTAATATACAAAATATGTGTTAATTGACTGTTATCAGTAAGGCTTCTGGTCAACAGTAGGCTATTAAGTTTTGGGGGAGTCAAAAGCTATGTGTATTTTTGAATGTGCAGGGGTTGGTGTCCTACACCCCCATATTGTTCAAGGGCCAACTGTAGTTGTGTCTAAATGAAGTGATATGTAATAGGCCAAGGATTAAGGATACCTAATCTTTGCCTTCTAATATCTAATTTTGTTCCCTGAGCTGCTTAAAAAAATTCTATTGAGAAACCTGGAAAAGCAGTGCAAAGGAATATTTTATTACTCTCAAGGCTTTGAATCCAAACACGTAGAGATTTGGTGAGGCTGGTTAGGTACACAAAGGAGGTAATTATAGTAACATGGGTAAGTATTATGATAGCGCATATACTGCTAAAATGAATCATTTAATTTAGCTTTACTTTGGGAGAAGGGTAGATCGGAGAAGACAATCAATAGTGGATAACACTTGAAACACACTTTTCATGCTATCACACTTTGCTCAAAACTCCACTGTATCTCATATTCTAAAATATTCAAACTCCTTAATATATCTTTTAATCTGAGATCAGTTTACCTTCTCACTGTCTGGTCCTCCAGCATAACTAAATGCATGAAACTAACACTATGGGCCTAACAATTTCTCACAACTCTCACTTTGTTTATGACATTTTCTCCAACTAGAATATTCCTCCTCCATCTATATATACAAAACCTAACTCTCCTTCAACGTCTAAGTTCACTTCTTCCAGGAAATGGACTGGAGAGCAATCTTCAAATTATATGTTACAGGGAGTCATCCTCTATTTGTGCTTTCCTCTGGCCCTTGTATTGTGCTTACATTTTGGTGAAAATGACCCACAACACTGCACAAAGAAAAAAAATGCCCTATAATACATTCCTTGACTATTTCAGAGCCTAATTAGCCTCCTTCCCAGTTACTTACTGGAAAAAGAAACCTCTTTTATATTAAATTCTGCATTAATTTTAATAGTGTTATAAATACTGTTGATTTGACACAGTATAAAATATGAAGAAATGAATAAATGGATACAAATCGCAGTCTAGTAGAAAGTCATTGTTTCAGTCATTTTTGTAATTTCAAAGATTCTGTCAAAGTAGCTTCTATATTGTAATTTTTCAATAAACAGGTGCTAAGTTAGTGCTTTCTCTCTTTATATCCCGATGTCCCATGGATTTTTTAAAACTGCTCTATCACTAAGAGTAAATGAGTATTGAATACGTTAATCCATTCTATCAGGCTCTAAATTCCTTGAGTATTATTTTGATGATATATCTAACTTTTTTTTTCTCAGTTTTTCAATACCCTGCTCAGCTTTGTCACTGCACTGCCCTCTAAATTTTACAATTAAATGATATTCAAGTGGCACCTGGGTGGCTCAGTCAGTTAAGCATCTGCCTTCAGCTCAGGTCATGATCCCAGGGTCCTGGGATGGAGCCCCATCTTCTTCTGCCCCTCCCCCTACTCATGCTCTCTTGCTCGGCTCTCTCTCTCTCTCAAATAAATAATCTTTAAAAAATAATTATAATTAAATGACATTCTAATCCATACTGTGCTATAAATTTATCCTCAAGTACTTTGCTTTCTAACATCAGCTCTAATACAGGAGTGGGAAATTGAAATACATGAGATCTGAAAGAAAAGATCTGAGGAACACGTGTTTATCTGTGCCTGCGCTAGATGACGAGATCACAAATTAGCTCCATTTTCCAACCCAATCTTCAGTCACTCTCAGCACCTGACATGGACTACTTCCCTGGGGAAACAGAACCATTTGAAGGAGAACTTCTCTCTTAATCCACTTTCTGCTCCCCCCTCCCTTTTCTTTTAATCTCCCTTTTTGCTGACTCTGAGAAAGAACTCTTTGATTTTTTTTCCTTCAAAGACTCTTTCTTTGTACTTCTTCCAAGATCCTAATCTTAAAATTTCTTTCCACATTGCTTACATTCTTTTAGACTACCTCCATCTTAAGAAGAAAAAAGAAACCAAATGCTTTACAATTAGTCCTGATATACTATGTCACTTCTCACCTTCGCTTGTCTTTATGAATATCCTAAATAAAGATAGGATTTTCCCTGTATTCTCCTTCCCCCTTGTATTTGTTAGTCAACTAATTTTAGTCTCCTTCCTTACACTATCAGGTGTACTAGTGAACATTTGTACTATAAAGCTACCAATGATTTCTAATTACCAGACCTTTGGAATATTGTATTCTTTTCAAATATTACACCATTTGACATTGTTGTTCACAACCTATTCTTAGAATTTCCTTTTTTTTTTAAGGTTTTAGATATGACAAAATTGTGTATTTCTATTTTCCTCTTACCCTTCCATCCTAATGTTTTACTTTGTTGCTTACTCTTCTCTTTACAGACAGAATCTCTAAAGGAATGGATTTTGGGAATGGCAATGGGTATGCAAAACAGCTTGGTGCTTTCATTTGTTTACTCCACCTTTACAGTGACATAGGCTGGCTGGGTCCAAGGACTCAGAGGGGGTCCTGCAGGACCAGGTAAGAGGGTCCTTGGCTTAAGGCAGCATAGAAATCAAATGTGAGCAGAGAGGAAGTGAGAGCAGGGTTTATTGGAGATAGAGTGCGGATATGGATGGAACATCTGGGAGACTCAGAAAAGAAAGAAGAGTAAGTCTTACCTTTGCTTGGGGCTTGGAGTTTTTAACTGAGGATTGTGATCTGGTGTACATGTCTTATCAGGTATCCAGAGACTAGTCAAAAGAAGGATGAGTGCTCAGGTGTCCTCCATAAGTTACTTATGCCCTGTATCCAGGGGTCTTGGCATCAAGGTGTCTGGAGCCAGTGGTATGGAAAACATACGTGACAACCTTGCCTGATCACTTCTTAGATGTTATCTGTTGTTCTGAAAGTCTCCAAAGAAATCATTAACTCCCTGATCTGTGCAAGGAGGACATACATTATTTGTACTATAAGGTATGTGTCATGTGGGGGGGGGGTGTAGGTTCTAGCAAGAATAGAAGCAGGAAAAAGAGCCAAAAAAGCAGTTCTTCACGGAATTCTTTCAGTTTCCCTGTTTCAAAGGAGGAAGACTTATGAGTGCAAATGACATGTATTATAGAGTCAGCTTATTACCCATCATTTTGCCATTTACCAGCTGTGTGACCTTGAGTCAATTGAACTTCCTCTTCTTCATCTGTAAAATGACCATAATAATAATCACATCTGCCTCATAGAGCTGTTACAAGAATTACAAATAAAGCATGCAGTGTATTCAGAGCCATGATTGCAACATAGTAAGCACTCAATGCATTCTAGCTATTATTACTAGTAATATGATGGGAAAAGTGGACTAGAAGATAAGTGAGTGTGTGTATAAAATAAGACAATAAGTTCAAATATTTAGAGCAGATTATGATGTCAGTTCTGTTTATATTGCAAAATTTGCTTAAATTACTTTATATCTTAAATTAAGCAGATGCTTTAGAGAATCTTCTAGTTGAAGCCCCCCACTTTTTTGAAAAAGATTTTATTTATTTATTTGAGAGAGAGAGAATGAGAGATAGAGAGCACAAGAGGGAAGAGAGTCAGAGGGAGAAACAGACTCCCCGCTGAGCAGGGAGTCCGATGCAGGACTCGATCCCAGGACTCCAGGATCATGACCTGAGCCGAAGGCAGTCGCTTAACCAACTGAGCTACCCAGACGCCCGAAGCCCCCCACTTTAAGAAAGATAAAACCAAGATAAAAATTGTGAAATGGCATGTTTAGGTCCTACAAATAGTTCTGGGATTATTCTATATGTAATAGTCCATTAGATGGAAAATATATGCCAACCTGCTCAGATTTTAATAATATTCTAAAAGTAAATGAATAAATATATTTAGACTATTATTATTTTAGGTCAATGTATACATCTATGCTTTGGCTTTAAAGAACTCACTAACTTATATTTAAATTCTACCACTTCAGAAATTGGTGGAGGGAAACTGAAGAAGCTGTAATTTACCCAAACCTATTGGGGAAAAGTGAGAAATACTAGAAGAACTCATGTTACAGTCTTTTTTTTTTTTTTCTAGTCTTCATCAATCTTCACTTCCATTACACATCCATGAAAGTTAGGGAAATTAAGAAAAAAATAAAATGATTCACCTGAGAGCAACCTTGTAAGCAGCCCCTATTTCTAGAAAATTTTGAAGATCCATGTATTTGCACATGCTTGGCAACAGTGAGACAAAGACCAGGTTCACTTCTGTTGTGATTTTTGTAGACGTCATTGCCAGCCTAAACAGTGCCCGCTAATCATGATAAAAACGTTGGAAAGACTGATCACAAGACTGGAGCAAAAAGTGAGTTTTGCAGTGTTTCTTTTTTTGTTTATACTTTCTAATGAAAAGATTTGCCTTAGGCTTTTTTCTGAGAGGGTGGTATCCTTAGGGCCAAGACCAGCTGCCTACTTCTACCACAGCTGACAATTATCATTTTCTCTGTAAGGGTGAGATATCTTTGAACCTAGCACCTCATTTTCCTCTTATCTCCCAGGCAAAAGCCCTACGGATAGTGCAGCACCATTAGTAAAATTATCTTAAAGGAAGTTAGTAAAATGCAGAAAATGAATTTATCTTCAGAGACTTGACTTTGATGACATAATCTGAATACATTTCCAACCAAATGGTGTTATGCTGTGTTACTAGTTTGAATTTGCTCTGTTTTGTTTTTCCATCTAGGGTGTTGGGTGGTTATTACAGTACTCTGCTTTACCAATAAGGGTTAATACTAGCCATCGGAAGAGAGAAGATAAAATATAGTTTTTTGGAGATTATAAATTATAAAAAGATTCATGAGTGTTGCTAAGAATACTATGCAAAATTTACATTTTACCATTTTTAAATAAATAAGAAATTATAGCCAAATCCTGTTGGAAGATAAAACTATATATTGCAACTGAGCTTATATTACGAAAGGGAGTCCCACTAGCAGCAACCTGGAAATGACTACTGGCAGTATTCATCTAAGTTTAGCCAAAAAATTATAAATTATTCTGAGCTAGGTAGAAAAAATAGCACGGTAAGACAAATTAACTTATTAAGCCTGGTTTAGCATTAAAAAAAAAAACAAAAAACTGGCCTCATGTTAAAGAGTAATAAAATAAAAGTCTTAAAAATTTATATGCTAATATCATTCTAATATAAATCTATAATTAATTGAGTAAACTTTTACTGACTAATGTGAAAGTTGTGACACTAGCTGCCAAATACTATAATCCATTCAGAATTATCATTGCCACATATATTTAACTCATGGGGATAAGAATGAGAGAATCATTGTTTATACAGACAATGTCAGTTTTAATAACCAATCTCTTGGATTTTTGATGTATCTAACAGTTTTTGTCAAACACTACTTGGAATTTCAAATTATAAGTTGTGCCTTGTTTTTGTTGAAAGTACACTGATAATCTTTGAGAATTCAAATATTTTATCTTTGTGTCTGAATAATTTGCTTCTTTGACCTACATTCACAATACAGAGAACAAAAGCATGATATGAATGATGATTTATTAATAATATAAGTTAAATTAAGCAGTGACTTTTTCCCCAAAGATGTCTTTCTTAATTTTTGACACCTTTGCCTTCCATCATAATTGCAAAACAGATTTTCCCATTATATTCATCTGCCTCTCTTCAACCCATAATTTTCCAGTCTTGAACAAATGCATTCATTAGCAACACTAAAATTGAGTATTAAGGAAGAGATTAAAAATGTGGCATTGATATCACAAAATTAATTTGATTTTCATGAAATCATGATAACTTCAATGGAGGTATCAAACATATTTATATCTTATTTGATCTGTTTCTGCAATAAGACTGTAGAGCTAATTTTCTATCTCATCCCTTAGTCTTAACTTTTCCCCAGCTCTTTAAGGTCCTCATAATGTAATGTTTTTCCAACCGGTTAGTGAATTTCAGCATAACTAAAGTGGTGCTATCTTTGTATATGTACAGTAATATTGACTTTAAATATACTTTAACACAATAGGTTGTAAGTGCTAAGTTATATTATTAGATCTTCAAGCAGAGTCTATAAATGACAAAATGGTGTTATACAGAAGGTTGTTCAGCACATTCAAGGACATTGCCATGTATGTCTGTTTGTGTCCGACCAACAAAAACACTTTCTTCACAACTCTGACTCGATTTTTGGAGGAGTTTGAAAAAAAAAGGAATATGAGGAAAATTGGTATCATTTCAAAAAGGGCTAAATCAGAATGCTTAAAAGAAGTAGGAGAAAAAAGTAATTAAAACCAAGCCTTCTTGTCTAATTCTGTCATCATCACCAAAATTGCACCAACATGACAAGAAAGAGGGATTTGGACTTGGACTTATGGTAAAAGAAGAAAGAAAGTAGGAGGCTGGGAGGGAAGGGGAAGAAGGGAGGGAAGGGAGGGACGTGAACAGAGGGAAGGAAGGAGGAACAGACTTTAGCCAACCAGGCTAAAGTCTAGAAACATGAAAGAAGACTTGTAATTTTGAGGAGACTTAGAAATGTCTGTTGGCATGAGTTTTAAAAGATAAGAAAAGCAACTGACTGAAACAACACATATTCAGTAATAATATTCAAACTGAAGGATAAAAACACTTTGTAATTTATTTGAATGGAGCAAATGATTTGACATCCATATAGACCTTTCCACAGAAATCAGAGGTGAGAGCTATTTGAAAATTTCACTGTTAACAAATAGCTCTGACTTACCACAAGAGAAGTTCACAGGTGTTAGGAGCCAACTTGACCATGAAGAGAAAAGGAGTGAAGATAGCTAGGCAGGGTCAAACAAGCCTGTAGCGGAGACTGAGGCAAGCCTCCAGCACACTCACAGAATTACAGCATTGCAAGGATTACTGAAGATGAGGCACAGTCAGTTGTACATAAACTTTACAAACCTGTCAGGTAGTAGGAATAAAAAGCACAGTTACCACAAGGTGAATGCATTTTTTTTGAAACATTCTAGATACCTAAATTGTAATAAAACAACTAAATCTTGGTTATTGGCACAGTGCTAATATAGTCTCTCCTCTAACCAACTCACACTATTTCCTCTGTGGGTTTTTATTCACTAGGGAGCTGAACCAAATAGAATCTCTCTGGCTACAGTGAAACATAAAGGTTTGATTGGGCATAACACCCTCCCAAATGCTGGAAACCTTTCATTCTTTTTAAATCCACCAATGTTTTAACTAATGAAGAAGGTTTGTCCTCCAACCATATTCTTCCTTTGTCACAGAAGATGACTTCTTTCATAAACAAATATTTTTTTCTTACGTCACATTTTGGGGTGTCCTTTGGTTTTAGAGTAATCACGTTCAGACAAATGGTGAGAAGTTTCTCATTTAAAAAATAAGCGACAGATCCAAGAAAACCACCTACACTGGTAAACAAGCATAGCATTATTCTTTCTTTCCTTCAAAAATTATTTAGTTTATACTATACGCAGGGCTCTGGGCTTAGTCTGGGGTCAGGTAGAAGATCATTCTGGATAGTCTAGGTTGTGCTCTGTTATCAAACAACCAAACAATCTGAGTGGTTTAAAATAACATTAGGTTGTTGGTTACACCCACTGCACATCCATCAAAAATAGTCAGCGGGGGGGACAAGCCATCATGGTATTGCTGGAAATCAGGCTGACAGAGCAGCCATTTCAAAGGGTGCCCACTGTGGTGTGAGAGGAAAAAGTGCCCTATAGGGTCCCACATTGGTAATTAAGTGCTTGATCACAGAAGTGATCACTTCTGCTGTGGAGCATTAGTTATAAGTAATCACATGGCTACAATGACCACAAAGAGACCAGGAAATGCAATAATGCTGTGATCCTGGAAAGGAGAGAGCTCAGAACATTTGAGTAACAGTGCTCATGATTACTACAACAGAATGAGCTCCATAGGTTTGGTTTATCTTCCTGAAATTCACAGTCTATGCAGGAATTCATAAAATAAACAGGAAATCAAATAAGTATACAATTCTAAATTATTACGATGCCAAAGAAGAGGGTTTATTGTTAGAAAATAATGGGGAAGGGGCCACTTTAGCTAATAGCTTAAAGGAAGTGGCATTTGATCTGTAATCTAAAACTTACAAAAGAGTAGCAAGAGTATACTGAATGTAAATAAGATAGAAGATACATGTGTCACAAGCAGATTTAAAATAAAATGACATGGGAGAATCTTAAGCAGATGTATTAGGTTTGCGATTGCAGATAAGAATACTCAAGAAAATTTAGCATAAAAAAGATTTGTGGGTTGAAAAATTAAGAAGCTCAATGATGTCAAGGTTTTGGATAGAGCAATTTACAATTTTATTTCTGGATTCTCCCTTATAGTAGAGGCTGCACTGTACCTTCCAGGATCTCCTATAGTACTGAATGACACTCCTCCAGCAGATCAGCTGTCTGCCCTCTCTGGGAATGGGAATTAACTATAAGCTGAAAAGAACCATCTTGCTTAAGGTCCATTCCCCTCCCTTGGGCAACCTGTATCCAATGAGTAGTTAATATGGAGTCCTTGCCCCTTTTCCCCCACTGGGAAAAGAATGCATGACTATCTTAGCTACAAAGACTACAGTGAGGTTGGCTGAGGCCTTTTTTTTTTTTTTTTTTTTTTTTAGATTTTATTTCTTTATTTGAGAGAGAGAGAAAGCATGAGGGGGGGAAGGTCAGAGGAAGAGGCAGACTCCCCGCTGAGCAGGGAGCCCAGTGAAGGACTCGATTCCAGGACTCTAGGATCACAACCAAAACCAAAGGCAGTCGCTTAACCAACTGAGGCGCCCTGCCTAAGGTCTTACTGATGTGGTTTGGAGTGGTGGAGTTCAGAGCCCATGGCCAAGAAAGAATTCTTGAGACATCTTTTGTGCAAAAGGTGGTTTTTATCAAAGCACAGGGACAGAACCCATGGGCAGAAATAGCTGCACTGGGGTTGTGAGGAGTGACTGATTATATAAGATTTTCTATTTTATGGAGGAGAGGGTGATATTGGGGCTCCAGAAAATTGAGTTTCTGTAGGTTTCTGGAGGTTGCTTTTTTCTTGTAAATCATTAAGACAGTTGCAAACTAGTAGAGACTCAAGTCCTGCATGACTGTGATCCTATCATTAACCAGTTAACCATTTGTTTTTCCCTCTTCTTTGTTCTTGGGCAGCTAGGAGTGCCTGAGGAAAGTCACACGTATCCCAGCTGGGAGGAGGCAGAGTTGAAGAGTTGCAGGGTATTAGCTTGTGCTTTGCCTTCAGCTTGCCTTCTGCTCCCTCATTATGTGACTGCAACATATTCAACTTCTCCCTCTGACTGATCCTACTTATACCCCTTCTGACACAAGTGCTGATCCTGAGAGGATTTTCCCAAATTCTATTTCCCAATCAAATTTTTGCATGTTTATCTCTATTGCAGAGTCTGTTTTCCTAGGAAACTGAATTTCAGCAGTTGGTTCCAGTGTTAAGAACTCGTGAAGATTCTGCGATTTTTACCTGATAGGCCAACCAACTATTTAGCTTACCAAAGTTTCACAGATGTTGACAGAAGACACAACAGTACCAGGACAGACACAAAAGGGCAGTTTATTACTCAGAGCAATAACCATAGCTAGATTAGCATTTGAGCTCATTCTTCAAGCTCAACTCCCACCAGGCTACACAATGAATGCCAGATGATACATTACACTCACAGTGCAGCACATTACAGGAAAGGAAACCCAAGTACCCAAAACTTATAACGGACAGTTAGGCTGCTTAAGCTTTGCCAGAGGAAGACATTATCTTTATCTTTATTATACTGACAGTAAATGAACCTTCCCTCTGCTTCAGAGAGAGACATTATATCTTCAAAGGCTATTTTCTATATAGCATTCTAGAAAATACAGTCTGAAATAAAGGCAAGTCATTGGAGAATTGTATCTATACAACCAGGAGGAATCCCTAAAAGATGGTAAAATGGATTTTCAGAACTGGATCTTTCTCCGGCTGGCTGGCAATAATGACCACAGAACACTGGGCCTAAGATAACAGTGCAACTGTTAAAATAGTCAATAGTCATGAATTGGGATATTAAACTGGTGAAAGGAATTGTAATAGCAATGACAATATATTGGATGTTATAGAAATATGGGTAAGAAGTCATTATAAGTTCAATGGAATTGGATGGTTTTTGCTCAGAGCACTTGATGCTCTGGATAAATATAATGAAAGGCTGACTGTGATAAGTCATCAATTAAAAATTAAGTGTGTCAAAGCAATAAGAAAACAGTTTGATTAAAAACTGGGCCAAATACATTAACAGACACCTTGCCAGCAAGATATATACATGGCAAATAATCATATGAAAAGATGCTTCACATCATATGTCATCAGGAAATGCAAATTAAAACAACAGTAAGATACCCACTACACACCTATTCAAATGGCCAAAATCTGGAACACTGACAACACCAAATGCTGACAAGGTGGTAGAGCAATAAGAACTCTTATACAGCTGGTGAGAATGTAAAAAGGTAAAGTCACTTTGGAAGACAGCTTGGCAGTTTCTTATGAAACTAAATATATTCTTACCAATGATCCAACAATCATATTTCTAGGTATTTACCCAAAGGAGTTGAAACTTATGTTAAAAACCTATACATGGATGTTTACAGAACAAAAGCCCATAAAGAGATGCTTACAGAAGCTATATTCATAATTGTCAAAACTTGGAAACAACCAAGATTTTCTTTAGTAAGTGAATGGATAAACAAACTGTGGTATATCCAGACAATGAAATATTATTCAGTGCTAAAAAGAAATGAGCTAGAAATAAACAGAAAGACATGGAGAAATATTAAATGCATATTACTGAGTGAAAGAAGCCAATCTGAAAAGGCTGTATGATTCTAACTGTATGATATTCTGAAGAAGGCAAAACTACGGTAATAAAAAAAAAATCAGTGGTAGCCAAGGATGGAAGGGTGAGCTGAATAGGCAGAGTATGGAGGATTTTTAGAGAAAATATTCTGCATGATATTATAATGATGTGTATATGTCTTTATGCAATTGTCCAAACCCATAAAATGTACAACACTAAGAATGGACTCTAAGGTAAACTATGGATTTTGTGTCATAATGATGTGTCAGGATAGGTTCATCTTTAGCAGCAAATGTACTATTCTGATGAGAATGTTGAAATGAGGGAGTCCATGCATGTGTGGAGGAAGGGGATGATTTCCATTCCTACCTGTCAATTTTGTTGTGAATCTACAAGTCCTTTAAAAAAATAAAGGCTTCAAAAATTAATTGTGGCTATCAGAGCTATCACTTAGCAGCATCTAAAGAGACTCTTATCTCCTGTAGTCAGCAGGCAGAGAAACCTGAGCCCTACTATTTAATTATGAGTGGTGGAGCTCCAAGGTAGATCTGCTATGCCAAGATCAGGTTCTTGATAAGGAGAGAGTGAGATGCTATGATATGGCATTGGGACCTCTGAGTTGATGCACTTGAAAATCTTGAACCTCCGGATTTTCCTAAGCTCTCAAAAATAGCAATCCACATCTACTAAGATCTGGTCCTCCTTAGTTGACAACCATGCAAGATAACACAGGCACCCACCCCCACAAACTGTCCCTACTTCCCTTTCTGGCATTTAAGCCCATAGCTAAGGTTAGTCACAGCCAGGGAAGTGCTGAGGCATTAAGGGAAGAATGGAAGGAAAGGCACCATACCCCCAAAAAAAGAAATGTATAACGTGCATGTACTAGCAGAAGCCAGAACACAGTATATGGGCTGTATTTTGAGTCTACTGAAACAAGTAGGCAGTGGCAAGGGTAGAAGATAATGTTGGGGAAGGGAGAGTTTATAGATACGAGAACACTTGTCTGGAATTCATGATTTATCACTCTGGTAGGAACGCTGGGAAGTGAGACAAAACATGGTATTCAGATGTCTGCAAGAAGATTGGAAAATACTAAGAGAAACAAACATGCCAGATTGTACCTACTATGTAAGTTTGGAAAAACCTGCCAGAAAAATACTTCCATTAGAGGACTTGTAGGACAATCCTTTTACCAAAGCAATAAAGAAGGGATGTTGAGAGGGGCATCAGCATGACTGAGAATCTTCATTGTGGGTCTTTTCTCTAGTCCAGCCTGAAGGTATAAAATGCTCTCACTGAACTGGGCATCCTGATTACAAGACCTACCGGAGGATCCCCCAAAAGCAAAAGCCAAGAGGTGGTACTTAACAGTCAGAAGCCAGGTGAGCACAATTATCATAATGAGATGCAAGATCATTGTGCCAGCTGGCTCGCAAAGGGGAAAATCTTCCATCACAGGACACAGCAAGAGTCATGTTGAACTTCAAGTTATAGCAGCCATCTGGGCACTTTAGATTCCTCACACCAAAGGTTTGGAAAGCATGAAAAATGTCTTCATCCCGACAAGGACAATTAACCCTGATTAGCAGGAGGAAGTAGGCTGCTATTGAATAATGTGGATAGGGGCAAATATATTTGACAAGTAGGTGATCCACTTTGGTGTATCTTGTGAATCCATGGCCCAAGTTTGATATAATTTTGTAAGTTGAGTTGCCACAGCTTGGGAATGAGGCAGTAACCAGGAATTCAGACACCTTGGGGATGAGATTCTGTGTCATCCCACTAGGTAAGCCATCCAGATGAGTCGAGGGGCTGAGATTGAAGGAGGACTCAGAATGGGTAGTGGAAGAAGGAAAAACTGCCTGTCAATTGTAGCCCCAAGAACAGAGAGTGTTGTGTACTGGGGAGGGTGACCTTTCCCAAGGTTATGCCCCTTTCCAGAGAGAAGCCTATATCCAATGACTGGCTGAGGCAGGGTTATGAAAGGCCAGCCCCTGTCCCCAACTATGGGTAGCTCTGAAGTGCCATTTCGGCTTCAGAATGGGGGCCTTTTTGTAACAGCATTGTAACCTAACTTCTCCATCTGACCAATAAAGAATTCAACGTGTTGCTTCTGAGACCACTTCCCAATAATTGTTTTCTATATATCATTCTCAGTCCGAGTCCGCTTTCCAACAAATGCTACCTGAAACAGCCCTCGTGGACAAAAGATGGTGGTTATGAAAGCTCCGAAGATCAAGTCCTCCTACAATCACTTTCAAAGGCAGGAATAATGGAGGAGTGATGGAGACAGTGGGCAGATCAGTCAGAAGGCTATTGCAGTAACACACAGGAGAGAAAACTGGCTCAGAGCAAAGACTGTGGAAGTAGAAACTGTGAAGTTGGAGACTGAAGGTTTAATGTGGGGGGATGTTCAACAGGCATCACTGATAGATCAGAAATTGTGTATAGAAGAGTGATAAGGTGGTAAGAATGATGTGTGTATATTCAATCAAAGCCAAATGTTTTCTTGAAACAGTTCAGTTCATATTTTTACCTTTTCTATTGTTGATTAAAAATATTTTCTTGTCACAAGAACAACAGTAATAGTAATAATGCATAGATGCACACATGAAGATACATCTGTATTTAGGAATTTACATGTCATTTAAATTAGTTTTATGGACTATTGCCTTGTTGGTATATCGCTCTTTTTCAGTACTTCTGATATTATGTGGCAGGTGTGCTTATCAATCATTGTATAAGCAACCTTCTCACTCATGTTTCCGTTAAGAAATTCAATTAACTGGAAATAATATAAATTAAGTAGAGAGCTGTGACATTCACATAAAGACTAAATTCTCTGTGCTGACCAAACTGCAAACTGTTTATGCCCTTCACCTCATTCTTTTTGGCTGAAAAGATCAGAGACCTAGGTTGGGAGCATAGCTGGTAGTTCTTTAAGCCCACTCCATCATGTGAAAGTTTGTGCCAATGTTAACAAGAAACTGACTTTTCAGGTTGGTGTCCATTTGTAACTATTTAAATTTATCTGTAGTGCCACCTTTGTTGGATGGTGAATACCCTACAAAATTATATTGTAAAACCCTGAAAATTGTGCATACCATGATAGTGATACTTCATTGTAACAATTAAGGTTCATGATTAGCTGAATCATAATTCTGCGAGGCCATAAATTGAAACTTTGAAATCCAAGTCACTTGAAGACCAGAGCTGGCATATAAAACCTCAAATTAAGGAGTAAATATCTTACATGTATTGACTTCAGCAAAGTACTGTTTACTCAAATAAGTAATCAATTAACACAAGAAAAGTGCATTCTTTGGTTTTGACAATGAATATAAAATGATTGGGCTATCACAAGATGATGCTTTAGGAAATGTACCATACAGTTTTGTTGGCTGTGGTACATTGGCACACTGACATCTGGGCCCAGAGACTGGGATTTTGTCAATTGAGAAAAAGAGAAAAGCAGCTGCCAGAGTTGTAGGCAGAACTATGAAAAATAAATCATAATTTTCAACTAGCATTTAAAAATGTTTGAATATTTATTTTTTAAAGATGTAGAGAAGTTCCTGGAGAATAACACATCATGCTTTGACTCATGAGTTTATGGAAAAATTATAAAATCAGGTTGAGAATTCCGAAGAACAAACTTTAATTTCCCAAAATATTGTTATGTTGGCATCCTAAATTATTTTTTTAAAGATTTTATTTATTTATTTGACAGAGAGAGACACAGCGAGAGAGGGAACACAAGCAGGGGAGAGGGAGAAGCAAGCTTCCCACGGAGCAGGGAGCCCGATGCGGGGCTCAATCCCAGGACCCTGGGATCATGACCTGAGCCGAAGACAGGCGCTTAATGACTGAGCCACCCAGGTGCCCCGCTGGCATCCTAAATTAAAAAAGAGAATATAAGAAAGAAAATTCTAAAAAATGCACTAATTCATTGATTTAGACCTTTTATTTTTTTTTAATAATTTACTTATTTAGTTGACAGAGAGAGAAAGAGAGAGAGCACAAGGAGGGGGAGTGGCAGGCAGAGGGAGAAGCAGGCTCCCTGCTGAGCAAGGAGCCTGATATGTGGGTTCCATCCCAGAACCCTGGGATCATGACCTGAGCCAAAGGCAGATGCTTAATGACTGAACCACCCAGGTGCCCCTTGATTTAGACATTTTATCAACATGTAGCTATGTATCTATGTCCCTATATCTGTACATGTATGTGTATGTATACCATATCATAGTAGATTTGGGGGAAGGCAAATTTCCTTTCACCTCATGTGCAAGGAAATGAATATTACGAATATTTCAACACTCTCAGTCTTTCTCTGTTCCCTCACTCATTCTAGCTCTGGGAAGAAGGAGTGAATTGGCATCCGAATATCTCAGAACAAATTCTGTACATTCTCATTGCAGTGGAATTTGACATTCAACCAGCTCTGCCTGAAACTTCTATAATCCTGTGGCTGTGTATTAAGATGCTCATGTTTGCCAGATACCTAAAGGTCTCCAAGAGTTTTCTCAAGAACGAAATTGACATAGTAATTGACCTGCTTGCCTCCTGAGTCTTTACTCAGAGTTCATATTTGGGAAGAAGATGTGCTACCAATAAAGTCCTATAATGGTGGCTAAGGATATGAGTGCTAACCTCAGTTGGCCAGGTCTAGATCCTAGCTCCAGCACTTACTAGACCTGTGAATTTGATCAACTCACTTATATGCAAAATGAGATATGCATAGTGTCTGGCATTCCCAGGCCCGTAATTAGCACTCAATAAGTGTTACTTCTCTCTATAAATATCAATAAAGTGTGTTTTGTGATCTTAAGTATGCTATATCTTTAATATGCACAAATTAAATTAGATTTTGTTGTGCTTAGTATAGCAGGAGAATGGACTAAACCCCTCAAAATGTGATTAACATATACTGGGATAAAAAGTAACTTTTAGAAGTTTTTCAATTTATTAGGAAGTGTGAGTTGAAATTGATTCTCAGTAATCTTCAGTTAAGTTTGCATGACATTTAAAAGGTAGGTACATATACGTCTCTGGGATTAGGAAAAGACAGATAAATGAATATGCTTTCTAGTTAAAAGTATTGCAATATGACAAAAATCAAACTTACCTCACCACTTTGTGAGTTTTTGAATAAGGAAATATACATTTATTTTTCTCTAAAACAACAAAAATGCTTTAATAAATGGAACATGTGAAAGGTTTAGAGGTTTAAATAGAATATTTTTGTAATAAAATCTAATATCATCATCCATTTCACACAATAGAAGGTAGTTAAAATATGTGTTAATCATGCTTAAAATGGCAAACTTCGGAATTAATATCAGTGTCTTCCAAAATGTTTTTTTTTCAAATTTTGGAAGTCATGAAAGGCTGATTGTATTTTCTAAATTTTAAAATATGAGTTCAGGCAAAAGAATAGGTGTGAAAGAATTTAAAAATGAATCTATTCTAAAAGAGCTTGCCTATTTTTCTAAATGCGGTTTTTAATTTATACTTCATGCTTTGTAGAAATTTTCCATATTTCATTATAATTGAACTGAATTCTTTTTCATTCACTAAAAGAGAGAATATTTCTTTTTTAATTAAAAGTTTATTTACTGGAGATATATACTGCATTTTTTGCTCTTTTACACTTGTACTCAGTTTATTTGGAGGAATATATGTGGCATGATTTTTCCCTTCTGGCCCCACTTTAAACAAGTACTTAACCACTTTTTCTCAGTTTCAAAGTTATAGCAAATGCTTCTGGAGCTAGACTATGAAAGTTAATAAATTAATATAACTGCCTGTCTATTTTAAAATTAATAAGCCAAATTCAGTATAGTTTTCTGATGGCAAAAGAGCATGTAATGATTTTACCCTACCTTCTCTCTAATTAAATGATGTGATTGTATCATTCACAAAATTGTATCATTAGTGTATATATATATAGAAAATTATATGAATATACATATACATATATGAAAGTGTGTGTGTTCCTAATATATATGCCAAAGTCTCCAATACAAATTTTGTCCCATGGTTGCTCTAGAAATATTTCCTAATTCAATAAATACAGAGTTTTGCTGCTGAGTGAGGTGTGAAAGCTATTAGCAAGTCAGTACTTCTATTTAAAAAGCCATATAAATCAGATAAATAACCTTTTTGAGAGCAGAAACAGCAGGAATGGGCTAAAACTTTCAGAGAAGTGTGAACCATGGAGAGGTAATCTGAATTCAGCAACTGATACTGCCCTTGGAGGTATTTCAGATACTAGGCAAGGACAAGAGTCAAAGAACCCAAGATGGAACAGCTTGAAAAACAAGCAAGCAAAGAAACAAACAAACAAAACCAGCAGAACTTTTGAGGGATATGATGGGTGAGGTAGTATATAGGCTGCTTTTTTTCCTCAGATACCTGCTGAAATTTTGGGCTGTACAACTTAAGCAGGGAGGTAAATTCCTAAGTAAAAAGACATTGAAAAGCAAAGCAGAGTATACTTGCATTTTATGAAACAAAAACTAGGGACCATGAAGAATACTCAGGACTTTCATTTGAGAAAACCTAACAGCGAGTAGAAACCCAGAGGTAGAGTAAGCATTACCAGTGTGCCAACCCAGCTAAGAGTAAGCACAATCCCTGATTAAATAAAAGATATCAACAACCACTTTATCACTCTAATAGAAGGAACATTATATTCTCTCTGGAAGAATGTAACATCATTTGATACTTTTTATACATATGTACATAAAAATACATATCATATTTTATACAAAATATACCACATTCAATTAAAAAATCTATTAGACATTCCACATGACCAAAAACGTGATAAAATCGGGACCCCCAAAAAAATATTTTCAAGGATTATCCAGAATTTAGAGATTGGTGACAAAGTCTTTAAAAGACTTGGAGTAACATATTCAAGAAATAGACAAAAAGAGAAAACAGTGGAGAAACAAATATTTTGCTATAGAATTGAAGAGTATAACAAACAAACATACTTGAATTGAAAAATAAAATATTTGTAATGATCAATCTAATGATAGGTTTCACAGCAAATTAGAAACCACTTAACTCAGAAATAGCTAACTCAAAGATATATCAATGTCAATTACATAAGCTGAAGAACAGCGGAGTTAATTAAAAATAAACACTTATGGGACACAAGAAAACATGTAACTGGAATCTCAAAGGGAATGAAGAGAGTGAATAGGACCAAACAAACATTATTTGAAAATATATTATCTTGAAGAATTTTCAAAAACTGTCAAAGACCACAACCAAGATGCAGAACGTTCTGTAAATTGCAAATGAGAAGAGGAAGGGGAGAAAAGGAAGTGGGTATAAGATATAAATCTCTTGATGAGAAAATTATTTTCTTAATTTTTTAAAAAGATTTTATGTATTTCTTTGAGAGAAAGAGTGAGTGAGCACATGTGGAGGGAGGGCAGAGGGAAAAGCAGACTCCCTGCTGAGGGTAGAGCCTGATGTGGGGCTTGATCCCAGGACCTTGAGATCATGACCTGAGCTGAAGTCAGACGCTTAACTGGCTGAGACATCCAAGCATCCTCTTGATGAGAAAATTCTGGGAAGATGGCGGTGTAGGAAATACCAGAAATCTGTCTCCCCACCCAGAAAACAACTGCACTGGTACAATCTGTCTGTGGCAACTATCTTGGAACTCTGTAATGTATTGAAGATGGATAACTTTGTGTCAAGGCTTAGATAGTAAATTGTGGTTAATTTTCATAAATCAGATTTCAACACAATAGCATCATCCATCACCCCTCAGCCCTATAGCAGGCAGCTATGCACATGTTCCTGGAGCAGTTTGCACACAGCTTGTGGAAGCCAGGGTGGGCCAAAAGGACCCAAATATTGAGGATATATGATCTGATCACTGATTGCTGCCTCTGATCACAGAGGTACAAACACGGAAGTGGCCAGCTCTTGTTACAACTCCATTCGTATTTCAAATCCTTCCTTCTGTGGCTTTTAGGAGATTTAAAGGGCTGTCACTTTTTGTTCTTCCTTTCATTCTAATTTTCCCCTTTTGGGAGCCATATATTGAAGACTAGGACATTCAAAAGCAACTGCATAATTGATGGAAAAGAGACACAAAATGTGCATGCCAAGGAAGGGGCAGGCTCAGAAAAGACCCAAGAAGACCTTTAAGATTACATCTTAGACTGAGCCTCAGTAAAGAGGCAGCCTACAATAATCAAAAAAGCCAAAACAACAACAACACCCCAGGAAACCCTGGGTAAGAGAAAGACTCCAATTTCATTCACAATATTTGATTCAAATGTACAGTTTTCAACCAGAACATCAGAAGGTATACAAAGAAACAGGAAAGCAGGTCCAAAGGAAAAAAAAAAAAAATCAACAGAAACTGTCTCTGAAAAAGACCTGAAGATAGACCTACTAGACAAGGACTTTAAAATAACTATCTTAAAGATGCTCACAAAACTAAAAGAAGATATGGGGAGAGTCCAGGAGACAATGTATGAATAAAATGGAAACATCAATAAGGAGATAGAAAACCTAAAAGAAACCAGAAGAAATTCTGGAGCTGAAAAGTACAATAATAGAAATGAAGAATTCACTAGAGGTGTACAAAGGCAGATTTGAAAAGACGGAAGAAGAATCAGTGAAATTTTCTGAAATATAGAACAACAGAAATTATCAAGTCCAAGGAACAAAAAGAAAAAAATGATTTAAAAAATGGGAACAGAGCCTAAGGGACTTACAGGATATCATCAAGGGACCAACACACACATTATCAAGTTTCCTGAAGTAGGAAAGAGAGAGATAGGGGCAGAGAAAATATTTGAAGAAATAATGGCTGAAAATTTCCCAAATTTAATGAAAGATATGAATATAAACATGTGAGTGTTTCTGTGCAAGTGTATTTGGATGAATTATATTTAAATTGGTGGACTGTGTAGAGCAGAATGGCCTTCATAATATGGGTGAGTCTCATCTAGTCATTTAAAGGCCAGATAGAACAAAAGGTTGACCTCCTCCAAGGAACAAAAAATTATTTTGCGGGCACCTGGGTGACTCAGTCGTTAAGCATCTGCCTTCGGCTTGGGTCACGATCCCAGGGTCCTGGGATTGAGTCCGGCATCGGGCTCCCTGCTGGGCAGGAAGCCTGCTTCTCCCTCTCCCACTCCCCCTGCTTCTGTTCCCTCTCTCGCTGTGTCTCTCTCTGTCAAATAAATAAATAAAATCTTTAAAAAAATAAATAAACTCAAGTTGATTAAAAAAAAATTCTCTTGCGTGACAGCCTTCAAACTGGATCACTGGCTCTTCATGGTTCTACAGAAACCTAGATGAGTTTTGGACAAGAACTGGGACATCAGCTCTATAGATTTTGGGCTTACCAGCCTCCATAATGGTGTGAGCCAATTTCTTATTATATATCCTATTGCACTGAAGAACACTGACCCTAACACATTGACAGTGAGAGTACCATTCTTCTGAAGGCTATGGAAAATATGAAAACTAGCCTTTAATCAGATACTCAAAATCTGAATAAGAATTGCATGATGATTAATTTTCTTCACTTTCAGAATAAGCAGATGATGCTTAAACAATATTTTCAGTTACATATCACTGTTTGCTTCTACCAGCCAAACCAGACATGGTTTGCTTTAAACTCTCACTCATGTCACTCTTTCCGTGTAAGCATAGCATAGAGAAAAATATTTCTAAAACAAAATGAAGATTACATTATTTATTATTATCTTATTTGAAACATAAAAATAGCTTATGAGTACAACAGACTCATAAGAGTCATAGAAAGATATTTACTTTTAATCTCAAGTTTGGTTTATGCAACCATGGAGTATGTTACAGATATGCTTTCAACATAGTATTCTTTATCTAGAAACTGCTATGTTGAGAGAACTGGTGATTTCTTTTTGCCTGAAACTAAAATGATAAATATTACTTTTTATACTGTTTTTAGATGAAAATGACTTCTAAAATTTCATTCAAAACATGGTATACCTATTCAAAATCTGTTAGTGTGAAAAGTATTTCACTGAACAATCATATCAGATACATAAATTTGTAGGCAAAAGATGAATAAAAATTAAAAGCAAATGGAGGGGGGGTTAAGAGGAATTTAAATGTTCCAATATTCTAGCATTATCAGAAGAGTGATAGAAGTTTTTATACTATAATTTTAAAGGGAACATATAGTAATATCTATAATAATCATAAATAAGTAATAAAATAATTCCTAATTAACAATAGATGGAAAATGGAGTAGTAAAAATGTTTTATTAATCCAAAAGAGGCTGAGAAAGGAAGGAACAATGAATGTAAAGTAATAGAAGGCAAATAGAAATATGGTAGATATAAAATTAAACATATGAATTAAATAAAGTGAATAGACAAAAATCTTACAATTAAAGAAATAGTTTTATGTTATCTCAACTTCCTGTTAGATATCCTCATTACTTTTTTGGTGACTCAGTAGTCAGCTATCTGTGGACTTGAGAACAACTCTGTAGGTATCAAATACAACTCTGTCAGTACCGAATACAACTCTGTCAGTATAAGAAAGGCTCTTCCATTCGTAGAATTCCATTTTAGTCATCCCCACTCTGATTTCTCACGAGCCCAAATTCTAAACTTCCCCCAACCCAGAAAGGACATACATACAAGGAAAAGCCTTAAATAATTAGCAACTTCTTCATAATGGTATAAAATAAAAAAACATAGTTACTAGAATTAATATACTTTAATTTTAAAACTATGAACTCATCAAGAACAAATAAAAATGATTTTGTATAACCCCATGCAATAAACTGCGGATGGTAGTCAGAAATTTGTTTAAATGTCAGCTCTGAGATTCTTGGCCTTTGGGGAGAATTGACCCATTTTTCCCATGTTAGAACATGAGAAAAAAAGGGAAGATACCTGTTGATTCAGAGGCAACCTCACATAGCGATGATTTTGAAAGATGTAGGAATCGCAAAGGAATCATTTATACCTTGAACACTACCTACAGATGTTTTCCCCCAATTATGTTATTATGTATTTCATTTTGGGAAGTGATACTTCTTCAACATTTGGATTTATCTCATAAGATTTTTTTTTTAAGATTTTATTTATTCATTTGAGACACAGAGATGCAGAGAGAGAGAGAGAGAGAGAGCATGAGCAGGGAGAGAGGCAGAGGGAGAGGGAGAAGCAGACTCCCCGCTGAGCAGGGAGCCCGATGCGGGGCTCAATCCCAGGACCCTGAGATCATGACCTGAGCTGAAGGCAGACGCTTAACCATCTGAGCCACCCAGGCACCCCAATCATAAGACGTTTTAAGAATTGCTTTTTCTTGAAAAATTCTGAATATCCAGCAATGCTAGGCCAACATTCTTTTTTACAGTTGCCTAAGATGAGCTTCCTTGCTTCTTTAAAGGGTCACTGTGCTTTACCACCAGCCACAACCCTCATCACTGCTTTTGTTCTCTGATCACGAGACCAGCTAAGTGTAAGCAGTAATTTATCATTTTGATTACAGTGTTGTCTTAAAGTTAAATTTTAAATTATGTAAAGCACTTTGTAATTTTTATTTTATAACTCTAAAACATGAGAAAATAAAATCTAACCCAACAGTGACACAGATCTGAAGAATAATCCAGTCTACTTTTCATATGAATTTTACCTTATCCTAAGTATTTGAGTCTATTAATATAATATCTAGCTACCATGATTTTCTGAATATTTTTAAAAGTCTAATATTTTTGCTGTTGATTCTTTTGTATTTGTATGATCATATTTTCTACAAATAAGCAATCTTTATAGTTTCTTTTCCTTCTGATAGTGCATCATGACTATTATTTTAATGATGAGTAAATGCCTTTGATTGAAATAGTGACCAGTTTGGAGAAGTTTTGAAAGAAGCATGTGCAGGGATTGAGGGCTTTATCACCCTAGGATAAATAGTGTCATGGGTTAAGATGGGTGATTTGACAAAATTATCATTTTTTTGGTAAATTTAATATTATTTCTGAAATGAGACAATAAATAGATATATAGAATTGGTCAAATGATCATCTGTTATTTAAAAATACCACAACAGCAATCACAAGTTGGATAAGAATAGAATCACAGGAAAGTTCAGGTCCTTATAGTCTTGATTAAAGGTTTTTTAATAATAGACACATGCTTCTGTATAAACACTAGAGGTTTGCTATTGACTATTCCAGAAGAATATAAATGATTAGATTTTATTCAGAAAAGTGAAGAAATATAAGATGTCTTACATCTTAAATGTATTAGAAAAATATCTTTGTCTTAAAAAATATATCTTTGTCTTAAAATCTGGAATTGTTTTCAACCAGAGAAACATGTCCTCCCCACATAATATTTATGTATGTCAGATGATGATAAATATAAATGACACTTCATCTGATTCTAAAAAACTCTGAAGTGAACTGTGAACATGATTATTTGCAATACCCTGTCATTTTTGTTGAAAAAAAAATTGATACGGGAAGACTTATACTTGGCCCAATTATATAGGTAATTATGATTCTATAATACTACAGCTCTAAATAATCGTTCTTTTTCAGTTCTATATAGTCCAGAGAATTGGGGTCCTAGATATTCACTCTTTAAATGATCTAGATCTAGTCAAAAGAAGTAATCTTGGGAAGGGACTACATTATTTAATCAGTACATATCCATATAAGAGCATCTCTATTTTAAAGCTATTGCTTAAACTAAAATGGTTAATGAAATGGACAACACTATTTCGCTTGAAGCAATTAAAGTATTTGTCACATGAAAAATTTATTATGATACTAATTTACTTAAAATGTTTTGTGAAAGAGGCCCAAATTCAGGCTGTCGTTTAATTAAGGTCTTTATATACAGAAATACTAAAGCTGACAACCTGAAAAGTAAAACAAAAACATATTTTAAAGGACTGTTTTTAATTGTAAAACAGAATTCTAATTTCTCATGAGTTAGGATGAATAAAGCCTTCTCTCAATAGAATTAGCATTTCAAATTTGGTGTATAAGAGAAAGTATTTCTAGTATTTCCCTGTGGCTATCATAATTCCATATTCTTTCTTTTTCCTTTTTTTCAAACTGGATAGTAACAATGGCCACAGGTCAACAGAAAAGTCAATCTAGATGTACTGTATCAGCTATTATACTGTACTGTATAATCAGAATTATAACAAACTATTAAAACTGTTGTGTAGTCATTCTTAAACTTCACATGCGTGCAGTTGTATAGGCAAATCATCAAAGGATCTTAGTATATACTTAGGCTTTGCATAGGGCACAGGGATTAAGAATTTACAGAAATGTGTTGTTGTTTTTTTTCCCTTAATCTACCTGTAAAATTCTCATGATTCCATTAAGTAGTGATTGTTTCACTTAGTCTCGGTTATGGAAATAAACTTTACATTTATTCTCTTTGAAATCCATATTTCCTTTAATAAGGGGGTAACTCACCAAAATATTACTTCATTTGTAATACCTATTATTTTTTGTTAAAAAATTTACCCTTTAAAGAAGAGTCTTTACCACCACCAAGCACAGTCACCTAAATTCTCCCTTTTGGGATCCACTCGTAAGCATACAGATCTTAAAACCAAAGTATCTTCACATGGCTTAAATGAAATATTTGTGCGAGTAAATACAAGCTGTGTTCTGCAAAAGTGTTCTTTGTGAGCCTAAGACACATTTTTAGAGGAAGTTGCAGGATTTCCTTCCCTGGACATTTAAAAAATGAGATAAATTCTCTAGTTTCTGAGTGACTGGAGTTTTTCTGCCCCAGGGCAAGGAAATGAACTCTATGCTTTTTAAACTTCCTACAATCTGAGCAATTCTAACTTTTGAAAAAATACAATCAACTGCATTCATTAAATCAATACTTATGCAATAGCCTTCAGCCCTCCATGCTAATTAGTCATTTTAAAGGGCTTGTTCTCTGAAAGAAAGAGCAGATGCATTTTCACATTAGTTCAATTAATTGCTTTCATGATTTTGTTCCTTCTACCCCATTCTCCCTCCTTCTTTCTCTCCATCAATTTCCCCCTTCCTCCCTCCAGGCTTTTATCCTACTTAACACTCCTTTTCAGTTATTTCTTTCTTAACTAATGGTTCTACCTTATTTTATATTAATGAGATTTAAAGTTTTATTAATTTGTAACATAACACTTTTAAAGTGTTTTGAGAATATCTAAATGGAGTTTGAAACATCTAGTTATATTTGTAATCCTTCATTCACATTTAAATCTAGTTAAGGGGAAAGATTTTATTTTATACTTTTATTTTTTATTTATTTTTATTTTTTTAAAGGGAAGATTTAAAAAAAATTACGATATTTATTTATTTATTTGACAGAGAGCACGCACGCAGGAGCACAAGCAGGGGGAGGGGCAGGCAGAGGGAGAAGCAGTCTCCCCACTGAGCAGGGGATGGACATGGGGCTCCATCCCAAGACCCTGGGATCATGACCTTAGCCGAAGGCAGATGCTTAACTGACTGACCCACCCAGGTGCCCCAGGTTTTAAAATTTCAGGTATCTTGTGTAACTCTTGGATTGATAAGATTTTCAAAAATGAGTTTAAGAATTACATACATGAAATCAAGGTATTCATATTTAGGATGGTGATAGGGAAAATATACACGTACATATACCTCTGGAGTTATGAATTACCATACAACATAAGCTGAGATAAGGCCATTGTCACTTGAACACATTAATCAAATTAAATATTCTGATCAACGATTATGGGTTGTATTTCCACTTATTTAGATCTTAAATTTTCTCAAAAATATTTTTAGTTTTCAGAGTATAAGTTTTGCATTCCTTTTGCTTGATTCATAAGCACTTGTCTTTTTTAATGCTATTATGCCTGGAAATGTTTCCTTAATTTCATTTTCAGATTGTTCATTGAAACTATATAGAAATACAATTGACTTTTACTTATTGATCTTGTATTTTGCCACCTTGCTGAACTAATTTTTAAAATCTAATAATGGGCTTTTAGTGAAGTCCTTAAAATTGTCTATGTATGAGATCTTGTCATTTATAAATAGATATATTTACCACTTCTTTACAATTCAGATATATATTTTATTTCATTTTCTTGCCTAATAGTCCCAACTAGAGCTACTAGTATAATGTTAAATATGAGTGTCAAGAGTAGTTGTACTTGTCTTGTTCCTGATCTTAGGGTGTCTTAGTTTAAGCTTCTCTAAAAAAAATTCCATTAACTGGGCGACTTATAAATGACACAAATTTATTTCTCACATCTTGAGGCTGCAAAGCTCAAGATCAAGTCATTAGCAGATTCAGTGTCTGATAAAAGCCTGTTTTCTTATGCAGGGACTACTGTCTTCTCACTGAATCCTCAAATATTAGGAGTAAGGGATCTCTTTGATGTCTCTTCTGTAAAGAAACAAATCCCATTCATGAGGGCTCCTCCCTCATGATTTAATCATTTCCCAAAGGCCCCACCTCCAAATACGATCACGTTAAAAATTAGTTTCAACGTATGAATTTGGGGAGAACATAAATATTTATTCTATAGCGTTCCATCCCACACCACCAAAATTCATGTCCCATCAGTCCATTAGGGCTGCTAATAACAAAATACCATAGACTGAGTAGCTTATAAGCAACAGAAACTTACTTCTTAACAGTTCTGGAAGTTGGAAGTCTGAGATCAGTGGGGCAACGTGGTCAGGTAAGGGCTTTCTTCTGGGTCACAGATTTACCACTATCTTCACATGGCGGAAAGGGCTAGGGAGCTCTGGGGAATTTTTTATAAGCTCATGAATTCCATTCAAGAAGGCTCACTGGCAAGTCCTTATCACTCCACCTACTAATCGCATTAACCTTAGAGGTAAGAATTTCAACATAAATTTCAGGGTGGGATGATACAGTCAGGCCACAGCAATGTCCTTCTCATGTGCAAATATATACATTCCATCTGAATAGATCCAAAAATCTAAACTTGTTCAGCATTAATTCAAAAATCTAAAGTTCAGAGTAGATATACTGAAAATCTAAAAATCATCTGAATCAAATATGGATGAGACTCAAGATATGATTCACTCTGAAGCAAAAGTCCTCTCCAGCTGCAAACCTGTGAAACCAAACAAACGTGCTTCCAAAATACAATGGTGGTATGAGAGTAGGATAGACATTCCTACTCCTACTCTGAAGGGAGAAACAGGAAAGAGGAAAGGCATGGCAGGTTGCAGGTGAGTCCAAAACCTAATAGGGTAAAAAACATGAAACCCTAAAGCTTTAGAACAATCTTCATCCTGGGGCTGCATTCCACCTCCAAAGCTCTCAAGGGTTAGAGTTATATGCCTGCCACTTTCCGGTGGTTCTACTGTCTTGAGACCAAACAGCTCCACTGGGCATTGCCCTAAGAGGAATTTTTTGTTTCATTGTATATAGTCCTTTTAATACATTGATGGATTCTATTTGTTAGTATTTTGTTGAGGAGTTTTTTCAATCTAAATTTATAAGAGATATTGGTCTGTAGTTTTCTTGTAATGATTTTGTCTGGTTTTGGTGTCAGAGTAAGGCTGACCTCATAAAATATGTTGGAAAGTGTATACTCTGTTCTATTTTTTTAAGAGTTTGTGATGGATTTTATTAACTCATCTTCAAATGTTTGGTAGAATTAAACAATTCGACATTGTGGGCTGGAGTTTTGGGGGAAGGAGGGTAGTTTTTTTATACTAATTTAATTGTTTTGCTTTATACATTTACTCAGATTTTTATTTCTTTTTGACTCATTTTTGGAAGTGTTATCCTAGGAATTTGACTATTTCATCTAACTATTAGGACACAGTTGTATATAGTGTCCCTTTATAATCTTTTTTATTTCTGTAAATTCTTCAAATTATTTCTAGTCATTGCATCCATTCTTAAAAGGGAGGTATTGAGATCTCCAACAAATATTGTTGAGTCATCTATTTTTGTCTTCTTTTCTGGAATTTTTTGCTTCACAAATTTTGTTGTCCAGTGATCAGATATTTGTATATTTACAATTTTTTTTAAAGATTTTTATTTATTTATTTGACAGAGAGATATAACGAGAGAGGGAACGCAAGCAGGGGTAGTGGGAGAGGGAGAAGCAGGCTTCCCGCCTAGCAGGAAGTCCGATGTGGGGCTTGATCCCAGGACCCTGGGATCATGACCTGAGCTGAAGGCAGACACCTAAGCCACTGAGCCACCCAGGCGCCCCTATGTTTACAATTGTTATATCTTCATGATGAATTGATCTTTTTGTTATAAAATATTACTCTTTATCTCTGTAACATTTTTTCTATTTTGTCTCATATTAGTATACCCAGTCAAGGTTTCCTGTGATTTCTGTTTTCATGATATACTTTTTCCATCATTTTTCCTTCAATCTGTTTTTATCTTTGGATAAAGTATGTCTCCTATGGACAGCATGTAAATGGATCTTGCTTTCTCAACGAGTCTGATAACCTTTACCTTTGATTGTGTTGTTTAATCCACTTATACTTAATGTTATTATTGATATAATTGGATTTACTTTTTTCTATATGCTTTATAAATTTTCATTCCTCTCTTCCTCCTTTACTATTTTCTTTTAAATTAAGTATTTTCTTTTTCTTTCTTTCTTTCTTTCTTTCTTTCTTTCTTTCTTTTTTTCTTTCTTTTTTTTTTTTTTTTTTTCTTTTTTT